>NC_064615.1:715612438-715916366 GCF_023898315.1 Schistocerca nitens | reverse complement strand
ACAGCGCCGACTTCATCTTTCAACAGGATGGTGCTCCACCGCACTTCCATCATGATGTTCGGCATTTCTTAAACAGGAGATTGGAAAACCGATGGATCGGTCGTGGTGGAGATCATGATCAGCAATTCATGTCATGGCCTCCACGCTCTCCCGACTTAACCCCATGCGATTTCTTTCTGTGGGGGTTATGTGAAAGATTCAGTGTTTAAATCTCCTCTACCAATAAACGTGCCAGAACTGCGAGCTCGCATCAACGATGCTTTTGAACTCATTGATGGGGACATGCTCCGCCGAGTGTGGGAGGAGCTTCATTATCGGCTTGATGTCTGCCGAATCACTAAAGGGGCACATATCAAACATTTGTGAATGCCTAAAAAAACTTTTTGAGTTTTTGTATGTGTGTGCAAAGCATTGTGAAAATATTTCAAATAATAAAGTTATTGTAGAGCTGTGAAATCACTTCAATCATTTGTAATAACCCTGTATTTTTTTGCATGTGAATATGTCTTTGTCAACATATGTGTTGTTACGACCCTGGAATTACTTGTGCATTTTCAAACCTAGGATGAAGCACTTGTTCCTCAATTTTATACCCCTCCTTTAGAACATAGTACGATATTATAGTTGTCCAAATTGATGCTGCTTGTTGATACAATTCATAAATGTGGTTATTTGAACTTTGTCTTTGTCAGTGGAGACCTGATTGAACTGCTAATCTGACAGTTCCTGCAGTGGCATAAATGGGAAAGTTTTTATATTGGGACGAAGCAACAAATGTAAAGTAGATTGTTTTAGCTAAATTTTAAAATTTATCATTGACAAAATTTATTCAACACCTCTAAAACAAGTGAACTGGGACTATATCAACCAGAAATTGTAACAAACACCATACAGTTCATCATTATAGTACATAACAGAAAGATGTTGCAGGTCATTGTTGTTCTAGTGAAACCTGGAAACCTCATGTTGGATGACAAATGAGTAATTCACCGAAAACTCCATTACATTGGCAATATCAGTTGCTTTCAGCTTGGTTTTTGTTTCTTTGTAGTGTAAATTTTACTGTGATGCTATAAACGAGTTTTTATTTTCAGTACTATTAACTTCTTCAATAATGTGTCAATAGATTCATCTGTAGGTTTCTCAGAGGACTCTAACATTGTTCTTTCCATTGTAATCCACTGTTTGTAGATTGTTGTAGCCACCAAAGCAGATTGGAAAACAGATTTAATATGTTCTTTCAGTCGAGAAGAGCCCTACACATTTTATGTTTATTAAAAAAGGAAGAGGGTTGAAGTGGATTACAAATGACTCTTGATATGCAGTGGTAGTACATTTTTAAGGGAAGTTCTTCCTGATGAGTTAAATGTGTTGCACCATCCATCATAAGTTACACACAATTTTGAGGTTAAAGTTGTCCGAATTTTGAGAAATCTCTCTTATTGGTAGGATATTTGACTCTGAAATTAAGAGTTCCCGTAGATTGCACAGTATTAGTTTCTTTTGCAATTGTTCTTTTTTCATGTTTCCTAACTTTCATGTAATCTTTTTTCCAGGGATTTGTTAGCCAACTTCTTCTGACTGGTAAAACTCAGTAACTAAATTCATAGTTTCTTCCAGAGGAGATGACCCATCTTTCTTTCCCATATACACATTAATAATGCCTTTGAGGCCAAGCCTTTTGTTGTTGAATCATGTGATTTGTTGCCTAACAATGATTTTGAATTTTTGCGGGAGACCAGTTTAACAGAAGTAGAGTAAGGAACTGAATTTTATTTATAGTTTCTATCCCGAGCAAAAGTATTTTTTTTTAGATTTTCTAAAATGTTTTCAGTTAGATCCAGGTGTTCGTGATTCCTCTGTGTCTGACTGCTGAAAAACTTTAGCTTGTAATGAAGTCAGGCCCTCTGCTGTCACTTCTTAACATATCCAGAGTAGCAAGTTATGTATTTAGCTTTTCCCATGTTTCACTAGTAGCATATTTCTTAAATTTCATTTATGGTTTTCTATTTAAGAGGATCAATCTCAAATTTTCAACCATAAGTGTACATTCAACCAGTCTAGCACAATTTTTTTTGAACAGCTGGCTACACAGCTCATTAAGGCATCAGCGACCATTGGCGACACGTCAGGAGGGTAACAAGTTGCATATCTGGGTTTCTGTCTGCTTTTACATTTTACATCTTCAGATGGTCTTGCTAGGATGGGTAGGACGTGCACATGCCGTGTCCAGATGCGGGAGTTGGTCGCAGTTCACGAACAGCTGAAAGTGCTTTTGGCTGCAGTCATCCACCGTCAGGTTGCTGCCTTGGGGTGCAGTGGTGGTGGAGACTGTGGAAAGGTGCATGGGATATCCCAGGTGTCGCTTGTTTCACCCAAGGGCTCTGCTGCTCAGGCACCTCCTAGTGTACCCTACATTGTGGATCTGCCCTTACAGCAGGGCAAGTGGCAGGTGGCACCACATCCATGTCACTAGAGACAGAGGACCAATGTCAAGGCTGACCATTTGGCCTTGCATATTCACCCTGAGGGTGAACTTGTGGCTGTTCCTTCAGCAGGGTCCGAGCAGGCACTCATATGTGGGGGTTTGCTAGGTTTTGGGAACTCCCACATTAGGTGCATTATAGAGTCCCTTAGGCAGATAGCGTTCAAGGCTGGAAAGAAAGCCAATGTGCACGTGGTGTGTCTGCCAGGAGGGCCTAGGTTGAGATATGGAGGTGGCCTTGCCTGCGGCTATTGAGTGTACAGGATGCAGTTGTCTGCAAGTTGTGTCTCACATTGGCACCGACGTCGCTTGCCACGTGGGTTGTGACGCCACCCTCATGTCATACAGGTGGCTGGTGGAGGTGGTGAAGGCTGCTAGCCTCATGCAAGAGGCGTAAGCAGAGCTCACATTTGCAGCATTGTTCCCAGAGTTGATCTGGGTCCTTTGGTTTGGAGCTGAGTGGAGTAGGATCTCAACCAAAAGCTTTGTTGACTCTGTGACAATCTTGGCTGCAGATTTCTAGACTTGCGTTATGAGTGGGGATTTGTAGGACTCTCCTTGAAAGGTCAGTGGTGCACTATACAAAGAAAGCAGCTACTCAAATAGCAGCATACTTGTGAAGAGTGTATAGGAATTTTTTGGCTAGGTGGTAGTTCAGTACCACCTAGCCAAAAAATCCCCATACACTGATGAACACATGCGAATCAATATGCAGAAAGGAAAGTCAGAATGCATCACAGCAAAGACACTTCAGCTGTTGAAATTTTATCAGTAAATTGTTGAAATATTCATAACAAAGTTCCTGAATTTACTACCCTCCAGGAATGTTCTCATGCTGAAATTATTCTTGGGGCCTAGAGCTGGCTGAAAACTGAAATAGAAAGCTCTGACAAGAAACCCGTTGAGTGCAAGGTTGCAAGTTAAATCTTCAGTGAGGCTCATTTGAAAGTGTTGTGTTGACAATTATGGCAGGAAAAATGTTAGCTGATAATGACTCCTCATGTGTATTAGGAGGGTGACAGAAAGTGAGTGTCCAGGAGATCCAGAGATCAACCTTCTACAGGATGTATGTATTACGCTTCACAAAATGGACATTGTTGATATTCAAGAAATTTTCAAAACAAACCTTTAACTTGCACAGTGAACACCAAGTGAAAAATGGTGCGTCACAGTGATCACAAAGGTTCGCACCATCAAGATTGAAGGTGAACTCTGGGGAGTTACAAACTCTGCCTGGATGTTCAACTAGGTATCCACTCTTAAAGAATGCATATATAATGATATTGGCCTAACAGAGTGATGAAAACTGATGGAATGTGATGGGATGCCACCAAATGCGAGACAGTCGGTCGTGGAGCTAATCATGAAACTGACTACCTTGTAAGGTGTAGCTGTAGATAGTGCGATAATGTTTTGTAAGAATGGAAAGAGCAAACTTCCAGAGGCTGAATTTGTCCAGTGATTCCATGTGATATGAATTGTAATGTCGTGCACTTTTCAGGAGGGATAGTTTGCTCTAAAGGAGTATGATTTTTATACACAGACCAGGAATCAAGCAAAAGCAAAGTATTTTGACGAACTGTTGTCCAAAAGCAGTGCTCGTACCGTAGTTTTTGTTCTCTTATGCCCATTTTCGCACTCTTGCTTGCTGTGTTGTAAATATTCCATAGTAATTTTGTAAGGTCTTGCACATGAGAAAGAATCGGAGGGTGCAGAGCACCTCCAACTTCTTGCAGCACAATAAATAACTTGCCAGCCAATTTACCATTCAGATTAAAAGTCAGCATAATTGTATATGATTGTGTTAAGGCATTGATGTTAGTTAATCTTGAGACAATTCTTTGTACTTCTAATACCCAGGGTTCCTTCCACATGCATTTCCCCTTTAAATCCCAATAGGTCGGAGTTGAAAACTGATTCCTTACTGAATGATGGGATAAATTTTTCTGTCTCATCTACAAAGATTCAGGCCGATTCCACAGTTTTCTGTGCTTCATCAAGTTGATGCTTTGTTTGGAATTTTCATTATCTTACGTCCTCAATTTCTTTACCACTATTTGAAGCTATGCAGCAATCCCCCGCTTTCCTTGAAATCACGGTAATCTATGTTACATGAAATTTGATGTGAATAATATAGTAGGTCACTATCCTGAACATCCTGTGAACTGCAACAAGCATCCTTGAAATGTGCAAACACCAGTTTTTGTAACAAGTGTGTGTTATCCTCCCTTGAATATCTGTAGTTTCTCTTATGCTCTACAGTGTTCTATTGCTAAGGACTTATGTAAAATCTGTTCATTTTTTTTTATTTTAATCCTTTTCTTCTATGCTGTGGGTGATCTTCCATGTACATAATTATGTTTAGTACCTGCTCCTTCGATGACAATTGTCCTTTACTGGGTTTCTCTGGAGACAGAATTTGTGGCTCCCTGTCTAACAAGGAAGGTGAACTACATGGCTCAACATTTGTTTTGGTATCGCTTTCACTTGTGAAGCTCATATTGTCACCATTGTACTCCTCATGTACATTGTCCATTCCGTCAAGCAAACACGATGCCGTACTTTCCTCCAAAACATTAATATTTCATCTGGCAATTCCTTGGGTTCCTTTCTGATGAAATGTCAACTTCCAAGTGTTCTAAATATAATGCAGCGTTTGCTTTGTTTGTTGCCATTGTTTTTTACCAACACAAGCACTGTAGCACTGCTGTGAGTTAGTTGTCAATCAGCAGTTAAACTACACCCCATAGCCTCATGCTGTGCTCACCACTGGATGCCTCCAATCCCCTGCCCCCTGTTGACATTAGCAGTGAACATTGTGGTTGCATGGTAGACAATGTGTGGGGCATCGAATGCTGTAGACATATCACATCACACTCAAGGGGTTCCTTGTGAGATACTTAGCAAGTCATGCAAGGTATATTGGAAAGACAGATTAGGAACCATAGGAGTGGAAGTGTTCATTGCAGTTGATAAAAATATTCTCTCTATTGGGGTCGAAGTTGTGTGCAATAATGAAGTTATTTGGTCACATATAACAGGTATAGGTATAGGTGGAACCAAATTAATTGTTGGATGTTTTTACCAGTAAACATATTCTATTCTGACAGTTTCCATGCTTTTCAAAGGAAATCTGTGGTCAGTAGTGTGTAAATACCCAGACCATGCAGTACTAGTTGGAGGCGACTTTAAGCTATCAAGTATAGACTTGGATATCTGTGGATTCATTCTCGGGGGTACAGACGGACAATCTTGTGAAATACTTTTGAACAGAAAACTGTCTTGTGCTGCCAGTTCGGCAACTCGCACACAAGTATTTTAGACCATGTAGCTACAAAGAGGCCAGACATTATCGACAGTGTCAGTATAGAGCCAGGGATTAGTGATTGTGATGTCATTATAGTGACTGGTTATAAAAGTGAATAAATTGGAAACAATTATCTGGCACAATCACATCTACTCCAGTTTATTGGCTTCCACTGTTAACTGGTATAATGCCTCCTGATCTACGCAGATGTACTGCCCTTATGAGAAAATTCCACAAGATCTCCAGGAATTCTAACCTACCCGTGCATAGCAACCTGCCACTTTTAAATCATAAGAGAGAGAAATCACGCCATCCAACTCTGTGCGATGCTGCTGACATGGTTCTAAGGATTTCAAACCTCTTGAAGAATGGAAAGGTCAGTGGGAAGCAGTGGCAGATGTGCACCTGCATAACATCTTCTCAGGTGCTAAACTTCCAAGTGGATTCGACCTACGATGCAAGACCTGGACTACTCTCAACAGAATCCGTACTGGCCATGGCTGATGCAGGGATGCTCTCTTTGAGTGGAAGAAGCTGCCTAATCCAGCCTGTGACTGTGGGGCTCCATACCAGATGTTCACCACATAGTCAGTGAATGCAGGATTGGATCCTATCACGGAGCCGAAGAGGACTTCCTGCTAGCAACTCCAGATGCAGTGCGCTGGATTGAAGGACTGGATATTCAGTTGTAAAGACAAACTTAAGTTTCTTGTGTGTCAATATGTACATATGTATATGTAATTTAATTTCATGATATGTCTGTATTAGCCATATGCTAAATAAATAATAAAGTGAATAAATTGGTCAAGAAGTCTAGGAGAGTGTCTCTTCTAGAAAGAGCAGGTCAGCAGTTGTTAGCACCAAACGGACACACTGAGCTGACATCCCTTAGTACCAGTAAAATGCATGTAGAGGAATTATGGGCAAAGTTTAAACACACTGAAAATTGTGGTCAAGAGAACTATTTTCCATCCCTTATACATTTACTAGGCAAACACCACCATTGTTTAACAACGAAATTCGAAAAATGCTGAGAAAGCATTCTCGGTTCAAAAGAGAACATGCAAATGACGACAGGCAAAGGTTAGTAGAGATTTGTGCATCTGTGAAAATATCTATGCATGAAACGTACAACTAGTACCATCGTCATACCTTAGCAAAAGAGCTGGCCTAGTACCAAACAAAATTCTGGTCCCAAGTAAAATCGCGAAGCAGATCTATGGCTCCCATCCGGTTGCTCATTGATCAGTCTGGTGTGGCAGTTGAAGTTAGCAAAACAGAAGCCGAAGTTTTAAATTTTGCATTTAAGAAATCATTTACGCTGGAGAATAGTACATACTTAGCTTGCATCATTTATTGTGAATCTTCCCCCCCCTCCCCCTCTTTTACACGGAATCCCAAGCGACTGGAAAACAAATGCAGGTGACTCCTACACATAAGAAGGACAAAAGATGTTTGTCATCTGCTGTTTTAGTGTATGCTAATTCTAGGGATTGAAGCAACGGTGATTTATGTAACATTTTTCTTCCATTTTAAGCAATCTGTGAATTATCCATCGAACTGAGCTTTTCTTAGATAAAGTAGTAAATTTTGATATGAAATTGACTAAAAACTATTACACAAGCACATATAACTCTATTCAATACACATCTGTATGACGGCCACAGCTGTGAAAGAACTAACCTGCTTAGATCAGGGGAACAAAAGAAAGTTGCTTGTTTATTCACTGTGCTTAGCACCAGACTTGTCAGCATCTTCTCACAGTGAAACATAAACAGCAGTTCATCGACCAGCCCCTTTTCATGATTCATGGGTGTAGTGTAATGTGAGCAGAGCTGAAAGGTTTTGCTGCTGTTTTTATTTACTTTTTTCTACAGCTCTCCATTGAAGATACAATAAAAAAATTTACTAATTGTTTTTAAATCAAATGCTGAACAATATGGAATAATACAAAATTGTTGAGGCTTTCGTGGCCACTTGTTGACAAACTGCCTATTGGCTTCTGTCTCGGGTTCTTCGGCCGACGTTCATCTAATGATTTTTCTGACAAACTGTCAAACCACCACCCGAGCCAGAAAAGGGGCATGATTAGTACGCTCGTAACGAGAGCAGGACGAATATGTGAGCCGCAACACCTCAAACGAGAAATGCAACACCTGGAAACAGTCCTGAGGAGCAATGGGTACTCCACAAATTATATTAGAAGTGTAACTGAGCCAAACACTCGGCGAAGTAAGGAACCAGAAAAAGAAATGTCGGGTACGGCCTTTCTGCCATACATTCCCAGAGTGACGGACAGAATCGGCCGTATATTGCGCAAACATGGCGTAAAGACGATCTTCAAACCGACAAGGAAGATCAAAGAGTGTCTTAGATCGGCGAAGGAGAAAAGAGACCCACTTTCAATGTCGGGAATATACCGCATACCATGCACATGCGGAAAAGTTTATGTCGGGGTGACTGGACGATCCATTAACACCAGGATCAAGGAGCATAAGCGACATTGCAGGTTGGGGCAGGTGGAGAAATCGGCTGTGGCAGAACACGCACTGAATGAGACCGACCACGTAATAAAATTCGCCGACACGGAAGTTCTGGCTGTAGAGAACCACTATCACACGCGCTTGTTCAGAGAAGCTGTAGAAATACAAAAACACGCGAACAGTTTGAACAAGAAAGAGGAAAGCCTTAAGGTCAACGGATCCTGGCTTCCCGTACTGCAGCGAACGACCGTCGCAGGTAGCAAGAGGAGAACCGCACCGGAAATGACCGCGGAGAAGCCCTCGGACGTTGGCGCACCAGGTACATATAGTCTGCGCCCGCGAGCTCGGCTCCAGTTCACCACTGGCAATGGAGGGTGAAGCTTTGACAATGCCAGCCACTCGTGCTGGCGAAACGTCAGAAAAATCATTAGATGAACGTCGGCCGAAGAACCCGAGACAGAAGCCAATAGGCAGTTTGTCAATATGGAATAAATTTGTGTTTTTTTGGAAAAATGACACATGATGAAAATTATATTAAGTGTAAGTTCTAAAAATGTTGCATAAATAGCACCCCAAAACTAGACAGTATTACTTTCATTTTGAATTTTGATACTTTGACTTTGCGTAGTTTCTGAGGTACAAGTCTCAGAATTGCATGAATTTATTAAATTATAGTAACTTTGACCCTTAAAAAACCTGGAAGCACTTATCATAGCTGTGATTTTGCAAAAGAGATTAACTTAACCTCTACATTAGAAGACAGAAAATTGAACACCCACAAAAAATTCAATGCTTTTATGATGTCCAAACTGAAGTGGAACAGCCCATTCCAGGAATCCAGCATGATCTTGAGTCCCTCCATCCCAGAACCTTTCCTCTGTGTCTGCCTCTCTCCTTACTACCACTGTCCACACTCATACCTTCTGCATGCATCCGAAAATGTGATGTTATGGCTGGATATTGTACCCAACAGAGAGAATATCTATATAGAATTCTGAGTGGCTGGGATGGATTCCTCTAGATAGCCTGTGAATATGTTGGCGTGGAATGGTTTTAAAATAGATTATGCCTACAAAGGAGAAGCAATTGTGGATGAGGGTACAGTTAGTTATGATGACAGGGAAGGAGGTTGTGGACTTGGAGTCAGTCTGATGTAGGGAGTAGTAGTTTTCATTGACAATGACTAGCAGGGTGGCAGGTAGTAAGGGGACATGAAGAGTGGAGAAACTGGGGGAATTGGTTGGTGTCTTATACGAGGGTAGGATACTGGCAATTTTTAAGTGTGCTTGTCTGCCCCTCAGCACCTTCTAAATATAGTGTGGAGAAATCCACCCTATTTCATTGTTGTTATTCCATCCTGGATTTTCCGATGTTAGATTATGAGGTGAATAATTTCTTAGCACAGAAAAAGAAGAGGGCTGGATTGAAGACTGAAGAGGTTGACAAAAGGAGAAATGGAAAAGTAGACGGAGGGAGGCAGTGTGTGAAATAGTACTATTTTTGTTTCCTTTCTTAGTACCACTGATAAGGGACTCATGAGGAAGTGTGTGATCAAGAGTGCAGAGTATACATGAATTTGAATGTAGGGACTGCAAAATCTGCCCAGCACATAATGGGCAACAATGGCAGTGTTGATGATTGGCGTGAGACACTGGCATTGTTATTACAGCAGGTAATAGAAAGTAGCTATGAGCAATAATGTGGATCCCCCAGTACTACTTTGTGCACTCGCGAGGCAACATGCCTGACCATCATCGTGTCCTGCTCCATCTCTCACATGATCGTTAGTTCTATTAATAAAGTAATTTAAATGATGTCTTTTTTACTAAATTGGGAGGCAATGCATTTGAGCATCTGTGGGGTCTGCCCCCCTGCTCTGCTGAGACCATTGTCGGCACTACCATCTATGACACCATCCACAAGCGGCTGTTGGCTGTTCAGTTCTGTATTCCTGGCTCGCTTCTGCAGGTTTCCTTCAACAGATTTTGTACTGTAGTGTTTGGAATTATCTTCACACAAACACAGTTTACCTAATTTTACTGCCTCTCTCAAATTGTCTTTTTGATTTGCTTCTTTCAAGCTTAACTTTTAAATTTTGAATTGTCCTTCCTCCACTTTCACCTATAAGTGGGTGTCCTCAAACTTTCTCGAACTTGGGCCTCATACCAGTGCTGCAACTAAGATTGGTCTCTGTGCCATCATATAGTGCAATTGTGTATAATTCACATAACATTAAGAAAAACATTTTCTTCTCCCTTCAAATGAAGCATGAAAGTTACTAACTTTTTCAAGCTGTATGAACTTTCGGCAGAGTATTTCTTGGTTATTGTCAGGTCGTAGCTACTGACTTCCACTGTATTTGCGCATCCATATGTACCGAGCTACTGCCTAATCCTTTTTGAATTAGCACTATTTCAGAATATTGCAGTGAAGAAATGTTTGAATGGATATCACATTGTTTGGATTGAGTGAAATAAAGTTATTTTAATTCCAAATCACAAATACTTCAGTGTTAAATGTAAGAAAATTAGAAGAGTTGGGAAGTACTGTTGTTGTTGTTGTCTTCAATCCAGAGACTGGTTTGATGCAGCTCTCCATGCCACTCTATCCTGTGCAAGATTCTTCATCTCCCAGTACCTACTGCAACCTACATCCTTCTGAATCTGTTTAGTGTATTCATTTCTTGGTCTCCATCTACGATTTTTACCCTCCACGCTGCCCTCCAATACTAAATTGGTGATCCCTTGATGCCTCAGAATATGCCCCACCAAGCGATCCCTTCTTGTAGTCACGTTGTGCCACAAATTTCTCTTCTCTCCAATTCTATTCAATACCTCCTCATTAGTCAGGTGATCTACCCATCTAATCTTCAGCATTCTTCTGTAGCACCACATTTCGAAAGCTCCTATTCTTTTCTCGTCTAAACTATTTATCGTCCATGTTTCACTTCCATACGTGGCTACACTCCATACAAATACTTTCAGAAACGACTTCCTGACACTTTAATCTATGCTCGATGTTAACAAATTTCTCTTCTTCAGAAACGCTTTCCTTGCCATTGCCAATCTACATTTTATATCCTCTCTACTTCGACCATCATCAGTTATTTTGCTCCCCAAATAGCAAACCTCCTTTACTACTTTAAGTGTCTCATTTCCTAATCTATTTCCCTCAGAATCACCTGAGTTAACTCGCCCACATTCCATTATCGTCGTTTTGCTTTTGTTGATGTTCATCTTATACCCTCCTTTCAAGACACTGTCCATTCCGTTCAGCTGCTCTTCCAGGTTCTTTGCTGTCTCTGACAGTATTACAATGTCATCAGCGAACCTCAAAGTTTTTATTTCTTCTTCATGGATTTTAATTCCTACACTGAATTTTTCTTTTGTTTCCTTTACTGCTTGCTCAATATACAGATTGAATAACTTCGGGGATAAGGTACAACCCTGTGTAGCGGTATGTAGTAACTTAAGTGTAGACTTCCTGAGGCATTCTGCAGATATGAAAAAGGGACACACACTCAATCATTAAATTCTCTTTCCATTGTAAATTTCCAGGCAAGAATAATGGACACATGCAGTATAGCAATTGTTAGTCCTATGGGTTCACATTTGTGGACTAGGTCACATTTAAGGTATTAGTAATTGGTTATCAGAACAAGAAAGTCTAACACTAGCATTGAAAGATCTTAAGACAGAAATAAAGACTATGCTGACTAACAGTAAATTTAAATGTCAATTCTCTGCCACTAGAATCATTCATACAACTTGTGAAAGACCTATCAGTAACATTTGTTGTGTATGCATATGGCATAAATAATGAGTGTAATGTATTCTTCCAGAAATTTCCATCGAACATCCTATTGAGAGACAGACATAAAGTGCATCACAAAATGCACCAGGGTACAGTATGGAAAGAATCATGTATTATGTCCTTATTTTGGGCTGAGACAATCTGAACTTAATTTCAGTTTCCAGTAAATGCTTCACAATATCTTCAAATAGATTGTCTTGACATCCCTTTCAATTCTTCTCTCAGTTTATGGTCAGTTTTTAATTTCTATGATTATGTTTTGTAGAAAATTGCAGAGTGAAATAAGTTGGAGTTAAAATAACAAATTTCTCTTTTTATTAGAAACCAAAATGTGACACAGAAACCACAACAGTAAAGAAAACCAAAGATCTTTGTTTTATAATTTCACAGAGTGAACGTAGATAAGTGCTTTAGGAAAATTAAAAACAAGACGATCAGCTCCACCACCACTCAATATAACAAGCTTGTTTTTGTTGATACTTCACGCTTATTCTGTTGAGTTTGTTTTTGAGATCGTTGACAGAGCTTTTCTGGTTGGTGTGGACTTGTTTCTTGTTAAAGGTTTTATAAACAAATTTGCAAACTGTTTGTCAGAACAAACATGAATCTTCATTCTCATGGTTTTCAACAGTTTTGCATATATTATGATATTTAATGTCTTAAGTGTTTGGTACATTTTTGATGATCTGTGTTTTTAATCAAGCCAATAGCACATTAATGACTGAGTGTAGTTCATTTTTCGACCTGAAAACAGTTCATTGAGAAAACCACGGAACCAAACAAGTTCAGTAGCTACACATCTGGCCTATTTCTTGATCTTGTTACCCATTTGCCAATATGAACACCATGACACAAGTCCTGTTGCTAACCAGCCCACATAGCCTGTTGTTGACTGACAAGTGTTATGGTCACCACCAGAATGGGCATCAGAATAGACCACCAATCCAGAAGTTGGCTTTGTACCTTATGGTCAGACCTTTTGTCCCTTGTAGATACTTCATAATACTTTCAGCAGCATGCCAATTATCAGGAATTGGATTATGTAGAGACCAACCCACCATGCTCACAGCGAACATGATGATTAGTCATGAGACAGTTGCAAACATTAAGCTGCTGACTACCTGTTGATAGGCTTGTTATCCATATCCTTTGCCTCATTTTGTTTGCAGGATATTGTCCACTGTGCAAGCTGGTTCCAGGGTCAAAAGGAGTGGAGTTTGGTTTCATATAATCCATATGGAACTTCTGAAGCACACAGACTTATGTAGATTTCTTTTGCGAAATGGTTGTGTTCTATTTTCAATCCACTGAAGTATTTTCAATTGCCCACAATATTTCATATGTTGATTCCACTGTTGTCAAAACTTTTCTAACATTTCTAGAGACTTATAGATGAGTAAGCTGTAATCCACATAAAGTGCCAGCTGGACATCAGTGTCATCTGTTAAACCGTTTGTCTGTATTCAGTTGCTCAAATCCAAACATTGTGATAAACTGTACCAATTTTTGACTCCAACGGTGTGGTTATTGTTTGAGTCAATATAAACTCTTCTTCAATTTGCAGACAATATTTGAGTCCTCTAAAACACACACTTTTGATTATTTCATGTAAATTTCTTTCAGATCCCTTGACATCAAACTGCCAGATTTCCGAATCTTGTGAAGCTTCTATTGGTGATAACTCTAGGTTGAGTAATACTGGACCACAGGAGAGAACATGTCTTCATAATCAGTGTTTTCTTGTTGCGAACAACCTTTTGCGCATAATCTAGCGATCAGTCTTTCCCTCAGAACCTTGCTTCACATGATAGAAACACTTAACACAGTTTTGAATTTTCTCTTCAGCTTGCCATACTGATGCGATTGTATCTTTCCTTCTTTCCTTCCTGTCAGAGTTCTACTCCTATTTGGCATGCTTACAGGTACACCACAAAGAGTGAGAGATATATATATGTAGTAGTGCCTATCTTCCAGAATGAGATTTTCACTCCACTGCAGAGTGAAAATCTCATTCTGGAAACATTCCCTAGGCTGTAGCTAAGCCATGTCTTCGCAATATCCTTTCTTTCGGGAGTACTAGTTCTGCAAGGTTCGCAGGAGAGCTTCTGTAAAGTTTGGAAGGTAGGAGATGAGGTACTGGCAGAAGTAAAGCTGTGAGGACGGGGCATGAGTTGTGCTTAGGTAGCTCAGTTGGTAGAGCACTTGCCCGCGAAAGGCAAAGGTCCCGAGTTCGAGTCTCGGTCCGGCACACAGTTTTAATCTGTCAGGAAGTGTCAGTGCCTATCTTGTTTCGAAATGTCAGATGGAGTTACTATTTTTCTGGAAAACCTGAACTTTGAGGGGAACTGATATTTCCTAGAAAAATGAGCCAATTCTAAAAGACTTAGAATTGTGAATATATAGAAACAGAGGTACTGAGTTTGTGTTGTTGTTGCTGCTTCTTCTTCTTCTTCTTCTTCTTCTTCTACTTCTTCTTCTTCTTCTTCTTTTTTCATTCTTCTGACTGGTTTTGATGCAACCCACCATGAACTCCTCTCCTGTGCCAACCTCTTTATCTCACAGTAGCACTTGCAACTGACATCCTCAATTATTTGCTGAATGTATTCCAATCTCTGTATTCTTTTACAGTTTTTGCCTTCTATAGCTCACTCTAGTACCATGGAAGTCATCTCCTGCTGTCTTAACAAATGTCCTATTATCCTGTCCCTTCTTGTCAGTGTTTACCACGTATTCCTTTCCTCTCAGATTCTTTGCAGAACATCCTCATTCCTTATCTTATCAGTCCACCTAATTTTCAACATTCTTCTGAAACATCACATCTCAAATGCTTCAGTTCTCTTGTGTTCTGGCTTTCCCATAGTCAGAGTTTCATTACTCTACAATGCTACGCTCCAAACATACATTCTCAGAAGTTTCTTCTTCAAATTAAGGCCTTGGCCAAGAATTTTGGGGATGATATTTTGCCGAAAGTCAGATGGTATGTTGCCTGACTCATACGTTCTGCACACTGATGTCAATAGTCATTTTGTTGTCTCTTCCCCAAATGATTTTAGAAGTTCTGCTGGAATGTTATCTATACCATCTGCTTATTTGATTATAAGTCCTCCATAGCTCTCTTAAATTCGGATTCTAATAATGGACTCCAGTCTCCTCTAAACTGTTTCCTGTTTCTTCTTATTCCTTAATGAAATTTGTCATTAAAAATATATCACTTTTTCAAACCAACAGCTCAATTCATGGAATCAGTACTAGAAATAAGAATAATCTTCACAAGGATCTTGTACAAAAAGGTGTGCATTATTCAGGAACACACATTTTCAATAACTTGCCAGCAGCCATAAAAAGCTTAACAAATCCTAAAGGATTTATTGGTGGCCAACTCCTCCTACTCCATTGATGAATTTCTCAGTAAAACCAACTGATTTGTGTGTGTGTAAAAAAACAAAGATGATGTGACTTACCGAACGAAAGCGCTGGCAGGTCGATAGACACACAAACAAACACAAACACACACACAAAATTCAAGCTTTCGCAACAAACTGTTGCCTCATCAGGAAAGAGGGGAAGGAGAGGGAAAGACGAAAGGATGTGGGTTTTAAGGGAGAGGGTAAGGAGTCATTCCAATCCCGGGAGCGGAAAGACTTACCTTAGGGGGAAAAAAGGACAGGTATACACTCGCACACACGCACATATCCATCCACACACATACAGACACAAGCAGACATATTTAAAGACAAAAGGTTTGGGCAGAGATGTCAGTCGAGGCGGAAGTGAAGAGGCAAAGATGATGTTGAATGACAGGTGAGGTATGAGTGGCTTGTGTCTGTATATGTGTGGATGGATATGTGTGTGTGTGCGAGTGTATACCCGTCCTTTTTTCCCCCTAAGGTAAGTCTTTCCGCTCCCGGGATTGGAATGACTCCTTACCCTCTCCCTTAAAACCCACATCCTTTCGTCTTTCCCTCTCCTTCCCTCTTTCCTGATGGGGCAACAGTTTGTTGCAAAAGCTTGAATTTTGTGTGTATGTTTGTGTTTGTTTGTGTGTCTATCAACGTGCCAGCGCTTTCGTTTGGTAAGTCACATCATCTTCGTTTATATATATATATATATATATACACACACACAAATCAGTTGGTTTTACTGAGATATCTTTGGATATGGGTGTGTGTGCGAGTGTATACCTGTCCTTTTTTCCCCCTAAGGTAAGTCTTTCCGCTCCCGGCATTGGAATGACTCCTTACCCTCTCCCTTAAAATCCACATCCTTTCGTCTTTCCCTCTCCTTCCCTCTTTCCTGATGAAGCAACCGTTGGTTGCGAAAGCTAGAATTTTGTGTGTATGATTGTGTTTGTTTGTGTGTCTATCGACCTGCCAGCGCTTTCGTATGGTAAGTCACATCATCTTTGTTTTTAGATATATTTTTCCTGCGTGGAATGTTTCCCTCTATTATATTCATATATATCTAAAAACAAAGATGATGTGACTTACCAAACGAAAGCGCTGGCAGGTCGATAGACACACAAACAAACACAAGCATACACACAAAATTCTAGCTTTCGCAACCAACGGTTGCTTCGTCAAGTTCACTTGAATGAAATCTGACTTGGTCATGGGAACCTTTATGGTTTTAGAAACTAAGCAATGTGTATGTATGGCTATCAGTCCAAGGGGCATGCTTCACATGGACTCCGATTACTAGCAAGCGTACCACGTGGAATGTTTCCCTCTATTATATATATATATATATATATATATATATATAAAGTACAATATAACTTCTGCACAATTTCAGTGCAGTAATGTGTTCATTGTAAATAAGTATTATAGTAGTTGTGTTACATGTTTATTACCTTATAAATAAATAAAAAACTTTTTTGTTTTAAATTCAGTGCATTAGTATTTGTAAAATGACTTTCATATAGTGTTCATTAAAAAATGATGATCATTCCACTTGGGACCTGTGGAATGGTACATTAGCTTATTTGTTTTAGTTGTAAATATATGTCATGTATTGTTGTTTTTCTGACATGTTCCACATCCTGGAGGACCTCCTCACTACGGATCAATTGGAATGAAAGTAAATCTAATCTAATCTAATCTTCTATCACTTAAGACAAATCTTCCCCCTCGTAGAGGCCTTCAGTGTACTCTTTCCACCTGTCTGCTGTCTCCTCTGCATATAACACTGGAATTCCTGTTGCACTCTTAATGTTACCACCTTTGCTTTTAATTTCACTGAAGGTTGTTGCTGAGTCAGTCCTTCAGACAATCATTTCTGTTCGATTTCTTCCCAGTTTTTATGGACCCATTTGATATCAGCTTCCCTGCACTTCCTATTTATTTCATTCCTCAGTGACTTGTATTTCTGTATTCCTAAATTTCCCTGAGCATTTTTGTACTTCCTTCTTTCATTGATGAACTGAAGTATTTCTTCTGTTACTCATGGTTTCTTTGCAGTTACCTTGTTTGTACCTATGTTTTTCTTTCCAACTTCTGTGACTACCCTTTTTAGAGATGTGCATTCCTCTTCAACTGTACTGCCTATGGAGCTATTCCTTATTAGTGTCTCTATAGCCTTAGAGAACTTCAAGCGTATCTTGTCATTCCTTAGTAATTCTGTATCCCACTTTTTTGCATTTTCATTCTTCCTAACTAATGTTTTGAACTTCAGCCTACTCTTCATCACTATTACATTGTGAGCTGAGTCTACATCTGCTCCTGGGTACACCTTACAATCCACTATCTGATTCTGGAATCTCAGTCTGACCATGATGTAATTTAATTGAAATCTTCCCATATCACCTGGTCTTTTCCAAGTATACCTTCTCCTCTTGTGAAGCTTGAAGAGAGTATTTGCTATTACTAGCTGATATTTATTACAGAACTCAACTAGTCCTTCTCCTGTTGTTATGAATCACTTACTGAAATTATGTTTTGGAGAACAATATGTTTCCAAGTCATTGTATAAGGCTTCACCTTGAAGCAATGCACTAAGTTGTTATGGTATTAGATTTCTTGGTCGCACTGATATACTGGATGGTCAAACACACCCTTATTTTCATTATTTTCTGTTGTTTCAATTCAGACTGCATTATGTATGTCATACCAGCTATGCCAGGGGTTCCAGCTTGCAGGCTGCATGTGCCCCAAAGCAAGTATCAGTGCGGCCCAAGAAGTAACCATCAATCACACGATCAGCAAGGGAAAAAAAGGCCATTTATATAAAGTTTTGATAAATTGAATACTTTTAGTTGGGGGGGGGGGGGGCAAGGGCCATTAATCACCCTTTTTAAATATGCGTTTGAGCACAAGTTTTCTTATCTGCAACAGTATTTAGGATATATAGTTTTCAGTAATTTCAGTAGAATCTACTGCAGTTTGCTAATTTGAGTGTCATGGTTTAAGTAGACAGTAACCATAGTGCAATGAATATGAAAACTAAATTATTGTTATCCAAATTTATTAATGTTACATACATGATATCAAAGACTCTTCTCAGGTTCCCCTGGTGTACCAATGTGTATGACCACCTTAAAAACACAATCCCAGAATGATGACACTGAGGATAAAACTTCAATCTTCTCATAAAACATGTGATGCCCCATCTTCGGGCAAAGTTCCACTACTGTTAATTTATCTGGTTGCCTCTGGTGTGTATGGTGATGGTGTTCAACACAACATTCTTGCATGGTTCAACATGTCTGCCCGGTATAAGATTTCTCGTTTACTGAACACAACAAATTCTTCAGTTTTGCCGTTGGATGAAAAACGTACTTGGTGTCATGTCTCTTGAGGGTTCTTTCTATTCTTGAAGACATTCTGCCAAAATACAGCAAGAAGGCTGTTGCAGTGGGTGCTCTACATCTTCTTTTACATCCCTACATTGAACTCGCTTTGATCGGAACATACTGCATATCTATCAGAAGAACTTTCTGTTGTAGCTCACTGGGCAGACAATCTGTATTGGAGACCACATGTGCTCAATGTACCAGAGAGCATAAAATGCTACCGCACTGTACAGGGTGATGACAGCTTCTGGCCTGCTAATACAACTATGTGCGAGTTTTTTGCAGTGAACAGTATGTCCCAGTGTACCGTGAGCTTTTTCTAACCGTGACGCCAAGGAATGGTAAGGTGCCATCTTTTTACATTTGTACAGTGAACTGAATATTCAAGTGGAGTGAGTTCAGTCAATAAAATAGTTGGCTGTTGTGGGAGACAAAGGACGTCCTATAGTGGTGCTTTCACTTGTTCAAAATACTGATTACTAAATTGGACAAAGAAATTAGGTAACAACATGTTTAAGCAGTGCAACAATGTCTTTCTGAAACTTGTCACTGGTGAGCTCTAGTGTGTCCAGTAGAGATACTTTTGTAAAAATATGTCAAAGCTAATCAAAAGACCTGATGGTTGTAGTTTAAGCATCTTCAGGCACCTTATGAAGTCCTATGAAGTCTGGATATGATGCTCACATTTGCCTATGAGGTCTCAACAGAGAAGTAAGATGTTTAGCCAGGAAATAGATAGGCATTCCACTGCTGGCCAAAGAGAAGACCTATCCATATGAGTCTTTGGTAGGCTATACAGTCTTGAGGGAACTGCAGTGTGTTGGTGCAGGCCCTTGATGATGATGGTCAGAACAGAGGTCTTGTTGAGTACCTCTAAAGTATTTCTCTGAACCTTGTCAATTTGATCCTCTCTTAGCTTGTGATATGCAGGGTCGTCCAGCAATGCTGTAGTACTCAGTTCATAACTGGCGGAGTGAGACTTCCTTCTTGCCAGCAGATAAAATAAGTCTTTGTCGGCTCTCAAGTCTCGCAGTCGCCCTTTCTGCTGAAGTGATATTAAACTTTTTAGGTGGGGCTCTGGTTAAAATTTGGCGGGTTTCCTTGCTTCTTCAACTATTTTCATCTATGCTGCTCAGTATTTTGTATCTCTTTTCCAGCCCCAGGCTCCCATGTTGATGTGATCTTCTATTACGTGAGTCCACCTCCCTCTGGGTCTCCCTTTACCTCTAGCAGCATGGATAATAACTTTCATCATTTTCTTTTGCATTCTATCCTCTGCCATTCTCTTCACGTGTCCAAGCCATCATATTCTTTGTGATTTGACAAATTTTGCAATATCTCCTCCTTGTAATAATGCTCATAGCTCAGTGTTATAGTGAATAATCCAGCCTTATGCCTCCCTTATTTGTCCATAAACTTTACATAGTACTTTTCGCTCAAAGGATCTGAGAGTTTTTGTCATCCTCTGTCAGTGTTTGTACTTCTGATCCTTATGTGACAACTGGTTGAACTACGTAGGTACATATTATGAGATTTGTTGTTCTTGTAACAGGACTGTTTCTGAATAGTAAATCTGCTAAGTAAGCTCTGTTCCTTGCCTGTATCCTTTCCTTCCTAGGCGTTTTCAATGCTGTTATCATCCGATATTAAGGCCTCCAGGTAGCTAAAAGAGGACACTCGCTTGAAACATTTTTAATTTAAATTTAGATCTTTAGGGGTTCTTCTGGCCATGTATTTTGTTTATTTTCTGTTACTATGAGCCAGTTTTAATGCTTCTGTTTCCATTTCCAGGTACGTTTCTTTAATTATGTTGGCTTTTCTTTCTACTAGTGAAATTTCGTTGGCATATGCACAAATCTAGCTAGTCTTCATAAATGTGGTGCCTCTTATATTGATTTTATTGAGGCTAGATCTTAGAGCTGTATTTAGTAAGAGAGCAAAGAGACTATCACCTTGCTTCACTGCTTTTTGAAGACTAGTGTTCACTTGTCCCGTTACATATTTTTACTTTGCTGTCATCTGTCATTGTCATTTTGATTACATAAATTAATTTGGCACATGCACCAACTTCTCTCAGCAATCTGAATAGTTCTTGCCGATTTATGCTGTGAAAGGCTTGTTCGAAATTGATGAGTAGGATGTACAGATTTATATTATGTTTGTAGAACTTGTCTGATCACAAATATTTGACCAGTTGTTCCTCTGTACGGTCTAAAGTCACATTAATATTCCCCAAGTATGCCTTGTGCCCACTTTTGTATCTTTTCATTCAGTGTCCTGTGAGATCTTAGAAGTCATGTTTAGCAGTATTATACCTCTGTAATTTTCACATGCTGTTCTATCTCCTTTGTTGTGAATCGGGATTATTATTTCTTTTTCCTAGTTATCTGGCCTAGTTTCAGTTTCCGATACACCTGATATTAGTGTGTGCGACTCCTTTATTAAATTCTGCCCCTTATCTGTTCTTCCTCCCTTACCGTTTCTTCATCTTTACTCGAGCATGTATCTTTTTGGCTCAAATCTACTCTTCATTTTGCCTATGTCGCAATAGAACTTTCTCATTTCACTCTGTTCCTTTAGCTCTTCTAGTTCTTGATATTTGTTCTTGGTCCACACTCTTGTCATTCTCCTGCACAGCCTGCTAGCCCTTCTCCTTATTTTGCTATATTGTTCCATGTTAATTCTGGTTTCTCTTTGTAACAATCTTGTTTTCCTAGGTTCCTTCCAGTGCCTGTTATTTCTTGTGCAGCATCCTTAATGGCCTTTTAAATCCTACTCCACCTTTCACCTACTCCTGCTGATGTCTCTTCATTACACAATTTCTCGCTTTAGTATTAGTTGGTGTTTTTTTTCATTTCTTCAGTAATTTTAAGTTTGTCTAAATTCCAGGCCTTTCTCTTTTCTGTTCTACTGCTATTCACTAACAGCAGTTTTACCAGATTGTGATCTGAATCACAATTTGTCCCTCTGCAGCTCCATGTGTCTATAACGAGGTATACTGGTGGGCATTTCGTAAATTATGGTCAGTCTGGTAGCTATTCCACTGACTGCCGACTTTGTCATGCTCTTAATCATATTATTCTGTGCTCCAAATTGGCAAGTAGGTCCCCATTCATGTGGTTTTCCTCATGCAATGAATGTTTTCCAGACACTTCTTGTTGATGCTCATTCCTCCCAATTTTTGTGTTAAAATCTCATACTACTAACATCAGCTCTTACGAACTGCTCAACATACTTTTTCCTGATCTTCATAGCTGTTCTTTTATTATGCCCCTTTCTCTCCGTTGGTGCATTTACTATTGATATGTTCATCAATTTCTCTCTTATTTAAGTCTACACATTCTGACATTAATGGGTTCAGATTCCAATAAGCTTTCCCTAGCTTTCCTGGTTACTATAAACCATGTTCCAAACTGGCCGGTTTATTCCTCTGGCCCACTATATATTAATGGGTATTCGGATGTGTCGATCTGCCTATTTCCTGGCCCTCTTTATTTCCTGTAGTCCTACAATGTAATACTTAACTCCTAAGATTTCTTTGGCTATTTCTTTCATTTTTCCAGGCTGGAGCATTGTTCTCACATTCCATGTTGCTGTTGTCAGTATCCAAGGCTCCTGTTGAGTTTTCACAATTGCCTTTTTTTACAATTTGGGTTTGTCGGTTCAGTGCGCAATGTGTAGCTTGTAGAACCAGGATTTTTTTTATCAAGGTACTCCTTTAGCAAATCTGGCTTTACCACACCCCTAGAGCCCTCCTTACCTTCCATTGCGGGACACGCTTTGTCTTGCTCCTCTGTCAAAACTGCTCTGGCTTGGGTGAGCCTACTGATAGCTATGCTACTGCTGGCACAGTCCTCGAGTTCAACAAGGCATGCAGACCCTCCTACCCGGCACTGAAAATGCTTTCTATAAGGCAATGTCCCTTTTTTGAGCACCAAAATCCCTGCATTGTCTGTGAGTGTAGTGCATTTTCTTCTTATGTTTCACCTTGAGACAAGTATAATTTAACATTTGGTGACCTTAGCTTGTTGTTTTGTTCGGTCATCTAGTGCCCAGGTAGTTCCACCTATCCGATCCCAGGGTACACCTGAGAAGTTCGAAGAGGTCTTTAGATGCAATGATAGTAAATTTGCAGGAACCATGTGACGTTCCTGTCGCATATAGTGTACCATCAGTCACTAGGGAAGCATTTTCTGTCACTTAATTCTGATGGGAGCCTCAGAGTCAATATTCAGTTCACCATGGAAATGGAAAAAATGGCTCCTTGATGTCAGGGTTATAAAAAGCCGATGATATGCTGGGTCATTGTGCCTACCACAAACTGACTCTCACAGAGGTACATTTGCAGGCCACAAGCCGTTGCCATCCTGCACAATGCAGTAGCAGCTTGTGCTCTCTGGTACGTAAAGCCCATGTGGTCTCGGATACTGAAGTCTCCCTAGTGAGCTACACCATGTAAGAACAGTGTTCCAGCAGAACAGTTCTTCTGATAGACAAATATGCAATATATTCAGATTAAAGAGAGTCAATGTAGTGATGTAAATGAAGATGCAAAGGCACCCATATGCAACAGCCATCTTGCTATATTTTGGCACTGTGTCTTCAAGAACAGAAAGAATCCTCAAGGCACATGACATCAAGTGTGTTTTTTGTCAGCCACCAGAACTGAAGAATTTGTTTTCAGTATAAGATGATATTGGCCTTAGAAAATGTTGTGGATATAAGATTACATGCGAATGCGGGAAACCTCATATTGGGCAGACATGTCGAAATGTGCAAGAACAATGTGTTGGAGACCACTGTCATACATGCAGGATGCAACCTGATAAATCGGCATTTGCGGGGCGTTACCTGAACATGGGACATTGCGCATGTTGTGAGAAGACTGAAGTTTTATCCTCAGTGTCATCATCCTTGCACTGTTTCGTAAAACAAAAAAGAAGCCATTCATATTCATATAGCTCTCATTCTTATCAACAGGGATGCAGGTTTTCAATTACGCACTGGCTGCCATTAAACTAAAACCAGAGACAGGAGAACCTCTAGTTCATTACTGGATGCAGCACATTGTTGAGATTAGTTTCAGCTTTTAATCACATGAGTGTGTGGCAGTGCACCCAATGCCCATTGTGCAGAGGGAAGGCCTCTCATCAGTTCCCAAAAAGAGTCACTATCGGTGCTGCTTTTATCTAAATGTGAATGGCTCCTTGTGCATGTGTGTTGCCTGCCCATATCCTGATAAATTTCGAAGATGCCACGTGGTTATCAGTCATGTCTTGTAGCAGTGATAGCAGCAACTACCACCTCCTGAAGACGTCAAACAGTTGTATCAATGAAATATTGTGGGACTTACACAATGGTGTATGGCGACAAACTAGAGAAGTGCATTTGGACAGATCCATTGATAAAGCCTGCAAAGTAATGCTTACAGTGATGGTTGTTCTGAACATGTACATGCTGGTGATTTTCAATATGCTTAAGGTTGTCACACATTGACCTGGAATTGCATCATAGTAGGCTACATTAGCAAAGGGCTCTCCAAAGGTGACACAGATGGTTAAAAACATTGAGATAGCAGAATTGCTTCAATTTTTGTGCGAGTTTAAAGCATCCCTTCAGTAATTTTTCTGCAGAATATTCTCTGTCGAGTTTCCTGTTTACAGAAGCTGCTAGTATATTGATCCCTGCCAGATCAGAAATAATTCTGATCTGAGCCAGACATGGTTGCATTATTTGTTTGAATAGTGAGAGGTTGACCAATGAGCCATCGGGGATCAAATAATACTTTGTTCAGTACTCAATGGAAAAAATAGACTTTGGTTTCTGTAGTTATTGTTATAATGCACAAATCCTGTGAACTTATAACATGCCAGTAAATGCATTGACTACTTATAGTTGTGGTCATTTTTGTAAAAACTTACTAGGTATTGAGCAACACATTACTAATGTTTGATTCTGCTGTTTGTTTTCTGTGTTTCAGGAATCATTCACCATTAAGAGATCTGCACATTCCACACCCAATGCATTTCCTTTAAGACTGAAGTCAGAGAAGTAAGAACACAATTATTTCTTCAATATATAAAGTACTTGTGTAGCAGTGAAACAAATTATTTAATTGGGCAGACTGGTTTTCATTTATAAGGGGTATTCGTTTTTCTCAGTTGACATTTTATTCCTCATTTTATCCATAATTCCTAGAGACAGTATGCTAAGTTTGTTCAAAATTTAGTAAAATATTTAATAAATAGGGACAGGAAGAAATAATTTTATTTTACTTTTTTATACATATTTTGGTGTTCTTTTCTGCCAATTTTGGCATTAGTTTTTGCTGATTTTTTTAAAATTAGTTTCTGTGGGTTTGTTTTATAAAGTACCTTATGTTCCTTATTTTTGTCTTATTTCATTGTTTTTCAGTGTTTTACTGAAAATAAAAATCCACTCATCAATTACATTATATATCTTGATTTCACAGGTCACATTTATTTGCATCATTAAAAAAGAAATCATTTGTATGAAACCCACCGAATGTAAGCAGTTAAAGAAAAAATAATTGCACACATTTACTGCTGAAAGTTTTTCGGCAGAAAGCATTGTCATTAACTTCAAAATTATCTTGTGATACATTATGTTTAAAGTTTGTCAAACTTTTAGTGTTGTGTTAAAATAGTCAGCAGATTCTAAATTTGAACTTGAAAGACAAATTGCTTTCAGCACAATACCAGACATTTGACAATATCCGTATGTTCTGCTGGCATGGAAAGTTGTAAACCTTAAGAATGTCGTGGCTGAGACTTGCCATTCTGTGTATAGTCTGTCTGTAAACTCAAGAGCGAGCAGCACTTTTGGTGGGGGAGTGGCCTTTCCTGGAAGAATGCTGCCACCAGCCTACAGGTGCACCCAAAATCTGTTGCCCGTTACCTGCCTAGTGGAGTAGATCGGAGTGCAGTGACATATGTTATTTCTCTTCATGGGATCTTAGTTGCCAGTGTCAGTCAGTTCACTGTGTATTCTTACTGATATACTTTGATACCGGAAGTGATGGCTAATCATCTAACATTGCAAGACAATGTGCAGAATAAAAGAACAGGAGGTATTTGCGGAGTAATGAGCGTTCATTGTCGCTGATGTGATTACAGCGTGTATTAAAGAGGCGACACAAAAAGAACTGTTGGCTAATATTACCATTCCCAATTAAAGGTCTGCAATTTATGCAGACATCAGCCTCACCCAATAGGGCGCATAAGGAAGGAACACGAAAATAAGCCACATGGTTTACTGGAATCGCCAAAAAGGAAAACTAGTAATTTTCGGAGGAAACCCATCGTTACAGATAGTTTCAAATTCACGTAAAACCTTTGATGCTTATAGAGCACCAGATCTCTATCTCGGTCACTATTCACCTGATTCTAAGACATATTGCTTAAAACGTGTGCACAATAGCTATTCTAAACACTGCTCAAATTTCCTTTGAAACATGTACACCGGTTCTGGATTTCTAAGCAAAAAGCTTGACACACGAGGTGCGTTCACATATTTTTAATTTTTGGTAGGAACTTTATTTGTTAATCTACAGCAATGTTATCCTCTTCAAAATATTCCCCGTTACATATGGTACACTTATGCCAGTGTTTTTTCAATTCTCGAAACACTTTTAGGAACTGTTTCTTCGTGATAGTTTATAGGTCTCTCAACTGTGCATTTTTAATCTCATCCATGTTTGTAAAACCACTGTCCTTTTAAGGCCTGCTTTGAAATGTTTATACCACTTGTATTCCCTTGGTTCACTTGTTACAGGCTCACTAAAAGCAATATTTAACACTTCTAAAAATTTCATACACTTTATTCCATTCTTATAACAAACTTTAATACAGATTCACTAATCTATTTTTATACAATACAAATAATCGTTGATGCTACCAAAACACATGTAACCTTTTTGACAGCTGAAACAGAGTAATACCCAATATGCATAACATTGCATGCATACTTTTGAGACATGTTTACGAAGACGGTAACAAAAAAAAAAAAAAAAAAAAGTGCAAATCGGACTAATAACAACACACAAAATTATAAATTTCTGCTTACTTTTAAAACATGTTGCAAGAATTCTTAAGTTTCAATGCAGTCCTTCAAAGAAAACTTCTACCTTTTAGTAGAAACACAAAGTAAGAACAAGCCTTAAATTCTACAATTGATTACATTATATGGGGTTCATTTTACAAATAGCAATAGAGGAACATACATGCACATGATCAGGCATTCAGTTTTATGTTTGTAGTAGAATCCTGACTTCCGTTCTTATGTTAATATTATTTACTCTGTAGTGTTGTGTTTCGGGAGAAGCTATCGTTTTTTGTACTCCTTTTGGTCTTAATGCATTTGTCTAAAAATAAACGCAGCCAAGACATATCTGTACATGGCGTCACTACAGATTAAAAGCGCGCACTGCGGTAGGGCCGGTACTACGTTGTGAAACAGCCTGTAGAAGTGCCTTGTGACGTAGCTGGGCTGGCATAGTGGGGACTCGCTCGCTCTTCAGTTTACCAACAGACTGTACTGTTAGATGACCCCTGGATTGTCACTCATGGAGAGTGAAATAAGGCATCATTACAGCAGTGGATTTGTTTGATTAACTTCTTTGTTCTGTCCCTCAGCTGTAGCATATCAGAATCAGCTTGCTAGAGGCGTCCAGTTGCCTCTTGTGTGAAACAATAAACGTCTGGCATTGTTGACAGTGCAAAGAGCAGAACTGAGTGTGGCATCATGCGAATGCCACGGTCAGTGATGTCTCCAGCTGCGACCATAATAACAGTGTGGCAGCGCTTGTGGCAGTACTACAAATTTGGCAGTGACCTCCTTCCAGCAAGCAGGCAGATCGCTGCTCTGGCAGTGGCCAGCCTTGTGTCTCAGGACAGGCTGTCCTGTCCTGTGGTTAAGCAACAGACCCTATACTGCATTCCAAAATGTTGCTCAGGGTGTCACAGGCTCGTGGTGTAGGCTGTGATACTGAGATGAGAATATTTTAGTACATGAATGGCTGAGTTCTTATACGCTCCAGATTATGTTTGTTTAGGGCTTGAGGTACATACTCTAAACACTGCCTTGATGGTAAGTGAGGAAAGGCTTCCGTCCTTGCACTAATGTGTTGCAGTGTCGGCTGTTGCTATATTATGCCCAGCTGGCTCTGCTTCACAACCTCTGTCAGATATGTTTTGCTTCACAGTGCTGACTGTGACTGACTCTGTTGCAGCTCACTTCCACTCTGGCGTAATTTTTGACTGAATACTGTCAATACGCTAAATTTCCCTCCTTTTCATCAGGACTCGGCTCCTCGGGTCGACCAAACTAGATTATCCTTTACACTATAATTCCTGGCCACCTGCCCTTCTGGCCTTCTTTCTTCTTAAGAATTATTCTAACAGTTGGTTTCCTTAATGAATGGCTGAGTTCTTATACGCTCCAGATTATGTTTGTTTAGGGCTTGAGGTACATACTCTAAACACTGCCTTGATGGTAAGTGAGGAAAGGCTTCCGTCCTTGCACTAATGTGTTGCAGTGTTACACATTTCTATAGGCCCCCTAGCCCTGCTCCTTAACTCGTATACTATGGAACTTATTTCATTACTGGGCTTTCTACACAATAACTTCTCTCTATTGCAAACTCACAAGCTAAAATGAATTAATTATCCTCAATACTACCCCCCTTATGCATTCTTATTCTTTCTGTTGCTTTTATGCTCAGGGTATCTAATCCACTGGAACCTGAATGATGGCTGGGTCTGAACTCACTCTTGTGCTTCATCTTCTATGTGCCAAAAGAAGGACTATGCTCTGAAGAGCAAGCATATCTGCAGTGGCTGGCATGGCAACAGTCAGTGCTGCCTCTTTCCAGCACTAATTTTCCTTATATAAATTTACGTGTTGCAGTAAGGTTTCTGGGAGACTTGTCCCTCCTGCTGGTTCAGAAGCAAGTTTATAGACTGCATTAGTTCTGGCTCTAGAGTTTGATTTAAGCTAGTTAGGTTTGTGGCAGGTAACATTTCCAAGGGCTCCTCTGGACAGTACAAATGATGCTGTGAAACATTCAGGTGAGTTATCCCAAAAATTGCAGAGAGCATATGGAAAGTAGGCCCCAGTATCTCACAAGCTGTTCCCTTTCATAACAAACTGCTCCTGTTTAATTTTAGCCTCTTCGCTGACATAAGGTTCCTTTGCTCGAAACAACTAGCCACTAATACCACCTTGTCGAAGGTAGAGTACAACCAATGCGCCTCGACCTGTTGAAAGTAAAATTCTATCTTGACCACTTCTTTATAGCATTCCCATACCTTCTTCTGTCTCATTGGCAATTTCATTGTGCAGGAATCCTGCCCCCTTCTTACTACCATATTCTGACTGACTGTGATTTCCCCTTGGTAGCATTGTTAAAACTTCATTTCCTCCATCTGTACATTTCTTCCCTTGTCTTTTGCAATTAATAATAGTTGTTGCCTTTTTTCTCTTACAAATTGTTTCAATATTCCCCACTTGACAGGGTATAAATGAACTATGTAGCACTTGTAACATGTTTGTTTCCCTGTCACTGGTATAGAAATGGAAATGTAAACTTTCGCTTCACGACTTCTCACTGATGCTGTGGCTACCTCAAAATAAAAAGGTAAGTTTTTGTGCTCAGGTTCTAAAACCAACCTCAACTCCGGCAGTAGTTCCTTCTGTACTTCCCTTAGATCCTCTAAGTGCTGCTCTGACAAGAGATTTGCCCCTTGCTGACCTTTTACAGCCTGCTGCATAGTCTCCTGTAGTTCTGTTACTTTCCCTCGTGCTTCACAAACACTGTCTTCTACAGACTGCAACCATTTTGTCATTACTACTTCCCTATGTAAGACTTCTACTTCAGTTTGTAGTTCCTTGATATTCTGATTAACTGCCTCTTCTGCTGCTCTGTCATACTGCATTACTTCTCCAGCAAGTGTCGTAGTAGTTGTGTGTTGTCCA
The DNA here is from genome assembly GCF_023898315.1 of Schistocerca nitens. Lineage (NCBI taxonomy): Eukaryota > Metazoa > Arthropoda > Insecta > Orthoptera > Acrididae > Schistocerca > Schistocerca nitens. The sequence goes on along the minus strand of NC_064615.1, from coordinate 715,886,496 downwards.
TTATGTCCTTCTCTGAAGTTACAATCTATGTAGTGTGGCAGTCACTCGTGACTTTGTTCCCTTTTGCCCACTGCTTAACCTCTTGTCTGGTGTTGTTCACCCTTTGAATGTCTTCCTTGTCAGCAGTGACAGATATTGTTTTCATAAGACAACCTCCAGTGCCGATCCAACCTTTGTGTATGTAGAATAACCCTCAGTACCTGGGTCATCTAACTTCTTACTTTCTCATATGCCCCATGTACTATCTCACATACCCTGGCATTTCCTTTGGGTATCCTGTGCCTTTCTGTTCCTGTATGGAATTTGTTGAATGCTTCTTTCCAATTTTCTCACCTCATTATGCATCCCCCATGTGCTAAATACCACCTGTATCACACAACGATTATTGGTGATCACTACGTTTTCATGCTTGGTGAACAGCACTTATGCCTCCACCTCGACAAAGATCAGTAGTCCCACTATGAACAGCATCACCTTACCTTCTCTGCACCTCACCTACAGGCGGGAATACTTATTGCTTTCCACCATCTTCAATTCATTGCTGCTCTGCAACTGCTTATGCTAATTACACTAAATCTATACCTAAAATAAAAAAAAAAATCTTAAATTACTATCTCCTAGGCCTTAATCCATACGGTTTCCTTGTTGCCATTTCATTCATAACAACTTTTTTCTTCAGATACCGTTCTCCTCACCCCCCCCCCTCCTCCCCTCTTTCTGGTCTGCATCTCCTATCCCTGAAATAACTTATAGTCTTCCTTGAAAGGGTTTCAGCCACCCTACATGCACAGTTGTCATTCTCTTTGGCAATTGAATCTTGACGTTTACTGGTTACATAGTCTCTACCACTTGGTATGGCCCCTGATACTTTGCAGAAACACCGAGCGAGGTGGCGCAGTGGTTAGCACACTGGACTCGCATTTGGGAGGACGACAGTTCAATCCCGTCTCCAGCCATCCTGATTTAGGTTTTCCGTGATTTCCCTAAATCGTTTCAGGCAAATGCCGGGATGGCTCCTTTGAAAGGGCATGGCCGATTTCCTTCCCACTCCTTCCCTAACCCGAGCTTGTGCTCCGTCTCTAATGACCTCGTTGTCGACGGGACGTTAAACACTAACAACCACCACCACCACTTTGCAGAAACACTTCTTTGTCTTTCCATGTGGTGTATATGAAGTTGATAGCATCACCCACCGACCAATCGTATACTATGGCATTATTGCCGTAAGGCCCACTGCTCCTTCCTTCTATCTCCAGTGCTCGGGTATTTGCCCTCCTTACTATATTTCAGACGTCCCTAATGACTCTGGTAAATTCCTCGACAGACTCTCCAGTCTCCCCTTTCTTTGTTTTCAATATGTTAAATGTCCAAGGCATTTTACGACCATATACTACTTTATATGGCGATAATTCTGTGTTCGTATGCTGTTTTGACTTGTAGGCAGAGACAACGTACTTCTAATAGACATACCAGGTAGTGTGACTTGAGTCAATGTAGGCCAAGCATCTTCCCAATTGTCCTGTACACTCTTTCACTTCTTCCATTGGCTTGTGGATGGAGAGGACTCGTGCTTAACTTCTTCACATTCAATAACTTACATGATTCCTTGAATAGATCTGACACATGAAGTTCATTCCCTGGTCTGTTACTATTGTTTCAGGCTTTCCAAACTTCAGTAGCCAGTTATTCACAAGTGCTTGTGCCACTGCATGCTGGTTTGGCATCACGACCATTTCTATGTATCTTGAAAAATGATCTATGATTGTGAGTGCGTACTTATTCTGTGCAGATGTATTATTGAATGAACCTAAAATGTCAATCCCCAGAAATTCAGATGGTACTTATGCTTCAGGTTCAACAAAAATCTGCTCCCTGTGAGTGCTGTATTCAGTTAAACACACATTGGTCTACGTCAGTCTGCCTACTCCTCCACCAATAACTTTCTGCTACTCTTTTGTTGGTAGATTTGTAATCTCCTCGACCTGATAATATGTGAAGATGAGCTTTTTGTAGCACTTGGTTGATTAGCTTTGCTGGTGTCACTTCCTGCAGTCCCAACTTGGTTTCTCTGCTTAGCAATCCACCCTCTATACAGAATTGCTTAAAATACTGCTTATATTTGCCATCTGCTCTCTGCGAAGTTTGCCATTCCTTATGCTCAAACCCCCAATATGTAATACTGCTACTTTCCTGCTTAAGCCAACCACATTTTTGTGCTTCTTTCCAGGTTTGTGTGTGACTTCAAAATAAAATTCACTTGGTCTTGCTGCCCATCGTGCCAACCTACTAGAAGGATCCTTTAACTTGACCACCATTTTAATGCCACATTATCTGTTACCAGTCTAAACCTTTTACCGTACGGATAACATTTGAAATACATGATTCCATAAATAAGGCTTAAAATCTCTTTCACCATTGTGGAATAATTTCTTTGTCCAGAATTTGGTTGTCTGGAAGCCTAAGCTACTGGATGTTTCACGCCTTCTGCCTCTTGTGACCACACACAGTCAAGTACATGGTTTGATGCATCACATGATAAAACAAATATTCTCTGTCCAAATCCAGAAATACAAATATCGGACTCGATGTTAAAGCTTCTTTCAGCTCTTGAAAAGCTTGGTGGTGTTCTTCTGGCCACACACATTTAGTACCCATTTGTAACAATTGTGTAAACCGTCTGGCAGTATTACTTTGCGATCTTAAGAATGATTGCAACTCCTTTACAGATTCTGGTAGAGGAAATTCAAGTACAGCTCTAATCAGTCTTGGGTCTGTCTTGAACCCCATCTTTACCTACAATATCACCTAGGTATGCTACCTCTTCCATCACAAAATTATATTTTTCTGTACTCAGTGTTAACTTTGCTGGTTTTAACCATAGGAATAATTCCAGTAATCACTGCATATGCTGTTCCATATCACTCCCACAGATGATTATGTCATCGAGATATACTAAGCATTGCCATTCTTTTAAACCTCTTAGTGTTCTGTCCAACAATCCCTGAAACGTTGCAAGTGCATTTTTTAATTTGAATGGGATTCTTCTGATATGATAGTGTCCCCAGGGTGCTGAAAACATTGTATTGTGTTGATCCTGTGGTGCCACCTGTATCTGGTGAGAACCACTGTTCATATCCACTGTTAAAAAGTATTTGGATTGCCCTATGTGTTCCAACGTTTCTGTGATGTTTGGCAAAGGGTAGGTGTCTGTTACGCTTTTGGGTTCCATCTGTTGATTTTTTTTCTTTTCTTTTCTTCACGGTGACTATTGCCCCCACCCCCTTTCCCATGCCTCCATCCACTATTATTTTCTTCAGTTGTTCCATCTTTCAGCTTTTGTTTGATAAATTTCTTCACAATTGCCTGTTAGTATCTATGTATTCGGTATGGTTTGTGGTAGACGGATGATTAATATCCCATTGCTATGTGGCGCTGTTAATATGCATAGCTGGAATCCTTAAATTCCAAAAGTAATTTTTCCATCCATTCCCCATTGCTTCCCTGTAGGTGCTTCGCCTTTCCTTGTAACACTTTTTCAATGGTGTCCGACGACTGTCCATTGCTGACACCCCTTTGTGCCTCACTCTCCTTCCTCCAGGATATTCATATTAGCAATTAACAACTCCTTTGTTAATCCTATGCCCTCTACACTAAAGTTATGTATAGAAACAGGTACTGCCTTTCTGCCATTTATTTCTTATACACACACAATACCTTTTTTAACTAAGCAAAATACCTGATATAATAATTTATTCTTTTTCCACCACACACAAAATTTCTACCATTAAGCTAGACTTAACACTGACCTAGAGTGATTTCCCAGTACCCTTAGGTACACAATCATGCGAATCAAGTCTTAGTATGATTGTTCGCAGTTTAATCGGTTCATCTTTCACTACAGACTCCCCCTTGCGACTTTGCTACACTGGCATCACCTGACTGAAACATTTTTCTGTCAAGTTCCACCCTATGTTGCCGAAGATTGATTATGGCACAATGCTGATATAAGAAATCAACTCCTAGAATCATATTGTAGCCCACAATCACGTGTGGTACGATCTCTACACATTGTTTAAATTGAACTGTACCCAGACAAAAGTCTCTCCACCAACCCTAATAGTGTGACATCTTTATCCCCCCATTCCACACAATCTGTTTGGTGGTGGGTCCCATTGCTTAAGTTTCATCAGATCACTACTGGCCCCTGTGTCCAACAATATCCTGCAGTCCTTTATTCCTACTATTCCCGTTATCACACAATCCACTTCTGCATACAATTTCATAGCATCTTACAGGAAATGACTGTAGGTGGATCTGGGGGGTTTCTGTTATTGTTTAACACATTACTTTTCCCCAGTCCTCTACTGCTAAAACTATTACTTCCTCTTTATTGACATGACACTGAGGCTGGTGACACTACCTCTTACATGCCCAATTTGTCCATCATCTGAAACATTTTATACGAGCTGCAAACACTGTCCATTTACCCGGCATTTCAGTCGACAGATTGATCTCCTCGCACTGTGTAGCTAACTGCAGCACTGTGCACAAATCCATCAGACCCCCTGTCCATACACATCTTGACATTTCTGAATGCAACCCTCTTAAATAACATTGAGTGCCTTCTGCTCCTCCTCTTGCAAAATAATGTCATTGACTGCAGCATCCTGTCCTAATTCATAGGTGCAATCATTAATTTTCCTTACCCTCTGCACAAATTGTCCCACACAGTTTGTATTTCTCTTGGTTACTGCCTCTAATTGTTCCATGTAGTGTCTGGCACTGTTTGGTTTCATATATCTCTGAATTAACCTTTCTTTAAATTCTTTGAATGTTGTGGCTTCCTTAAGAGCTTCTGTTTACTGACATGAGTTTTAACTTTCCCTGTTAGTCTGTCATACAACACTCAATAATTCCGTATCAGACCAACCTTCCATCTCGGCCAGACTTCCAAGATCTCCTACAAAAGCCTGCACATCCTCGGTTGGCTTATCGAAAAAGGAGCAATTAAACATGTGACTGACAAATGTACACCCTGTTGTGATGAAACGCTATTCTACCAACCCAAGCAGTTTCATATTATCCACTTTTAATCATGCTACCTTTTTTAATAATGTTGTACTGCTTTTGGCTTTGACATAGCTTGCGTCTCTGGTTCTGTCGAAGCTTTGTCCTTGACAGCACTAATTTTGATAACTAATACTCACAAGGCAAGAAAACAAAATACATTATAATATTATATTTAATTATGAGCCATCGCGACTCCTGGCATTGCCTAGGCATATACCCCCAACGATTAAGTGTATAACATTTTACTGTAACTGGTTCCATACATAGCGGTAGTGATGTTTGTGGCCCTCAAGGTTACACTGAGCAAATCTAACGGGCACTAAACGATTGCGACTTCCATTACCTCGAAAACTAGACAATTCCACTGGTTCCCCAATCGCAACAAAATTTGCTGTAAAAAATGCGCTACCGTCAAACCTTTTCTCCATGACCAAAATAAAATCAAAATTTTTTGGACTTACAGTACCCAAGGCTGTAAGTTCACATGTGGCTCTTAGAAGGGGACGTCAGTGATCTGACACCAGCGTTAGATGATCATGGATTGTCACGTTGGAGGAGTGAAATAAGATGTCAGGATGGCAGTGGGTGTGTTTAATTAATGTCTTTATTCTGTCCCTTGGCCGTAGTACATTAGGAACAGCTCTGTGGAGGTGTGCAGTTGCCTCTTATGCGAAACAATAGACATCTGGCATCTATGACAGCACAAAGAGCGGGGCTGAGTGTGGCATCATTTGAATGCCAATGTCAGCGATGTGTCCAGCTGTGACTGTTATGACAGCATGGCAGCCATGACCTCCCTCTCGTGAGGGTCAGCTCCCTGCTCCGGCGGTGGCTGGTCTTGTGACTCAGGACAGGGTGCCCTATCCTGTGGCTGAACAGCGGACGTCGTACTACATTCTGGAATGTCACTCTGCGTGTACCAGGCTCATGGTGTAGGCTGTGATATTTGAGACGAGAATATTTTAGTACACAAGTGGCTAAATACTTACATGCTTCAAGCTGTGTTTCTTTAGGGCTTACGGCACATACTCTGTGTTGGCAAGTGAGGAAAGGCTTCCATCCTTCTGCCAGTTGGCAGTTGATGGTTGGAGTGCTGCACATTATCTGCGTATCCAGTAATGCTGGCAACTGATGTGTTATGGGATCATATAAATCTGTACCGCATCAAAAACAGCCTGAAGATGATGCACTGAAGTGTTGAAACTGGTAATAAAATCAAATCAAATGATAAGGATGGCTGTAGGTTCTTTTTATTTACAGGGTGCGTCAAAAAAATGTATACACACTTTGAAGCGTCATAGAAAATTTATTTCCCATTCTACAATGTTAAATTTCTGGAAATGGAAAGCTTAAAGTCCAATTGGAAAAATAAATGTACTTTGCAAATGTGATTAATGTTCAAACTGCTGGCCTTCAGCATCAATACATTTCTGAGTATGAGTCACCACTGATTCCGTACATCGTACCAAAGTGTCCAATGAGATTTCTGCGCACATCACCTGAATCTCATTCCAAAGTGTGTCCAGGTTACATGGTTTACGTTTGTACACCTCATCTTTTACTGTGCCCCATAAGAAGAAATCCAGTGCCGTGAGGTCTGGAGAGTGTGCAGGAAACTAGATTGGTCCCCTGCGTCCTATCCACTGGCCTGGCATATTGTGATCCAGGTATGCTCATACGTCCCTATGATAGTGCGGCGGGGCGCCATCTTGTTGGAAATAAAACTCATCATTACCGTATAATGCACGAATGGCAGGGAATATGGAGTCAGCAAGCATTGTTAGGTACGTTTCTCCAGTAACAGTACCTTCAAAGTGGAAAGGCCCAATGAGTCCCCTTGCAGACAAACCACACCACACATTTACACCAGGCAAATTCACAGCCTTTTCAACTGTAATGTGAGGATTATCTTCAGCCCAGTACACACAATTGTGCCTATTGACAGCTCCATTGAGTATGAATCAGGCTTCATCCGACCAAATTATGCTACCCATAAATCCCGGTTCACGTCTCACCATCTCCTGAGCCCATTCACAAAATTCTAACCTTTGATCTGGATTGTCGTCACTTAACTGTTGCACCAGCCTTGGAATGTACACACGAAACTTGCCTTTCTTCAGAATGCGTAGCACACTACTAGCACTTACATTGCTCTCACGTGCCACTTGCCTTGAAGATTTTTGAGGCGAACGCTGAAACAGTTCCAAGACCGCAGTTGTGGAATCATCACTTGTGACTGTTCAAGGTCGCCCTGATCGACCTTTATGCACATCATACACTATTCCATGAATTTCGAATTTGTCTCGTAGATGTGTAATTGTTAACCTTGAGTGGTTGTGTACCATACTCACTTCTCCACTGTCTTCGAACCGCAGCTACATTCTGAAACATCCAGTACCACTTAATTATCTGCTTCCGTGCTTCAAAGCTCAAACGCACGTCCGCCATGTTGCAGTTACTTCCTTGCCACTGCTGCCACCTGTTGAAGAAACATAACATTACTTTCTCACAGATATTTAACCTTGTAGAATGGGAAATAAACTGTCTATGACAGTTCAAAGTGTGTATACATTTTTTTAACGCACCCTGTGTTTCTCACGATAGTAAATGGCTGTCGTCCCAGAGACCTCCTGCGAAAAGGATGGACATACAAAAAAATTTAAATATGTTGTGTACATACAAGAATGCGAGACAAACAAGGAAAAATCAAAGTTTTAGTAGTTTTTGAATTATGATGTTTACTTTTAGGGTCTAAGCAGGTGCCACGACCCACACCAGCTGACAGTCATTCGTGCATATGACAGGTGTGGCCGTGAGAGGGCCATGACGGCACTGCACAAATCATATTGGAGGGGAAAGCATTTTCTTGAGGTGAATGTCAACTCAGCCACACTTAGCCAGCCATGAAACGGACAAAAGTAAATACATACATCTGAAAATAAGATTACTGGAATATGAAAAATAGCCAAGCAGGAAAGGTTAGAGGGAAATCCAAAATTGTATTAGTATGCATACTGGTTGCATTTAGGAAACTTAAGGAAACCTTTGGAGAAAAGTGCAGTAGTTGCATGAATATCGAGGCCTCAGATGGTTGCCAGAACTAGAAGGGAAAGCTGAAAGATCAAAGGCTTATATAGAATGACTATACAAGGGAAGTAAACTTGGAGGTATTGTGGAATGGAAGAGATAATAGGTGAAGATGAGATGAGAGGAGGTACTGCAAGATAAATTTGACATTGCACTGGAAGACCTGAGGACATACCATGACAAGATTACTTCACCTGTTACAAAAGAAGTGAGAGATTAAATACTCTCAGACTTCAAGAAGGCAGGTGCTGGGATGTGTGAGTATTACTAAGTAATCAAATTAATGATATGAATATAATAGAGGGAAACATTCCACGTGGGAAAAATATATCTAAAAACACAGATGATGTGACTTACCGAACGAAAGTGCTGGCAGGTCAATACACACACAAACAAACACAAACATACACACGAAATTCAAGCTTTCGCGACAAACTGTTGCCTCATCAGGAAAGAGGGAAGGAGAGGGAAAGACGAAAGGATGTGGGTTTTAAGGGAGAGGGTAAGGAGTCATTCCAATCCCAGGAGCGGAAAGACTTACCTTAGGGGGAAAAAAGGACAGGTATACACTCGCGCGCGCACACACACATATCCACATGTCTGCAATATTGCCAGAAATCTACACTCATACATTGTCACTCACACTGTTTTTCAGAACCCTTTTCACTGGTTGGATTTACATTTTTTTTTTTATGGTACTCATTGTTTGAAAATATGCAATATATTGCAACACATTCAAAGGTTTTAACACAGTCTGTGAAAGATAATGAGGAAATGAAATGGAACAATACAGTTAGTTGGTACATAAAAAATTAAAAACTAAATGTTTTAGGTGAATTTACCTGACTCATATGGTCTTGTTCTTATACAAAGGAAAATCCTTAAGCCATCTTGCATAAGTAAAGAAATATGCAAAATGCACTTAGCTAATTTTATGACAGCTTCTACAGAAGTGTTTAAATGGACAATGTAGCATTAGTTTATCTCATTAAAAATGGAAAATCATGGAGCACAACAATGTGCATCTTCTAGTTGACATTGATGATGATCCTTTGAGGGGTGGTGTCAAAGTGAACATGCCAGGAGATAATGGTAGCAAGCTTTTTGAATGTCATTACTTCTCGTAAACAAATTCCAGCATCAGAGCCCATCTATGTAAAACTGGAGGTGGTTGACATTGTCATTTCTTCAGTGAAAAAAAGCACAACTACTGGTTCTTCATGTGGGTACTAGAATCTGCTCTACCTGTGGTACAAGAATCAGCTGCAGGACCAAACTAAGTTCATTACTATACATAGTGTCTTTTTTGTGCAGTGAACACTTACCATTCTTTTGTCCTGTTGTATGACAAAATGAGTCATCTCATACTTAGTTTCCTCCGTAGCTAGATGGCAGGGCAAGGGGGCCTGCTGCATTGTGTGGTAAAGATGTATTTCTAAATTGTTTTAATAAAATCTGACTCGTGGATAGTATCCCATCTCTTGGATGGCTGTCTAGTTCATTCTTTCCATGCCAAGCAAAATGTATTGCCAATTCTTGCGCTTTCTTCTCAAATCATCTTAAAAACTACATCTTTTTAATGGCATCACACCTCACAAGCTGTGAACTCATCAGTGCTCAAAGTACAGCACATGGTATAGTGTTCCTTCAAGCCTATAGCTTCTATATTAACTAAGTGATTTCAGTAAGTGTTCAAGACACAGGAAATCCAGTTGTTGGATCTGATTCAACTTGGGTGAAGGAATCTTGCTTGCTTTCATTGAGGGTCACACATGTACTTCTTTGAAGTCAGTTTCACAACTGATATATATACTGTAGTATGTTATAAATTGATGGGCAAACAAAGAAGCGTCACAAAGAGTTGAATGACAAAATAATTATTGAAACAGTTGACAGGACAACTCAAAACACAGTGTTAAATAGCTGTTGGCTTCAAATTGTAGTGTTTATAGGTGATCTGTCACAACAGTGGCTTCAATTTATGAAGTGTACCAAAACATAAAATTTCTGATAAATTTATAGACATTTTTTTGAGGGACCTAACAAGTAGTTAGATTTATCAAGATTCGAATTGGCAGAAGTTGCCTGTATATGCGAGATCTTAAGGGCATTGCAGTGAATAAGATCTATTTAACCCAGAAAATTCACCTAATCAGATTCTCAGAATGCACTTCAAGCCACCTGAGTAGCTGAGAAAAACTGATGTTGAGAAGAAGGATCCAGATTGCGAAGCTTGTGAACAGCCATTGAACTCGAGCATGTTGTGCTTAGCAGTTCCTCCATTGAGTTGTGTCCTCCAGGACACCCTATCCTCAGGCCTCCACTGCCTCAACACCTTCTCCCCCATCTGTTTCGTATGTCCTCCTCAACCCAACGTGCCACGTTCTTAGACAGTGATCTCTACCTTTTTGATGGTTCTATCCGTACCTATGTCCACATCAAGCTTGCTAACCACCACCACCACCACCACCTGCATTTTGACATATGTTACCCCTTCCCCATCAAAAAATGGCTCCCACTTAGACTGGCCACCCATAAATGGCGTGTATGCAGTGATGAGAAGCCTTTTGCCCAGTTTGCACTAGGCCTTCACAGACAAGCACTACCGTATTTACTCGAATCTAAGCCGCACTCGAATCTAAGCTGCACCTGAAAAATGAGACTCGAAATCAAGGGAAAAAAAATTTCCCGAATCTAAGCCGCACCTGAAATTTGAGACTCGAAATTCAAGGGGAGAGAAAAGTTATAGTCCGCATCTCCAAATCGAAACAAAGTTGGTCCATTGTAATATGAGACACAATTTCGGTCGAATGAATGACGATACAGCTACAGTACTTTGGTTCGAGTCATAAGCTTAGCAGCAGTTAAGCTTTACCAGGTAGCCATTGATATGCGTCAGGCGCTCTGTCCGTATTTATACGGGTACCCTTCCTTTTCCACGTGCTTGGTTTGGTTTGAATTGATTGCTTATTTTTCTTTGATCTGATAAGCGCAGTTTTCTTTGTTATGGGTTTTTACGCCACTCTAAGCTGAAAATGCATTACTGTACTGTGTCATGCATTGTTTGTCGCATTCTGATAGTGCGTGTTTATGGCCTGTTGCCGCACGCGGCATGGTTTGCTTTTGTGCGCGCTACGGCTGCTTTTTTTTTTTTTTTTTTTTTTTTAAGAAAAGGAATCGTCTCATTAGCGAAACAATGGCAAAAAACTGCTATTTGTTGTTACTTACACTGCTGCTTTCTTTGATAATGATCAACAAGAACCAAATAATAGACTGCGTATGATAGATGTTCTGGGCGAGAGTTTAGCGAAATTTTTTCTCCGTTTGAAAATATTTGCAGGCGCCTCTTTAGTACATTACATTCTACACAGAAATTAGAGTCATCTTAGATTTAAAAATCTAGTCAATTGACGTGCTTCATTTCTGACTGTATCACTATTAAGCATAAGAACAATACGAATATAAACATGACATGGCATGTATATTCTTCCGCGTTTGCTGTTGTCTCACTCTAGTTTCGTAGTTTATTAGGCAGATAGGATTTAAATGAGATAGCAGCAAACATAAAACAATACATGGCAAAAGGTTTATATTCGTATTATTCTTATGCTGACGAGAATACTGCATGTGATTCACAATTTATAAAAGTTCCTATTAACAACCATCTCTTCTCACAGATAGGATGAAATGCAGAACGTAGAGTTGGCCATATTGACAAACATCCCAAACAAGTCTTGCCAGTTGGATTTTCATAGTACATTGAAATGCTGCTACATTCGAAGATGAACAATACGGAATTTGTATTTACTTCATTGGATAATGTATGAAAATGCAGGGGTCGAAACTCGGGACGGAGAAAAAAAGCTCGTCTTCCACCTTTTTTTTTTTATTTACTGGCGCAGAGGATGTGGTGCTAGTATTTATCTTTGTGCCTACAAAGCATTCATGTGTAGCGCTACATATATTCAACGGCAGATGTAAGTTGTGGCGGCACCCACCATTTTTCAGAACTTCCGCTTGCGTTGCACTCGATTCTAAGCCGCAGGCGGTTTTTTGGATTACAAAAACCGGAAAAAAAGTGCAGCTTAGATTCGAGTAAATACGGTACACCTCCAAACCTAGTCCACAAACAGATTTCTCACACCATATCCTCACATACCCTTGATACTCCCATCATTCCCAAGAACCAGCTGCAAAGGAGTGCTGCTGCATCACTCAGTATCACCCTGGACTGGAGGAACTGAACTATGTCCTTTGCCAGTGTTTTGACTATCTATGATCATATCTGGAAATTGGATACATTCGTCCCTCAATCCTTCCCACTCCTCCTAAAGTTGTATGTGGCAGACCACCTACCCTACACAGCTTCCTAGTCATTCCTTTGCTACTCTCACACTCAACCCCTTGTCACAAGGAATGTATCTCTGTGGAAGACCCAGGTGCAAAACATGCCCAATTCACTGACTCAGTACATTCGACTCAAGTCCTGTCACAACTTATCCCATAAGAGGCAGGGCCACCTTTGAAAGCAGCTCTACTGCAGTTTTTGCACAGCGTTTTATGTGGGCAAGGCCACTAAGTATCTTTCCACTGAGATGAATGACCACTGCCATAGTGTGGTCAAGAATACAGTTGACCATAAAAATTGTGGAACATTGTGCTGAGCACAACATGCTAGAGGCCAATGGCTTGTTCACAGCCAGTGCCAAGTGGATCCTTTCCCCCCATAACCAGCTTTTCTGAATTATGCAGATGGGAGTAATTATTGCAGCACATCCTTTGTTCCTGTAATTCTTCTGACCTCTTATCTCCCTAACCCACTGCACCTACAGCCTCTAACCGACAATCTCCCCAACCTATGTCCTACCACCTCCTCCCAGTCCACCCTCTCATGGCACGGTCATTGTGTGTCACACGAACTAAGTGCTTCGGTGATAGTGCATTGTATTCCTATCCCATACATTTGTTTCTCTGTATAGCCACCCTACCTGACATAATCCCTCACACCCCAGTCCACCTGCTGGACTGCAATCCTGGCATTGTGTGTTCAGCTGACCTAATGTAGCTGCACATCATGTCCTTTGTTTAATCCATATTGTATACCATATTGTATCATCATCTTTTTATTGTTTCCTTTAAGCTCTTGCCTACTTGTAGTAGTTGCCACAACCATTTGACAATTTTTGATTTGCCCTTTTCATCATGTAACATCTTTTACTGATTGCATAAATACATTTGTCAAATAATTGCTCATTTCTCGTGTCTGTATAATCTTCATTCTTTAAAGCATTGAACATGTTGCATATTTTAAATTTGTTTACTTCTCTATCGGTAAATAAATTTTCATAATGTACGTTTTGATTTCCTGACAGATAAATCTATCTCTTTGTGTAAGTTGGTGTCTAGTTTTATTCTCCTTTTTAAATTTATCATCATTTGAAATTCTAAAGTAGTTTATGTCTTCTAAATACTGTGCAGTTTCTTTATTATTAGATAAAATATATTAAATTTATTCTTTAGTTATATTTGCCTCTTGTCAAGACTAGTTCTTATATCTTGAAGACAAATCTTGCTGCTCTGCCTGATATTCATTCAGTACATGCAATATTGCTTTTAGTTTATTTATAAGAAAGTTTATTAGGGAATTTTATCCCTCCTCTGTTCCTGTGTGGTGAAATATATGTCTTAATAGTAATTCTGTTTGTTCATTTTTTACTGAACTTTTGATGAGTCTTATTGATAGAATTTTGCTCAGTCCACAAGACCAAAAATATTTTTTTCATTCAGGCCACAATTCCAAAATTACAGGTACCCCCATGAGTCAGTATGTACTCAAATAACCCTGATGATGGTATACTAGCTGGCTATGGCCCCGAATGGTTGTAAACATATGAATGGCACTGATAAATCTCAGCCGGCTGCTGTGGCTGAGCGGTTCTAGGCACTTCAGTCTGGAACCGCGGTGCTGCTACGGTCGCAGGTTCGAATCCTGCCTTGGACATGGATGTATGCGATGTCCTTAGGTTAGTTAGGTTTAAGTAATTCTAAGTCTAGGGGACTGATGACATCAGACGTTAAGTCCCACAGTGCTTACAGCAATTTGAACCATTTGGTAAATCTCCGGGAAGCTGTACTGGCGGTGGTCGTAGACTAGACTTGAGCACTTGGGAATCAGAGCCTGAAGTCAGTAGGGTCAGTTATCATGCTGATCATGTGCCACTTGAGCCTGCAAGTTTCCACTCACTGTTGTGAGTTGGCATTCAGTGTGCCTTTGTATCACACATAATGCAGTGAGATTGCAATGGATTTTGACTCATCACACAGTATTTAATGGGTTGGTGAGTGGCCCATCCATATTTGTTCCACGTTAACTAGCCCATCTAACTTGTCAACTTAAGAATGCTACGAAACGCATGACATGAATGTCTGGACTGCATATAGGTATCTGCCCTGGTTGACTCCCTGAGTATCAATCCTCAATAGTGTTACATTTTTATGTGTACATAGTAAATTTGTTTTAGCCTTGTGTATGAAGATTGTGTCCTAGTGAGAGTGTTGTTGCATGTTAGCTGTGGTAGGAGACAACCACAGTAAGTGGCAACTTGTGTATTGCATGATATATTCATTTAGGTTACGACAGAATCTGATTTCAAGTAATATAATGTGACTAATATATTATATTACTTGAAATCAGTTTTTTGTCAGATATCCAATGTGTTTCTTGGTGTGGCTGACATCATCGGATAAGTTAATGACTAGTAGTTGGAAAGTGTAAAGCATTATCAGTACAGTGATGGGGTTGTAACTAATTGACAATGACTTTTATATATTCAGTAATGTTCATACTAATATTTATTTATTCTGCATGAACGAATTAAACTTGCAGTGGGTTTTTTATTTTATTTTTTACTTGGAACCCTAGCCCAGTTTCAACAAGGGTGGTGTATTTAATTAGTTGTGACCTGTTGAGTTTCCATCTTTGGGAGGCAAATGATAAAATCAAACTGCGCATCATATTTATTGATGAACTTCGAAATGAAAGTTGTCTGTATTCTTGAAATAAGCTTGGTGTTAATTTTTCCTTCATTTAAATACCTGATGTGGTAAAACTACTTTTTGTTCAGGTTCCATAGCTTTGGCGATGACGATTTTGCTCCAGAGGATGCAGCAGATGAATTTATGCCAGCAGGTACTTTTTACTGTAGTTTTTTCCATATTATTTGCATCTAATAGCACATCAAATGTTTGATGTGTGAACTAATACTATTAAGCATAGCAGGAGTAAACTAATTGACACTTGATGGATTTGGGCCACGAAGTATCATTTATCTCATAGGCTTCAAATCTGAGATGAGCTATATAAAGAGCAGATTTGTTAAAAAAAAACTAGAATGTAAAAAGTGGTATGGTTTTGAAAATTTATTAAAATACTGCATTTGGAGTGGGACAAGTGGGGTTTTTGTCTGATGTATCTTTCCACTGTAAAGCTGCTTTTACAATTGTGGGTAAACAGATATTTCTTAACCTGTAGCTCAAAATAGATCAAAACATGATATTACAGAACACCAGTTCTCAGACATTCTTCAGTTGTTCTGGCAGTGACATGATTGGCCACACCATTTGGTCTGTGACTTCCAAGGCATCACCAAGCTGTGTCATCAAAGCATAAGCAGCCCTCCACAAGAGGTGGAGACGCCCACTCGCTGTCATGCCTTGTTGATGTTCTGAGTTGCCATGTTTTAACATCGCATCTGCACACATGGCAAACCAAAGTGTGCACAGTGGGATGTTCCATGCTTATCGCTGGCCATTGCGGCAGAGCGGTTCTAGGCGCTTCAGTCTGGAACTGCGCGACCGCTACGGTCGCAGGTTTGAATCCTGCCTCGGGCGTGCATGTGTGTGATGTCCTTTGGTTAGTTATGTTTAAGTAGTTCTAAGTTCTAGGGGACTGATGACCTCAGATGTTAAGTCCAATAGTGCTCAGAGCCATTTGAACCATCCACACTTATCAACTACCTAAACGATGTTGATGGTTTCCATAAATATCTTTCTTTTGCCTGGGTGGTTAGAAGTGGAACATGTTACTCCTCATAACTGACATGTTACACCACATATTACAGTAAAGTATAGTACATTACCATACAGTAGAGTACAGTACAGAGCTGAACTATACTGTACTGTATTGTATTACGATGTTATTGTTTGCAAGAGTTCTACTCTCAGATGTACAGAACACATTAACCTCTGAAATAATTTATCCTTGTCTTTGGAATTGCGATTGCTTCTTAGATTCAAAGTTAGTTGTGGTATATTATAAGTTCAGAAGCACATCAGTATTGTAGTAACTGTTACAAACAGCTGCATTGAAATGAGACATATAATGAAGTAGAGTATATTGCAATATATGGAAAAGACTAGTTTAGTAAGGGGAAAAAACAGTGAAACCTATGAGAGTCAATATATGGATTGAGTGGGGAATTAAATAAATGATGTACAGTGTGCTAGAGATAATTGGTGTAAATTGTATCAGATAAAACAATATATATTTCTGAGGAGAAGTTATTAGGATCTCCCTTAAATGGTAGGTGTGGGGTCAAATACTGCTAGCAGCTTTTATAGCACTACGCAGTCAGTGTTCATATATTTATGTAGTTAAAATAGTCACAGAAGAAAACTGTTGAGATGAAATTTGTTTGTTATCTATGCTAGTATGACATAACATTTGATTTCTAGGATTCATTGTAATGCAGTGGGATACTGTAATGACAAGTTTAAATCAGTAAGTTGATAGCAAAGCACATGCAGTAATATGGAGCCCTGGCATTTCAGTAGGTGTCCATTACCTCACATGTATGTTTTGTGATACCTAGAAAGACAATTTATACAAACAGGAAAGTGAAAAGGAAATTGGTGTATTGTATCAAAGTGCTGTGTAAATACAATAATCTACAAGTTAAGCATAAAGAACCGTGAATTAGGAGCCTATTTCTGAAGGGAAAATATAGATACAGCAGTGGGTAGTCATGTATGTTAAAAATAACATCCAATTCAAATTTTTGAAACTTTTTGCTTATATCAACAATGGGAAGCTTGGGCATGTGAACTGATGTCAACAGAAAATTCTTTAATGATTATAATGGTATATAAGTCCATCCATTCATCCAGGTAATGGGAAATATGCAAATGCACAAAGATTGGATGTAGGACATAGTAAAGTGGGGACTTTGCATCTAGGTCTATTATGGTAGCTGTGAAGTCTCTACAGCAACCCTAAAGTGACAATTGTCTCTGATAAAGCTGTGTTAGGTGAAGGTTGCCAGTGGTGGAGAAAAATCATACTTTCAAAATGGAAAGGGGCCTCTAATGTAACCTAAAAACACCAATGCAAGAGCCTCAAGTCAATGTGAGTGACATTTCACATCCTGGTGTTACACCAACTATCAGAACCAAACACAGACAGATTATCAGGATGGCAACATTGAATGTTCTAACACTAAAAAAAAAAAAACAACTGAAAAGCAATTCTTTAAATATTCTCAGTGTAAAGAGCATGCCATGTAATTTCGGGATTTCAGCCAGATGACGTCATCTTATCATGATGATATTTGAAAGGCTTTGAGGAGGGGGCACTGGATTTGGCAGAACTTAACCAAAATCTTCTAGTGAAATGTAGGTGATACTCTTGTTGTGTGACCCCAGAGTGAAGGAGAACTGTCACACTTTTTGTAGCGTCTGAATTAAATACAATTTATGATGGAAGTGGAGATAGAGGCTATAGGTATTTCTGGGGGCCTTGGTCAGCTGGAAAGTGGATGGATAATTGGGCCATTCCATTCACCACAAGCCCACACCCACAGACATGTGTTTGCGGGTATCTCACTTCCACCACTCTTCACAAACTATGGGTGCCCTTTGAATGTTGATGCACCAGACAGGTGATAGAGACAGCCATGCAAAGATGCTAGAACACCTACAATCAGTTTTCAAAGATAATGGATAATCTTCATAGCAGATCAGCAGAGCTTTAAGGAGGAAGAAACATGACCACACATCAGGTCAAGAGGAGGTGGTGCAGTTCAAATCCAGCATGTTCCTTCCATATGTCCACAATTTCATCGAAATTAGGCAGAATCCTGAGGAAACATTATGTCAGAGTAATCTTCAAACCACCTTCAAAGACTTGTGTTTCTCTTAGTTTGTCAAAGGGTGATTGGGACTGCAGAGGGCTGGAATCTATGGAATCCTTTGTCAGTGTGGCAAAGCCTACATTGGTCAAACAACACACACGGTATGTGAAAGGTGTATTGAACGTGATTGCCACACTTGCCTTTCACAGACCAGGAAGTCAGTCAGCCATAGCCGAACATTGTATTTCCACAGGACATTCTATGGTTATTCTGCTATAGAAGTCTTAGCCTCAAGATGATCATTCCACAATTCAATTATTGAGGAATCAGTGCAAATAAGTTTTACAGGAAGATATTAATCATGATGGCAGCTTTCAGTGAATAAGGTGTGGGACCCAGTGATTTCTTTACTATCTACAGAAAGAAAACATTTTATGACTCATGGTACACCTAGTGACAGTTTTATTAATTTGACATTTGAATTTTAACTCTGTGAGCCCACATTCCGACAGAGAAATCGCACACCAGGACACCAGCTGCACTCAATGTGTATGCCTTGGGGCCTCATTCAACATACCTCCCAGAGGTATCACCTCTCTGGGGAGTCCGTGCTTGGCTACCATGGGGCCCCAGCCTTTGCAGCACCTTTTCCTTCCGTGCTGCATGCCGGAACATGTCTGGGATATTGTTGGGAATGTGTTCTGAATTTTCAATAGCCCGACATCAGAACAGTCCCCACACTGTTTCTTTCTTTGTTCTCCATCTCCTATCCCTTCTCCGCTTTGGCATTTAAGGTTCCTCTTTGTTTCTTCTTCCTCCTCCCTGTGTGCTACTCAAGGCCAACCCATCTGTCTGCTGCATAATAGGTGACTGGGTAATTTCCAGCCCTGAGTTGACAGGTAGGGTTTGCATGTTCCCCCTAGTACAGGCCAAGACTAGGCAGGATGATTGCCTGAGCTGCTACCTTTCTAAACTGCCAGTTGGTCCTTCTGTTAGGAATTCGGGAGGTGTTACCTGAGGTGAGGACAATCACCCAAGATGGATTTGCTCCCCCAGCTGGAAGGGGGTGCCATCAGAGATGCTGACAATCATGGGGGATTTTCTTGCAATGAGCCAATCACCATCTCAATCTACGTCTACTAAACATAAACAGAATGAGGGTGAACATTCCAAGACTCTCTCAGCTGCACCTCGGTTTCTCGTGGTACTATGTGCTGAAAGAAGTCAGTCCTTTGCTATGGTAAATCCGTTTATTAATCAGAAGGGTACTGATGCAGTTGCAGGCCCTGTGAAAACCTACTCTCATTTACGTAGTGGCACATTGCTTTTGTAGACAATTTGTGATTCTCAAGCCCAACAACTGCTTGCTGCTTCGCTCTTCCATGGCTATCCTGTTCATGTTGAGGCCCATTGAACACTGAATCCTTTGCGTGGTGTGATTTACACTAGGCTGCTCATTGGTCTGACCGAGGGAGAAAGCCAAATTTACCTATGATCAGGGCATCACTGCTGTCCATTGGGTAATGAAAAAGGTTGATGCAGCCTGCACTCTATTTCTCACATTCAAGATAGTGCTCCCATCAAAGATCAAAGCATGCCATGAAGTCATCACGGTCCGATTGTTCATTCCAAACCCGATGGGCTGCTACCAATGTCAGTGTTACAACTAACTCTAATATCCTGTTGAAACACGGCCAAATGTGTTAATTGTGGTAGGGATGCTCACAAGGAAGAATGCCAGTCTCCTCCTCCCCACTGTATCAATTGCAATGGTGAACATGCAGCCTCATCCTGAGAATGTCTTGTGTATCTTGATGTGTGGGCCGCCCAGGAGACCCGGAAGAAGGAAAAAAGTGCCTTACCCTGTCACTCACAAGTTGTTGGCTAGTCGAAAGCCTTGCGTTTTACTATCTGGCACTTACAGTACTGTTCTTGCTACACCTTGCTCCATGAAGGACACAGCCACGCAGACTTGCAACCTCAAATTCAGCACCAGGGTTGTGAAATCTCCCAATTCCACGATAGCATCCCTGTCTCCTTCGTCTCCAGTTTTGCTACAAGCTACCACATCTTTGCCTCCAGCAGCGGAATCACCTGTTATATGACTGATAGGCCGGAAAGGACAGAAAGAATACTCATGCAAAGACTTTTTACATCCCTCCAGCCAGCACACATTTGAGTCTTCCTCTGCCAACCAGAAAGGCTCCAAGAAATCAAACAAAGGCAAACAATTTTCTTCTTTGCCAACTCAGTGATCCTCTTAAGTGGTGTCACAGTGTGATACCCTCACCCACTTGACCTCTAGTTCGACAGTGCGCACCATTATCAGTTTCTCTGCTCTGGAATCTGTAGTTTGACCTAGTGAGAATGCCGATGCCTCTGTATATCTCAAGGAACAAGATCCTCCAGCCTCTGTGCCATGTAGCAGAGATTCTTCAAAGGCTGGCACTCGGCAGCTGCCGAGGTGACAATCCTTCATTCTTTCCCTCTTTCCCCTTTCCCCGTCATGACTCTCCTCCAATGGAATGTTCGTGGCATTAGATGGATCAAGGAGGAGCTATGGCTGCTCTTGGAGTCGCAACGTCCACTTGTTTCCTGCCTCCAGGAAACAAAATTGCGTGCTCTTGACTGCTTTGACGTCTCGCATTTTTCTCCAGTCTGCTTTTTCCTTCGCCCCCAAGGATAGCATTCCATCTCATGGGGGAGTCACACTGCTCATCCAGGATGATGTTCATAGTCAAATTATCTCACTGAACACCAGGCTGCAGGCTGTTCCAGTCCACATTTTCCTTTCTCGCTTCACCTTTTCTCCTCGTAACATGTGCATCCCTCTATCATTTGGTGTCACCAGGGAAGACTTCCTCCAGCTTATTGGTCAACTCCCTCACCCCTTTCTGCTGCTCAGTGACTTTAATGCACACTATTCCTTCTGGGGCTCTTCCAGAACCTGTCCAAGAGGTGCCCTCTTGGCTGACCTTCTCAATCAACTCAACCTTATCTGCCTTAGAACTGGAGCACCCATGTTCCTTTTAGACTACTCCACACACACTTATTTCCATTTGGGCCTCTCGTTCTGCACTGCCCAGCATGTCTGTCATCTCAAGTGGCCCGTTCTCTTTGACATGTACTCGAGCCACCATTTCCTGTGTGCTATCCATTTGCTGACTCCTACCCAAATACGTGTAAACCGAACTGGCAGCTTTCTAAGGCTGACTGAAGGCTTTACTCCATTACAGTGGTTTTCTCTGAACAACATTTCCCCAGTTGTGATGACCAGGTAGAATACCCTACCGACGTTATCCTTACTGCCGCAGAACGTCACATTCCTCGCACTCCATTTTTACCACGTAGTGTCCTGGTCCCTTGGTGGACCGAGGCATGCCATGATGCAGTTCGCGCGTGGAGACGTGCTCTCCACATTTTTAGCGATCATCCTACGATGGCAAACTGCTTTCATTATAAATAGTTGTGTGCTCAGTGCCATCTCATTCTTCAAAGATAGGAAAAAAGCCAGTTGGATTTCATTTGTTAGCTCTTTTAACAGTTCCTCTACCTCTTCTACAGTGTGGGCCAACCCCTGGCGGCTCTCTGGGACCAAGGTCCATTCCCCAATTTGTGGCCTGGCTGTAGCTGATAATGCCATTGTTGACCCAATAGCCATCTCCAAACCTTAGGCCACTATTTTGTGGAGATTTTGAGCTCTGCCCAATATCACCCTTCCTTCATTCATTGAAAATGAATGGAGGTTGCCCAAGTGATTCCCTTCTCCTCTCAGAATTGTGAGTACTATAATCCCCCCTTTACTATGAGGGAGCTAGAGTGTGCTCTCAATTTATTCCGATCTTCCACCCCAGGACCGGATGATGTTCACATTCAGATGTTGCAGCACCTTTCTGTTGCAGGCAAGCACTTTCTCCTTCATATATAGTATTGCATATGGGCAGATGACACATTTCCTGGGCACTGACATGAAGCCAGTATCATATCCATATCTAAGCCCGGTAAGGACAAACGCCTTCCTTGTAGCTGCCACCCCATTTCTCTCACCAACTGTGTTTGCTAGATGATGGAACGTATGATTCATGTCTGGCTGGCATGATGGCTAGTGTTTCGCACTCTACTAACCACTGCACAGTGTGAATTTTGAGAATGCCGTACTGCAGTTGACCATATCGTCACTTTGCCAACCCATGTTATGAATGGTTTTCTGTGGAAATACCAGACTGTGGCCATGTTTTTCAATTTTGAGAAAGTTTACGACACGTGATGGAGGACTGGTATCCTCTGTACTCTCTACACATGGAACTTTTGAGGCCGCATGGCCTGCCTCCTTCAGGAATTTTTAAATGACCGAGTTTTCAAGGTCTGTATGGGTTGTCTGACACCTTTAGCCAGGAAAACGGAGTGCCTCTGGGCTCTGGCCTGAGCATAATCCTCTTTGCTGTAGCTGTTAGCCCTATTATGTCCTGCCTCCCACTGGACACACCTGTCTCCCTTTTTGTTGACGATCTATTGCAGTTCTCCTTGGACTTGTCTCCTGAAGCGTCGTCTTCAGTGTTGTCTCAATTGTCTTTATTTGTGGAGCATCAACAATGGCTTTCGGTTTTCCACGGACAAGACCATTTGTATGAATTTCTGGCGGCGCAGTGGATTTCTTCCAAAGCTTTTACAGCTTGTGCCCGTTACTCGTCCATTCGTCGACACTACTAAATTCCTGGGGTTTATGCTTGATAGATAACTTCCTTGATCCTCCCACATCTCTTACTTGGCCGCACGCTACACAGCGTCCCTCAGTGTGCTACGTGTCCTAAGCAGTGCTTCCTGGGGAGTGGATGAGACCACACTTCTCCATTTGTACTGATCCATTGTCTATTCGAAACTAGACTATGGGTGTTTTGTTTATGCATCTGCACATCCTTCCATCTTGCACTGTCTAAACACAATGGAATCCGTTTGGCCACTAGCACCTTTTACACTAGCCCCGCTGAGAGTCTCTCAGCAGAAGCTGCCTAATGTCCACTGTCATAACAGCATGATATTCTACTCAGCAGATACGCATGCCGTTTGTCTGCCATGTCCAGCCACCCATCCTATGCCTCCTCCTTCGATGGTTCCTTTGACTGCCAGTATGGGGCATGTCCCTTCTCTCTGTTACCTCCTGGAGTTCACTTTTGGCTATTGCTCTGGTAGCTTAACTTCATGCTACCTGCCACTTTCTCAATGAGTGTGAACCCTTCACCACCTTGGCTTTGTGCTGTGGCCTGAGCTCACCTTGTACTTAATTTGGTTCCTAAGGAAACTACCCCAGATTCGATATATCACTGTAAATTTCTCAACCTTTACATGGAACTTTGCAACAGTACTTTTGTGTACACAGATGGCTCTTGGACTGACAAACGATTTCTGGTATCAACTTCTGGAACACTGCTGAGTAAACACTTGCGTTCTAATGTACGTTTACCATCTGAGTTATCAGTCGTTTTAGCAAGTGGTGTGGGAGCTGTCACCTAGGTTTTACTTTTTATCTGTCGTAGCAATATGGCAAAGTAAATTTAATCTTTAGTTGGAAACTTCTGTTGCTCTACAGCGTGTTTTATGGACGTTTCTCCAAGAGGAAGTCCTTGTTCTTAGCTCTCTCTCCTCTTATCAATTGGGCTTAATTTATAACTCCCTTTTCTTAATAATGTTCTAAGGTTCTGACATGGGCACATATGACATTAGTTGTTTTTGTGCCCTAAAACAAAACAAAACATCGTACATCATGTTGAAGAGGCTATTCCAGCATCCATTGAGGGAATAGGGTGCAACCAACTGTAGATTGTGGCATACAGTGGAATAAATTATGCTTGTTGTTTGGGCTCCGAGGTCATTCTTTGGTCATTCGGGTGACTGGCAGAGAAGTTTGAGAAGGCCAATCTTGCACATAGAGTTTCAACAAAGCTCACAATTTGCAGCTTTGTCACCAGAACTTCTCATGGCCCTTTTAGTTCTGATTCGAGAGAAGGACTGAATCAGATACTTCCAAAGTACTGTGTCAAGCAGCTTCCTGGATTTGGACCAGAGGGTTGAGAACTGTAGGATCCTCCTAAATACCGTAGGTCAGGTGTGCACTACACAACAGAGGCTGTTACTCAGCTAGTTGACAGTGTGTGGGGTACACAGAAGGCTTTTTAGATTAGGCAACTCTCCATTCAATCCATATAATGATAGCTGTATGAAACCCAGAAGTATCAGTGTAAGATAAAAGAAATGGGTCCCACAGGTTAGTGTTAAAATCCTAATGGTAAACTGCCGAAGCATTCACAACAAAGCGCCAGAGTTTGAAGCGCTCATGAAAAGCAGTGAAGCTCATATAATACTAGGTACAGAAAGCTGGTTGAAGCCTGAAATTCATAGCAATGAGATGTTTGGGAAAAATTTAAGTGTCCCGTCAAATGGGGTGATTTTGGACACCAGGGCGAATTCAGACAGTATGGCTTATTTGCTCTTTGCCACTGCATAGAAACAGAGTTACTTATTTTAACATCTGTGCGCCAGTTATTTTAAGCTCAAGATTGCATTTATCTCTTCCCACAACTTTCATTTTGCATTATTGTAAAGTGGAAACTTTCTATTGTTGTGCCGAGCGGGAAGTTATTGTAACTGTAATTGTTGCTGATCCCTAGGTGAATAATTGATGAACAGTCTCTGTGTTAAAAATCCATGCATTATTGTAAAGTGGAAACTTTCTATTGTTGTGCCGAGCGGGAAGTTATTGTAACTGTAATTGTTGATGCGCTCAGGCTCAGTAGCTAACAGCATTGAGACAATTTTTGTACAAGTTTGTTGAGTTTCTTGTGCAAGGTTATAAAATGATGACGGTTTTTGTAAAACTGTGTATTGTGTGGGGTGGCTTCGGACAATGCCAAGAACGTATAAGAGCAGGAGAGGTGCTACAGTATGGTGTAATTATGACCCGGAACTTTTAGATAAAGCTGTGATATTCAGAGTGGTAAATTATCGTACAGAAAACCGTGAGATTTGTATGGTATACCTGAATCAACCCTACAAAATAAAGTACAGAAGGCACATCCGAAAAGAAATGGGAGGACAGCCAGTGCTAAATAAAGAAGAAGAAGAAGAAGAAGAAGAAGAAGAAGGAGAAGAAACGCTGAAGCAAAGTATCTTGAGGGCTGCACATTGGGGATTTCCCTTCACTAAATTGGATATTAGATATTTAGTTAAAGGCTACCTTGATAAATCTGGCCGAAAAGAGAAAAAAATTTCATAATAATTTGCCAGTAGTAGAATGGGTGCATTTATTCCTCAAACGACAATCAGAAGATCTTTCTGTTCGCTTAAGTGAAAATATTAAACGAGCTCGTCCAGAACTTATCTGTAATAAATACAATTCATTATATCATTCCATATCACTTATTCGTAACAAAGGGCTACCTTAAAATGCCTACAATGTCACCAAAATCAAATAAAAAGAATGTAGATTTTTTTAAAAAGGCAGTAACTGCCCGAATACTGTAACTTTGAACAGAGATTTAAAAAACTGTGTCCGAAATCACCCCACTTTATTTAACTGCCTCAGATAAATATACCTACACATACACTTTCTGGTTCTGGGATATTTTATTTGTTACACTTATACCCTATCACTTCCATAACAATCAATTTAATCTAACAATATATACGAAAGTTACAATCAAAATAATGACAAAACCGTCCAAAATCACGCCGTTTGACGGTATATTAAAAGGATAGCAAATGGGGAAACGGAGGTAGTGTATTTGTCACAGTAGACAAGAAACTCAAATCCATCGAGATAGAAATTGAAGCTGCATGTGGGACTTTTTGGGCAAGACTTGGTATCGGGGATGGGCATAAAATGGTATTTGGATTCTTCTATTGCTCACAAGACTCATTTCCTGATGTTACCAAAAACTTTAGAGAAAACCTCAGTTCACTTGTACCTAAGATTCCCCAATCATACTGTAATCATTGGTGGAGATTTTAATCATCCAACAGTTAATTGGAAAAACTTTTTTTTTTTTAGTGGTGGGCATGAAAAAAACATCCTGTGAAATGAAATGTTACTAAATGCC
The DNA here is from genome assembly GCF_023898315.1 of Schistocerca nitens. Lineage (NCBI taxonomy): Eukaryota > Metazoa > Arthropoda > Insecta > Orthoptera > Acrididae > Schistocerca > Schistocerca nitens. The sequence goes on along the minus strand of NC_064615.1, from coordinate 715,860,119 downwards.
TTCTCAGAAAACTACCTTGAAATGGCAACAAATAGACCTGACCTTTTTGAGGACGTCCACATTGAAACTCGTTTCAGTGACCACGACATGGTTGTGGCAACAGTGATTACCAAAGTACAAAGGACAACTGAACTGAGCAGAAAGAGTTATATGTTTAGTAAACTAGATAAAAAGGCAGTAGTGTCCTATCTTTATGAGGAACTTAAAACTTTCAGGACAGGGCAGGAGCATGCAGAGGAACTATGGTTCAAGTTTAAAAAAAAAAGCTGACCATGGACTGATATGTCCCCAATAGAACAGTCCATAACGGGAGGGAACTCCATGGTATACAGTCACTGTAAAGAAACTTCTAAAGAAACAGTGATTACTGCATAGTATGTGTAAAATAAAGCATAGCGCTGTAGAGAGAGAGATACTGAATGAAATGCATTTGGCTGTCAAAAGAGCTATGCACGATGCCTTCAATGACTACCATAGCAGAATACTGTCAAATGATATTTCACAAAACCCAAAGTAATTGTGGTCATATGTGAAGAAAGGTCAGTGGCACCAAAGTTAGTGTCCAGTCCCTAGCAAATGAGACATGAACTGAAATTGAGGGTAGCAAAGCAAAAGCTAAAATGCTTTACTCCATTTTCAAAGGTTCCTTTACAAAGAGAAACCCAAGCAAATTGACCCAATTTAGTCCTCGTACAACTAAAACGATGAAGGAAATAAGTATTAATGTAAGTAGTAGTGAGAAACAGATGAAATCGTTGAAATGGAACAAAGCTCCAGGCTCTGATGGAATCCCTGTCAGATTCTATACTGCATTTGCAGCTGAGTTAGACCTTCGTCTAACTATAATCTATTGTAGTCCCTCGAACAAAAAACCATGTCCAGTTTTTCAAAAAAGGCACAGGTCAGAAGGGTAATAGAAATGATCCACAAAACTACCATCCAGTATCCCTGACATCAATTTGTTGCAGACTCTTAGAACATATTCTGAGCTCAAACGTAATGAGGTATCTCGAACAGAATAACTCCTCATGCCAACCAGAATGGATTTAGAAAACATTGATCATGTAAAACGCAACTTGCACTTTTCTCACATGACATACTGGAAGCTTTGGATCAAGGCAACCAGATAGATGCAGTATTTATTGATTCCTGAAAAGTATTTGACTCAATACCACACTTACACTTATTATCAAAAGTATGATCATATTGTGTATCAAGTGAAATTTGTGGCTGGATTGAGGACTTTTAGGTAGGCACGCATGTTACTGTGGATGGAGAGTCATCACCAGATGTAGTGTGCCCCAGGGAAGTGCATTGGAACCATTGCTGTTCATGTTGTATGTTAATGACTTTGCAGACAATATCAATAGTGAAACTTCCTGGCAGATTCAAACTGTGTGCCGGGCAGAGACTCGAACTCGAGACCTTTGCTTTTCGCGGGCAAGTGCTCTACCGTCTGAGCTACCCAAGCACGACTCGCGCCCCGTCCTTCCATCATATCTCGTCTCCTACCTTCCAAACTTCTGGAAATATCAATAGTATCCTCAGATGTTTTGCAGATGATGCAATTATCTATAGTGAAGTACTATCTGAAAGAAGCTGCATAAATATTCAGTCAGATCTTGATAAGATTTCAACATGGTGCAGTGATGCTCTAAATGTTCAGAAATGTAAAATTGTGCACTTTACAAAATGAAAAACCGTAGTATCCCATGACTATAACATCAGTCCTGTGACTATAGAATCAATGGAATCGACCAACTCGTACAAATACCTGTGTGTAGCACTCTGTAGGTATATCAATAGTGAAACTTCCTGGCAGATTAAAACTGTGTGCTGGGTAGAGACTCGAACTCGAGACATTTTGCTTTTCGCGGGCAAGTGCTCAGTTGTGGATAAAGCTGGTGGTTAACTTGAGTTTATTGGTAGAATACTGGCAAAGTACAATCAGTGTACAAAGAAGATTGCTTGCAAATCATTCGTGCGACTGATTCTAGAATATTGCTCAAGTGTGTTGGATCTGTACCAGATCTTGTACTGGACTGCTGTTGAAACTGCTCGTCAATATTTTATAAAGTTTTTGTCTTCAGTTACTTATTTTGAAGTTTATTTGTGTTAATATTTGCTGTAAAAGTAACTTATTAGTGGATTTTCATTAATCTCAGTCTTTCTTCCTGTGTTATTGACTCGAGTGGACTGTTATTCGTGAGTGTGCTTACGTCGTTCGTCCAAGCCTCGCGCCTCAGTAATGTGTTTACATTTTGCAGCGTGCAGTTGCAGCTGTAGCGGTTATAAAGCTAAGTACTGACAAAGTTGTTTGTGCACTGTTATACAGCTATTAAATTTAAGTTTTCAGTGGTGTTTCGTGCTGTTTGTGGTGAGATAAAGATTTAATAAGCCCTTGAAACATTCGTTCACTGTGTTTTTTAGAGTTTTCTGTGCATTGAAATCGTTCAGTAAATTTTGTGCTTCAGTTTTCAGCTGATGTTTCTTATTGTTTCTAGTGAAATATTTCAGTATAATTTTCAGACAGTGTTTTGGCTTCGTTGAGTGTTCCAGTAGCCGCATGAATTTTTGTTTTAGCTAATAATTTTGTGAAGTTTTATTGGTATTGGTATTAGCTGTGATGTAGTAGTGTTAATACAAGTAGTTGCTTTCTTTGTAGACAGAATTTTGAGACCGCATTGTTAGTTCTATAAATAGTTCTACTGGTGTAACTGAACTTGGGTAATGTAGAAGTATAGTTTTTTTCAGTAACTGTAAAATTCAACCATGAGTGAGAAGTGTGGGCTCTGTCGCAGGTTTGTGAGTAGTGGGTTACAGTGTGGGATTTGTTCAAAGTATTTTCATTGGGGGGAATGGAGTGGGAAGCCAATGGGCATTCTAGCGAGATCCTGGCCTGGGAATGCAGAATCTGTAGTAGAAACACGTTGATAGAAGAGCAGGAGCATATGATATGTGCCCTTCAGGTGCAGTTACAATGCGCAGAGGAGGAACTAGATAGGTTGAGGAGGGTGAAGGGTGGTGGGGAATGGGAACGGGCAGTTGGCTAGAAGGCAGTTGGGAGGAGGTGGTATTCAGACAGTTAAACTTTACGTATATGCAATAGTTTTGACCAACTGTCGGAGTTGAGTGGAGAGGAGCCTCTTGTAGCTGTAGATGTAGAGAACATGCAGCAGTCCTCAGCAGTTACAAGGCCAAGGTCAGTTGCAAAGTCTAACACAAAGAAGGTTCTGCTGCTAGGTAGTTCGCATGGTAGAGGTGTGGGCCAGCAGTTGCAGGAAGTGTTGGGGAGTGAGTACCAGGTCGCCAGCATTGTGAAGTCTAGTGCCAGGTTGGCTCAGGTGACTGACAGCATAGGGGAGTTATGTAGGAATTTTACGGAGGAGGAACAGGTAGTGATAGTGGGTGGAGCAGAGAACAGTCTTTATAGGGATGGGGAATATGATGAAGGTGTTGACCTGGTAAAGATAGCTATTCAACCTGGTGGCACTAATATGCATTTCGTGCAACTGTTTCAGCATCATGATCGGCCTCATCTTAATGCGGCTGTTAGGCGTGTTAACATGGGGCTGGAGGGGGTGCTGATGGCAGAGGGCACGGGTCATATTTCAGTGGTGCCAGTTGGGTCTATCAGTAGATTGGGTTTCACTAGGCATGGCCTGCACCTCAATAGGTATGGGAAGGGGAGGCTGGCAAAGCTTATAGGTGACAGTGTAGTGGGTGGTGGTGTGACCACTCATGGAAAAAATCCTGTAGTAGTTGGTGTTCGAGCTGCACCCTTTTAAGAATGACGTCAGCTGATAGGTGTACCTGCTTAAAGGAAGTTCCTCTAACTAAGGGCTCACCTTCAGAGTATGTAATGTTTCTAAGCAGAGAAGGAATTAGCATATTTCATCAAAATATAAGAGGTATTAGAGATAAAGTTGGTGAACTGCTTATCGATGGTGACTATGAAATTATTGTTATATCGGAGCAGCACTTACATAATTTGACAATTCAGAGGCTTCGTTTACCAGGATACATATCAGTTGGCTGTTTTCAAGGAGTTCCTTGCTGGGTGGGGGAGTGGCTATGTATATAAAAAAACAGTATTCCATTTGAGTCCATAGATGTAACATGGCACTGCACTGAACAGATATGTGAATGTTGCGAAGGGGCAGTTGACTTTAGTGAAACTAAACTTCTAATTGTTATTGTTTATGGGTTCCCTAACTCTGACTTCAGAGCATTTCTGCTCAATCTGGGAAGTACCAGAAATTAGTTCTGTGTGGTGACTTCAATATAAATTTTATTTATGATGGTGCAAGAAAAAGGATGTTGGTAGATCTCCCGAATTCATACAATCTCATGCAGACTGTGTTTTCTCCAACTAGGATGCAGGGGAATAGTAGCACAGCCATAGACAATATTTTTATTCATTTGTCATTACTAGATGGGCATTCTATTAATAAAAGGGTAAATGGCCTTTCAGACCATGATGCACAAATTTTAACACTAAAAGGCTTTTGTATTAAAACAAATGTCACATATAATTATAAACTATATAGGAAAGTTAATCCATCGGCAATAGAGAGTTTTTTAAACATTGTCAAGGAACAAGAGTGGCAGGATGTTTGTAGTGCCGATAACGTAGATGATAAATATAATGCTTTCCTTAACACATTTATCATGCTCTTTGAAAGTTGCTTTCCAGTAGAATGCTCTAAACGGGGTACTAGCAGTAATAGGCAGCTCGGGTGGCTCACTAGTGGGATAAGAATATCATGTAGAACAAAGCGAGAATTATATCAAAATGTTAGAAGTAGTCACAATCAGGCTACAGTAGCCCATTACAAATGGTGTTGGTGTTGTTGTTGTTGTGGTGGTCTTCACTCCAGAAACTGGTTTGATGCAGCTCTCCATGCTACTCTACCCTGTGCAAGCTTCTTCATCTCGCAGTACCTACTGCCTTCTGAATTTGTTTACTGTATTCATCACTTGGTCTTCCTCTACGATTTTACCCTCCATGCTACCCTCCAATACCAGTGATCCCTTGATGTCTCAGAATATGTCGTACCAACCGATCCCTTCTTTTAGTCAAGTTGTGCCATAAATTTCTTTTCTCCCCAATTCTATTCAATTGTACGGTGCTTAAAAATGTTATCAGGAAGGCAAAGAGTATGTGGTATGCAAATAGAATAGCTAATTCACAGGATAAAATTAAAACCATATGGTCAGTTGTGAAGGAAGTGTCTGGTCAGTAGCACAAGGTCAACGATATAAAGTCAGTTCATAGTAAAAATATTTCTGTCACTGATAAATCAGATATATGTACAGTATTTAACAATCATTTTCTGAGCATTGCTGGTGAATTAAATAAAAATTTAGTTTCCACAGGGAATCATATAAATTTCTTGTAAAATGCCTTTTTGAGAGTGATGTCTGAAGTACTACTCTGTGATGCAGACAAGGGGGAGGTGGAGTCAATAATTAAATCACTGAAGACTAAGGATTCTCATGGTTATGGTGGAGTACCTAGCAGAATATTAAAGTACTGTGCTGCACATGTTAGTCCCGTATTTAGCCATATTTGTAATTTTTCCTTTAGGAATGGTCAGTTTCCTGAACAATTAAAATACTCAGTAGTAAAGCCGCTTTATAAAAAGGGAGAAAGGGATAATGTAGACAATTTTAGACCTGTTTCTATGCCATCAGTGTTTGCTCAAGTTATTGAAAAGGCTGTGTATGCAAGGATAATTGACCATTTTATATCACACGATTTGCTATCAAATGTACAGTTTGTCTTTAGAAGTCATTTAACAACTGAAAATGCTATATTCTCTTTTCTCTGGGAGTTACTGGATGGGTTAAACAAAAGGTTTCAAACACTAGGCATAATTTTTGATTTATCTAAGGCGTTGTGTTGATCACAAAATATTGCTCCAGAAGCTGGACTATTGTGGACTACGGGGAGTAGCTCACAACTGGTTCACCTCTCACTTTAGCAACAGACAGCAAAATGTCATTACTCACAATGGCTGGGATGTGGGGTCCGAGTGGGGACAGTGAAGTGGGAGGAACCCCATGGATCAATGTTGGGGCCACTCCTGTTCCTTATTTATATAAATGATATGCCCTCTAGTATTACGGGTAACTCTAAAATATTTCTTTTTGCTGATGACACTAGCTTGGTAGTAGAGGATGTTGTATGCAACATTGGCTCAGTTTCAAATAGTGCAGTTCATGACCTAAGTTTATTGCTTGTAGAAAATAAACTAACGCTAAATCACAGTAAGACTCAGTTTTTTCAGTTTCTAACTCACAATTCAACAAAACCTGATGTTTTAATTTTGCAGAATAGGCATAAGATTAGTGAAACTGAACAGTTCAAATTTCTAGATGTTCAGATAGATAGTAATCTGTTGTGGAAAGCCCACATTCACGATCTAGTTCAAAGACTTAATATTGCCATTTTTACTATTTGAATGGTATCTGAAGTGAGTGATCGTTCGACACGGAAATTAGTCTACTTTGCTTATTTTCATTCGCTATTGTCATATGGTATCATATTTTGGGGTAACTCTTCCCATTGCAAAAGGATATTTTTGGCTCAGAAATAGACGGTTCAGGCAGTAAGTTGTGTAAGCTCATGAACGTCTTGTCGACCCCTGTCCACGAGTCTGGGTATTTTGACATTGGTCTCTCAATATATATCTTCCTTACTGTTACTTCTTGTTAACAGTATTAGCTTATTCCCAAGAATAAGCAGCTTTCACTCAGTTAATACTCGGCAGAAATCAAACCTGCATTTGGATCGGACTTCCTTAACTCTTGTGCAAAAAGGTGTGCAGTATACTGCTGCATCCCTTTTCAATAAGCTCCCACTCGAATTAAAAAATCTTAGCAGTAATCCTCATGCTTTCAAATCGAAACACAAGAGTTTCCTCATGGGTCACTCCTTCTATTCTGTTGAGGAGTTCCTTGAAAAATTAATGTGATTCTTGTTGTACTGTTGATTGTGTTTACTTAAACTTATGGATTGACTTTTTTTGGGTTCATAAACATTTTATATTTATCTGTTATTACTTTTATGTTGTAATTTCATGTACTGACATGTTCCATGACCTTGGAGATTTGCTCCTCAATTTGGTCCTATGGAACTTGACGGGTAAATAAATAAATATATAAACAGCACTGATAGAGGGGATATTGAATGTATACAGAGAAGGCCAGCATGAATGCTCACTGGTTTGTTTAATCTATGAGGGAGTGTCAGAGAGATACTGAAGGAACTGAATTGGAAGACTCATGAAGATAGACGTAAACCATCCTGAGAAAATCTATTAACAAAATTTCAAGAACTGGCTTTAAATGATTACTCTAGGAAAACCCCTTACGTATCGCTCACGTAGGGATTGTGAGGATAAGATTAGAATAATTACTGCACGCACAAAGGCATTCAGTCAATCATTCTCCCGTGCTCCATACGTGAATGAAACAGGAGGAAACGCTAATAACTGGTACAGTGGGACACCCCCTCTGCCATGCATCTCGTGGTGGCAGAGTATAGATGTAGATGTATTATCACCACTGTACACTAGCCTGCGTGCTGTAGATGGATCAGTATTCAAAGAGGGCACTGAACACGGCAGAGGTCACTTACATAGCAACTGTCTCTGTGCCTGAATCTACATGCCAAATTTTTGGAGTAAAGTTAGCAATGTGAGCTAACAATTTACAGTGCAAAACCCTCATCTGAAGATGGTTGAATGATTGTCAGCTAAAATATCTTGGCAAGAAGTCGTCATCCGGCTGCAATCCCGAAACTTCATGGAAAACTGAAGAGGTTTGGAGGAATCTCCTGCTTCAGGTTTAGGTGAAACAAATTGGAAGAAAATGGGGTGAAAAATCTCGGACCGAACTACAACTCTCCTGTCAGGCAGCTAAATTTTCGAAAAATGACATTGATGCTTGCAATTTGTTAGTGAAAGTGTAATCAAATTGTCCATGGAACTGAAAGAGACACAGTACAGCATGTTCAAAGTATATTTGCCCTAAGTATAATATTCGAAAGGCTACATAGGCTTCAAAGTTACTCAGGAAGTCAGAGTTTTCGTCTGTCAAAATCTGATTGTGATGGGTGATTTTAATACATATTTGTTAACAACAAACCAAATATCAAAGCTTTTCAGTCTAGAAATCTACTGGATCTGTTCATGAGAAGTAACCTAATGGCAGGCAGCACGTGGTTCAATATAAGGGACAACTATGAGACAATTATTAGCATATGTTGTACAGGAAAGACCTCCAATAACCCACTACAAAAGAATCCCAAAAATTAAAAAAAAATCATGATTTAGTGAACCAAGCGTAAAGGAAATAATTAGGGAAAATATCTCCAGGTTTTTCCCATGAGAGCTGCTACTAACACTGAAGAGGATTGTGGGTACATCATAGGTAACTTCCTGGCAGATTAAAACTGTGTGCCGGGCCGAGACTCGAACTCGGGACCTTTGCCTTTCGCGGGCAAGTGCTCTACCAACTGAGTTGCCCAAGCATGACTCACGCTCCGTCCTCACAGCTTTACTTCTGCCAGTACCTCGTTTCCTACCTTCCAAACTTTACAGAAGCTCTCCCGCGAAACTTGCAGAACTAGCAATCCTGAAAGAAAGGATATTTCGGAGACATGGCTTAGCTACAGCCTGCTAATTCTGCAAGTTTCGCGGGAGAGCTTCTGTAAAGTTTGGAAGGTAGGAGATGAGGTACTGGCAGAAGTAAAGCTGTGAGGACGGGGCGTGAGTCGTGCTTGGGTAGCTCAGTTGGTAGAGCACTTGCCCGTGAAAGGCAAAGGTCCCGAGTTCGAGTCTCGGCCCGGCACACAGTTTTAATCTGCCAGAAAGTTTCATATCAGCGCACACTCCGCTCCAGAGTGAAAAATCTCATTCTGACATCATAGGTAGTCCACGAATGTAAATAATGTATGAAATGAAAAGGAACACTTTGTTGGATATGAATATTAAAATAGTTGTCAGGGATAAGATTTGCACAAGAAAAATCTTGCATCCAACAAAAACACAGGACTGTAAATGCAATAAAGGAGAAACTCTCAGTTTACAGACAGAAGAAATTAAGCAGACTATTGGTTGTAAATGAGAAGTATTGAGAATTCCCATGTACACCTATAAAATACTCAAAAAGGCACATTGAATGCTGGGTGACTGACCACATAGGAATTAAACTGGCCAATATGGCAGCCAGGATTTTGCGATCACTGCTGTGACGCAGTGCGATATCCCCAGTGTGTAATGGTCCTGTTGTTGGGGCCCAGAATCCTGCCTCATACCTAAACATATGAAAAGGTGTCTCCCTCCAGCATGCTGGTTCTGTGCAGCCAAGGAGAAATTAGTTTTCATTTTGGGGTTCTTTTAATATTTTTTTGTACGTTTTGCTGTAACACAATAACACAATCTGATTTATTTTACATGTTTGTTAACATCCACACTGTGATGACAGTGGGCACATGCATGCATGTGCGTGTTAGTGTTGCTCCATCTAGTATTTTCTATTGTTTAAAAGAATCTTAATTTAGATTAAAAGAAATTTAATTTAGATATTTGCTGGAAAGATAAAAATTTTCTTTCTAATAAAATATTGTGCAAGAAACTGTTGGAAGTAATATTCACATACAATCAAAAAAAAGATAAAGCTGCCCCCCCCCCCCCCCGAATAAGTTTAAAACTCTGACAACCTCCAACATATCTTGACTAATGACTTAAATGTATATCAGAGTTCTGAACTATATTGTTTGCCAGTCTTGTGATTTTTCGGTTCCCATATTCCACTGAATTAAAACTGTTAAGGTCAGTCCATATTTATACTGTGAATGTGAGCCTGCCAGATTTCTTCATTTTCAAATCAAATAGTTATAAATTTTTGAAAAGAGTGCATGTGCTTGTTCATCCATGTTGTTGTTTATTTTGCTTATATGTGCCTTTGGATTTTTTTTAGACCAGCTGCAGGACAAATTGCTGGCAGATGAAAAGTCATGGAAAAGGATGTTTGGGGACTTTCCAACCAATGAATCACAAATTAAGAATGGATCAGATGCATCTGGATTTTCTGGTATTAGTGGAGATGCAGAAATAACAGTAGGGTGAGTTTCCTTGAAGTTGTGAGAATTTCTCATTAATTTTGTACTTTGTTTCCATAGTACACTATCTATGACAATGTTTTGCAGCCGTGCATACCATTAAGTTTTATATCATATTATTTTAACTGTTACAATAGTGCATTACCTGAAAAGGTAAGCATTGGCATCGGTTGTTCTCAAAACCCAATTTTAAAGTTCTTGGTCTGCAGACTTAACACCAGGTTTATAAAGATGAGCGATTCCACAAACAAAATAATGTTTATCAAACAATGGAAAATCCAGGATGGAATATTGACAATACTGTATTATGAAAAGCACAGTTTGCTACTCACCATATAGTGTACATGTTGAATCACCATCAGCCGTACCAGACTCAACCAAAGACCAATGTTTAACTCTGTCTGACTCAATTCACTCCTCCATCCAACATTGATCCACCCACAATGCCCTAAAATCACCCCCTGTTAACTTTCCAGGATTTCCTAACCTCTAATCTTGCCTCACCATCATTCCCCAAATTCCTCAAAATGCAAGCTAACCTTACATCAACCAACTAAAAACTGATCCCGAACTTATCATCATACCTGCTGACCTGCAACTCAACAGCTCCGCTATAAGGTTAGTAGCAATCTGTCAAAATGATGTTTGTGTTACCTTTGGGTGAAAATTCTAGCCAGTCTTTCCAATCATCAATGTTTAGATTAATATGGGAATTGACGATTGCAGTAGATGACATAACTGTATTTATTATAAAAGAAATAAGAGAAATGGATTTGAGAATATTGGAAGACTCTGAGGTTACTTAGTAAATCCACCATCGACTCAAATGTTGCTTTAAATATCACATCATCATACTAGAGTGAGACAGCTGTACCGTTTATGCAGTGTGCCTGGTAATAGCAAAATTCCCATGAGAAAATTATAAAATTATGGGATAGAATGGCTGGTAAGTACTTAAATTGAGGAGGAGAAAATTTTTGCTGAAAGTTCACACATTGTGTGAGATGCCATAAACCACCCTAAACTTCTGAAACCATTAGTGCTAGGGAAGCAAGAGGATTAGGTTGTGTGTTGGTTGGGAGGGGGACGGGGGGAGGTAGGATAAAAAGGAAGGGCAGGTCACTCAGATTCCAGGACGACAAGCACCTACTTGTAGGGAAGCCACTCTACACTGGTGCCTTTTACACTAGACCAGTTGCGAGTCTGTATGCAGCAGCTGCCAAACTACCACTGTCCTACCACCTTGACTTTCTCCTCAGCAAATATGCATGCCATTTGCCCGCCAAGCATGGCCACCCATCCTATGCCACCTTCTTCAGTTACTCATTTGACCACTTGTATGGGGCAGGTCCCTCTTTTTGTGTTACCTCCTGTAGTTCGCTTTTGGCTCTTGCCCCAGCAGCTTGACTTCATGCAACTCACAACTTTCCCTGTGGGTGTGAATCCTTCCCCACCTTGGCTTTGTGCAGCAGCCTGTGTTCACTTGTGCCTTCATTTGCTTCCTAAGGACACTACTCCACCCTTGCTGTATTGCCTTCCGTTTCACAAACTTCGCATGGAAGATCGCAATAGTACCTTTGTGTACATTGATGGCTCTCGGACTGACCACGGTGTAGGGTGTGCCTTTGTCATGGGGCACCGAAGTTTTTCAGTATCACCTTCTGGAACACTGCTCAGTAGTTACAGCAGAGCTTTTCATCCTGTATCTGGCCATTCAGTACATCCGGTGTCACAGGCTTTCCAATTTCGTGATCTGCTCCAACTCTCTGTACCCTTCAAACTCTGTGTGCTGTACACCGTACATCTCTTTGTGCAACGGGTCCAGGAAAGCTATCACTTGCGCACTGTTGATGGAGCCACTGTGATGTTTATGTGGGTTCTTGGTCACATCAGTCTGACAGGAAAAGAGGCCGCTGATGCTGCTACCAAGGCTGCAGTCCTCATACCTCAGCCCCCTGTTTCTTACATTCCCTCCAATGATCTTTGTGTTGCTGTCTGTCAGCAGGTGGTGTCACTTTGGCATCACCACTGGTCCTCCATTTATAGAAATAAGCTCCAGGTTATTAAGCCTCTCCCAGCGGTTTGAACGACCTCCTCTCAGCCCTCTCACTATGAGGAGATCATTTTAGCTAGGTTACGTATCGGACACTGTCTTTTTAGCCATCACCATTTGTTGATTGGTGCTCCCCCACCACTTTGTACTCATTGCATTCAACCTTTGAAGGTCCACAATTTCCTGATGGAATGCCCTTATTTTAACCATTCATGTTCTCATTTGTGTTTGCCATCTGAGTTATCAGTTGTTTTAGAAAACGACGCATGGGCTGTCAACGGCATTTTACTTTTTTATCCATTCTAGCAATATGGCGATGACCAATTAAATTTTAGTTCGTGACTTCCGTTTCTTTATGGCGTATTTTATAGACCTTTCTCCACGTCCGTTTTTAGCTGCCTTCTCTTCCGTCGATTGGGATTACCATGTACTCATTTTTAACTCTTCTCTTTGTCTTCGTGTTCTACAGTTCTGACATGGTGCGTATGCCCTAGTGGTTTTTGCACCCTGAAATGAAACAAACAAACATTCTAAATACACTTTAAGATTGTCCTCAAACGTTTCCCTTCTGTCAGTTTCGAATTTTAACTTCTTTTCTGTATGTGTTATCAGGGTGTACATGACCTGGGAGATCCGGGGAAATCCTGGGAATTTTTTCATCCGAGAGAAAACTGGGAAAATCATGGGAATTTTTCATTGTTATAGTTTTCAGTTAGAATTTTATAATTCTGACTGGTGTGAACGAAAATAAAACTTAAGTTGCAAAGGAAATGCGCCATATGCAACAACAAAACACAGTACTCATACATACATCTGCCAACAACAAAATGTTTCAAAGGCTTTAGGAAGACTGCGCAATGCTTAAGAACAACAAATTGCCTCCGATGAGCATGCTGTCACAACTGTTTGCATTAGCTCCATTTGAGCAGTTACGAGCAGGCTCTTGCGCGTGCACAGTAGAAAATTTTTACTACAGCACCCAAGCTGCCAGATTCACACATGCACAACAGGCCCGGATCTAGCGGCGGGGGCAAAATGGGGTATCTGCCCCGGGTGGCAATTTCGTAGGGGGGTGGGGGGCACATTCATATTCTTGTGGAAAAAACCTTGTTTCACAAAGTGCCTAGCATCCAGCGCAAGTAGGTCTATTGATTATTCATATGATTTTGAAACGCATCCCTCTTGGTTTTTGAACATTTTTGAACACATTCTAAGTTGGTGTCCATGAATCATAAGCTAATTTTTGGATGTATGAGGTATGTGATGTCTCTGCCTGTGGAATCCCCGTCGCATATAGAAATGCCAGTTGCTGTGTGTTTATGGGGCTGACTGGGTTTGCGAATGATCAGCGTTTTTATAATTACTAGCAAAAGCCAAAGATTCAGACTGCCAGAGTGGAAATAAGTGACTAATAGAAAGATTACGTGTTATCTTCTTGGTGTATCCAAGAAAATGAAATTTTGACAGAAAGTTTTTGGCCTGACCGCTACATTAGTAAGGACCAGTTTTACAGTCCCCGACTAGCAGGTGCTCAAGATCTATTCTGGGAGAAGTGTAGAAAATGCGTTGTACGAACCACGTAATAATGCCTAACCGGAGAATAAATGTGGGATAACTAAACCGGTGATTGTGGCAGGATTAGCGAATGTAACCAACGAATAAGTTTTGGCATTGGCAGGAATAGCTACAGAATTAGTGAGGACAAGATTGTTAGGATGAGGAAGTAGAAGAAATGAGCACATCAGACAAATTATGGAAGGATATGACGATTCCAAATTTATATAAAAATTTCGCACTACTACTTTTCAATCTCGTGCTTGAGAAGCTGGATCATATGACTGAAATGTGAATCTATTTCCGAACATAAAGCTTTTTGCTTGTAGTAGTCCTAATAGATAGTTTGGAGAAGAAGAGAATAGAAGCTTTCAAAGTGTGGTGCTACAGAAGAATGCTGAAGATTAGACCTGTAGATCACATAACTAATGAGCAGGTATTGAATAGAATTGGGGAGAAGAGGTTTTGTGGTACAACTTGACTAGAAGAAGGGATCGGTTGGTAGGACATGTTCAGAGGCATCATGGGATCACCAATTTAGTATTGGAGGGCAGCATGGAGGGTAAAAACCATAGAGGGAGACCAAGAGATGAATACTCTAAGCAGATTCAGAAGGATGTAGGCTGCAGTACGTACTGGGAGATGAAGCAGCTTGCACAGGATAGAGTAGCATGGAGAGCTGCATCAAACCAGTCTCAGGACTGAAGACAACAACAACAACAATCCTAATAGGCATTTGATATTGGTACTTCGTGAATTATATTCTGTCGTATCAAAAAAATGACCATTTTTTCCAAAAGAGTCTCGTTTATTTGGTGAGTATTACAATTGCTGCAATATTAGAGTCCTATTTTGTTTTATCTAGCAGACAGTGACAAAATACACATAATCAGCTCGAGAAACCACACAATTGGTACTATTTTTATTTACAGCACCACCATTTAGTATTACCACAGTTCGGAAGTATCGTATATCCAGGACTGATACACATGGCAGTGTGAGTTGTTGTGGTGAGGTGGGTGGTCTCCACATGACCTGTGTTTACATTTAGTGATATTGCTGTTTCCTCTTCGTTTATTGCTCTCACATCAAATGAAAACGAAACGGATTTCTGTGGCCGGGAGCTATCAAGTGAATTAAAATACATTCACATGATTAAGGAAGGCTAAAATAAGTTATTAGTTTCAGATTTCATTTTATTTCCACTATTCTGACAGACAAGCATTAATCGCCTTGCAGAACAATGAAGTTTTTTTTGTCGGTTTGCTAAAGAAATTTGGCTTTTATTAATCTTTTCTGCTGAGGCAGTCCAGTTATTTGAAATGAAGCGATCAATTCCACACTATTGGCTAGTTTCAACTGTTCACTAAATTTCAAGTGCACATTTTCATCTTCTAGTACATATGGCATTATACTATAATAAAGAACCAAACACGAGATAATACAGTACCGGTACTCCAAGAAAATTTGTATCCAAATCTGGACATATGAATGTGCACTTCGAGGCGAATGATGCATATTAGTATGGTTCACGAAATTCTGATGTTCTTGGAGTGTCCTCTGATGTCTTGTTTCTTTTATGACATAATGGTAAGCTCTTTTAATGTTTTACATGTACGAATATATGGACTTCCTGTGTCATCGTAGCTGCGCAAGGGCAGTGACACCTGTTACATGGTGCTCTCTGACCATTGCTTACACAAACCTATTTGTAACGTCGTCTTTGAGGATGACCATTAGAAGAATTTCAAGACCAGATGATCAGAGATTTAAGTCCTTATTAAAAATTTTACTGGCACATTTGTGTGATGTATCTTAAAGTGTAACATGCGCATAAAAGATAAACATTATATGTGAAAGCTTAGATTATCTTGCAGCTTATTATTTCTTGTAGCAGCACTATGTGTATTAATTTAAACCATTAACTTTTCCTGTTTGTGTGTTCACGCTACTTAACAGTGATGTTGCTATTGACTGACTACATCACGTGTCTTATGCTCTGAATATTTGCTATCATTGGCTAGTGATATCATGTTACATGGGCCATGACTGGCTTACAAAACTGCATCGCAATCTCGATTTCAGTACTTCAGAAAGTAACATGCGGGGTTTAGTCGAATTCAAATTTATACTTTCGTAATAAGAAAATATGCAGTATACATGTTGGTGTACATCACAGATCCTTCCAAAAAACGTTTTTTTCCCCCAAGTTTCGTTTTGTAAAGTGCTATGAAATTCTACACCGGTGTATAAAAGCATAATGATTCGATGGATTGATAAGTTTTACAGTTCCAGGGACAAGTATACTGTCACTTAACATGGAAAAAGTGTATTTTCAGCCAGGAGAAAGTGTATTTTTAACCGGGAAAAATCTGGCCTTTTTTTTTCCTTGTCCGCTTATACATCCTGGTCATGAGCTCTCACTGCTTATTAGAACTGCTTTGAAACCTTACATTTCTGTGGAAAAATTTGACAGCTGATCACTTGAATTTTAATCTGTTCATGTGTGGGGACACTTTTCTTTGGGTTTCCTGTCCTATCAAATCTTCTCTTTCCAGCATTCGTTTACCCCCTATCCTCCCATCCTCTGTTCCCTCAGCCTGCTCTCTCTCCCCCTCTCTCTCTCTCCCCCCTCTCTCCCCCTCTCCCCCCTCTCCTTCTCCCCCTCCCCCTTCTCCCCCCTCTCCTCCCCCTTCTCCCCCTTCCCCTTCTCCCCCCTCTCCCCCCTCTCCCCCACCCCTTCCCCCTCTCTCCCACCCCTTCTCCCCCTCTCTCCCTCCCCTTCCCCCCTCTCTCCCTCCCCTTCTCCCCTCTCTCCCCCTCCCCCTTCTCTGCCCCCCTCCCCCCTTCTCCCCCTCTCTCCCCCTCCCCCTTCTCCCCCCTCTATCCCCCTTCCTCTCCCCTCCCCCTTCTCCCCCCTCTATCCCCCTCCCCCTCTCTCCCCCTCCCCCTTCTCCCCTCTCTCCCCCTCCCCCTTCTCCCCTCTCTCCCCCTCCCCCCCTCTCCCCCTCCCCCTTCTCCCCTCTCTCCCCCTCCCCCTTCTCTCCCCTCTCTCCCCCTCCTCCTTCTCTCCCCTCTCTCCCCCTCCCCCTTCTCCCCCATCTCTCCCCCTCCCCCTTCTCCCCCTCTCTTTCTCCCCCCCTTCAGTCTCCCTCCCTCTTTAGTCCTCCCCCCCCCCCAACCTCTGTCTAGCCCCCAACATCCCTTTCTCCTTATTTACATTATTCAAACATCAAAATTGCTTTTGAATTTTTCCTGCACTGTATGTTACTAGAAATTTCAATGTTAATCAAGATATAGGAAAATTTGTTGTCATGTTTCAGATCAAGTGTATTAGGGTGTGGTGCTGGAAGAAAGAAAATACCAGTTGATGAATTTTTCCACCTGAAAAATGATGATCTGAATAAGAGGGTAAGTTTTGTGGTTAGGTCTCTTTACATTTCAGTATGTCATTCATGATCATTGGTGAAGATCAAAATCCAAGTGTCAGTTACATCATTCATAATTTCTTTTAGTTTCCTTTTGGGTTTGAATTCTTAGAGCAGTTAGGGAAACATTCCACGTGGGAAAATATATATAAAAAAGTATATGTAAAAAACATATATAAAAAACAAAGATGTTGTTAACTTACCAAACGAGAAAGTAATATGTTGATAGACACAGTGAAAAACACACAAATACACACACAAATTTCAAGCTTTTGCAACCCAAGGTTGCTTCATCAGGAAAGAGGGAAGGAGAGGGAAAGACGAAAGGATGTGGGTTGTAAGGGAGAGGGTAAGGATTCATTCCAATCCCGGGAGCAGAAAGACTTACCTTAGGGGGGGAAATAAAGGACGGGTATACATTCGCGCGCGCTCGCACTCGCACTTGCACATACATATCCATCCGCACACATACAGAAACAAGCAGACATATCTAAATGCAAAGAGGTTGGACAGAGATGTCAGTCGAGGCGGAAGTACAGAGGCAAAGATGTTGTTGAATGATAGGTGAGGTACAAGGGGCAGCAACTTGAAATTAACGGAGGTTGAGGTGTGGGGGGTTATGGGAAGAGAGAATATATTGAAGGGCAAGTTCCCATCTCCGGAGTTCAGACAGGCTGTTGTCAGTGGGAAGTATCCAGATAACCCAGTCAGTGTAACACTGTACCAAGATGTGCTGGCCGTGCACCAAGGCATGTTGAGCCACAGAGTGATCCTCATTACCAGCAAACATTGTCTGCATGTGTCTGTTCATGCGAATGGACAGTTTGTTGCTGGTCATTCCCACATAGAAGGCTTCGCAGTGTAGGCAGGTCAGTTGGTAAATCACATGGGTGGTTTCACACGTGGCTCTGCCTTTGATCGTGTACACCTTCCGGGTTACAGAACTGGAGTAGGTGGTGGTGGGAGGGTGCATGGGACAGGTTTTACACCGGGAGCGGTTACAAGGGTAGGAGCCAGAGGGTAGGGAAGGTGGTTTGGGGATTTCATAGGGATGAACCAAGAGGTTAAGAGTTCTGCACCTAAAGAATTTGCTTTGCAGCATAGTGCAGGATAGAAATGTTAAGTCTTTCCTATTTTATCTTTTAGCTTACTAGACACTAACACGTTTCATGGAAGATGAACTACAGGGGAAAATAGTATTGAAGAACATGATAACATCTGTAAATTTAGCAGAGTAAAACACTTTTTTTAGTATTCTGAAAGCCTTCTCATATCCTGTGTGTGTGTTAATAAATTGGGTTTGTCGCGGAGCTGGGAATTGTATCGAAAATTTAATTATAAAATGGTAACTGCAGATGAGTGATAATTGGTGTGGTGCAGGCAACTGACAAATAAATGAAACTGAACACATTCTCATTATGTCTTATGACATAGATCTCAGAGGACCAGAATGTTCTCAAATACAGTGTTTTGTATAGAACTGTGGTGCCGTGTTAGTTAATCTTTGCTTAAAACATATTAAAGCATATAAAAGAGAATGTAAGCTTTTTTTTCATTCTTTTTTAAATATGAGAGATGTTGATGAAAGTATGCTCACAGATGTCATTAGAACCCAGTAGTTTATTTTATTTGCGGATCTGTCTTATGAAAAAAATCTGTTGCAGATTTCATGTTCGATAAGCTGATAACCCTATCATGCCAAAGACTGTATTTTATGATGCTATAGTCATAATGTATTTTAATACTTACACCACCCTCAGGTGGAATTGCTTTTTTTCTGCAACTCATTTTTAGTGAACAGAGGCCTTCTATCTGATGATGGTGCAAATGTTGAGAAAAAAATTGGAACTTACGAAAATATTACACTTAGATTAAAAATTGCAGTCTTTGCAACTCAGAATTAATTAGATATGAATTTGTGTTTTACTTCTTAATTCTTACGAAAAGCAATGAACAATATGTCCCAACGGTTAAAATGCAGGGCTGATATTCGTGAAAAGGAGTGCTAAAATCCTCATCTAGTTGTTCTGATTTGGATGAAGGTTTTCCTAAACCATTGCAGCTGAATACTGATCGGAAAATTCTGTTACTGATGGTTTGCACCCTCTCTCTTTATCTTGATGGTTGCAGGAGCTTAAGCTTTCACTATCAGAGATGATACAGTTCTATCAACCATTTAAATCTTCTGTTAATATCTCTGCTGTTGTTGATTAACTTCAAGCTGACCGCACAGATGTTTAATTTTCCTTGAGCATCTTAACAAGTCATTCTTTTGTGACCGAAATTTTGTCAACTCACTAAAATGCAATTGTTTTCAGCCATTCTTTGGTATTGATGTCACAAGTCCTGATGGAAAACAAGTGCCTCAGCCTCTTATAGATAGTTCATCGCTCAAAGGTCAGTACTTTCATATTTTGTTTAGTAGTTTTTTGTAATAGATGAATTATACTGAAATTAGATGCTTAAAGATTTAATGCTCCAATCCTGGTTTCATGTGACTCTGGTTGTACATTTGATTTTGCATCTCCTGTATGCCAAGACAAATGTGATAGTCCTTACACACACACACACACACACACACACACACACACACAGAGGCACTATCACCTCCAGCAATGTCAGCTGGAGTGGATAGTGGGGCACAGAAGAGGCACTGGGAAGAGATAGGGAGGGATAGTCGGGTGGGTGAGGGAAAGATGCTGTTGTGCTGCCTGTGATTGTGTTCAGGGATGTGGTCAGGAGAGGATGGCTGTCCACTATGTGCAGCATCAGGAGAGCTGCACTTGGGGGGAAAATCAACAGATGACATGCAGAAAATCAGGCAGGACTATGCAGGTGAACTAGGAGGGTAATATGTATGTAATAGGCTGGATTGGTAGCAGGGAAGGTGACAGGGCAGGTGGAAGACAGTGATTAATGAAAGTTGAGAGCAGGGACATTATGGGAACGACAGATATGTTCTAGGGACCCACCTGCACAGTCTTGGAAGCCTGGTGTTAGTGGGAAGGATCCAGATGGCATGGTCTGTGAAGCAACCATTGAGTTGAGCGCACAGTAATGCACGGCATGCTCGGTAGCCTGGGTGGTCAAGCTTTCTTTCAGCCAGTTGTTTAATTTTTTGTTAATCAGTTGTCACATCTGTTTTGTTTCGCTGCTCAGTACAATTTTATACTAGTTTTGGTAGGTTTTTGTGTTTCCTAGTTGCTAGTGCACTATTTTCTTCGTGGACAGATTTGACAAAAGGAAAAAAGAAAGCCTTAGACATCAACAGCTCTTCTACATGTGAGGGGAGTGCAGATGAATACACTACAATCATAAAAAAAAAACCACAAAAACTGTGCCATCTTCGCATCTGCTAACCAGAAAAACAAAACCAGGATCAAGCAAGGTGCTGTAGAACTGTTACTATAAAGAAGAATCTATTTATTTCTGATTTACGTGAGCAGGCAAGGGGGACAAGCCTGCACTGAAATGGTTTGGTATGTAGCACAGAATTGTCAAATCAGTCTATAGTACCTAATAAGCTGAAGAGACATTTGGAACGGAACCACCAAAGTGTCTCTCAAAAACATGCGAGAGTGTTTTTAATGTCTGTATACTTCAATTCAAGCATTTTATGTCATGATGGAAAAAAATAAAGTCCTCAGATAAAGCTCTTTTGGCACAATTCTGAATTTCTGAAATGAATGCCAGGGAACTGTTTTACCAAATGTAAATAAATTGTTGCTGTTATGTTGGAACTGGAAGTAGTTGAACAGTTTTCAAAAGTACCTCTTGCCAAATGATACAACTCACGGGCGCATTGTCAACATGCCAGCTGATATTCAAGATAATGTTATAGAAAATGTAATGAACATGTAATTTGGTCTACAGTTAGATGAAAGCACTGACATTTCTGAAAAAACTCAATTATTATTGTTTGTGAGATTTGTTTGTGGCTCAGAAATTAGTGAGCAATGCCTACTTTGTCGAAAACTGAGAAAAAACAGCCACCACTGCAACTGATATATTTGCTGCTGTTGAGAGTTTCTTTCAAGACAGTGGACTCTAGTAGATATATTGCATTGTATAAACTGATAGTGCTGCTGAAATGACAGGAAATATAAAGGGGTTTCTAACTTTGGTGTAGAATAAAAACTGTTCAGTAATAACTAATCATTGCATCTTTTGGATCTCTCTCTCTCTAAGAGGGGATATCTAACTACTTTTCCAGCACAAGTGAGTTGAATACAGAAAGGGGGGGGGGGGGGTTAAGGAACACATGAAAGAGCACCTATCTGAGTTCCAAGAAGGGATATCCAAATACTTTCCCTTGATCTCGACTACTGGCTGGGTGCAGTTGATTGCACCTAATGAGAAAAATGTATCCAAAATAGAGTTAAACTCCTCTGAAAAAAGCAACTTATTGAAATGTTGTTGTGTACAGTCCTGAGTTAGAAATTTAAAGAAAATGCTCCTGATTCCCCCCCCCCCTCCCCCATCTCAAGTCAAAGAGAATGTCTGGTTATCAGAAATAAAGCAATATCTCTTTCGCTGTCCTCTAGGTCCTACTTGTGCAAGTCAGGATTCTCTACATTGAATAATATAAAATATTATTACAGGTCTCTCCTCCTCAATGTGAATGGCAAGATGAGATTGTGTCTGTCAAGGGTTCGTCCATGCAAAGATCTATTTTGCAAAAACTGCCAGGTCCAAATATATCATTAGTTTTAATTTTTATGTCTGTTAATATTTATGATGTTGACAAAAAAATAATTTCTTTTATTGCATACGTTATGTTTATGTTCATATGTTCCTATTAAATAGTCTTACAAATTTTTTAAATTTGCTTCTCATAGTTGTTTGTTTATTTAAAAAACAACATTGCATGTATTTTGTGTTTGTTTGCTTCTTTGCGTGTAAGGAAAAAAATCACAAGTAGTGGTGTGATGACAGTTTGAAACATACATTGATGTGCCGCAAAGGAAAAAAAAGGTTGAGAAATGTGGCCCTAGATGGCCTATGAATAGGTTGGCATTGGATGGTGCCCTACAGGTGCCTATGGTCTTGCTAAGCTATGATAAGCAGGAGGTGATTATGAGTTTGAGCTAAGTCGAATTTTGGGAAAAGCAGCGTCCACTGGTGACAATGACAGTGATGAGCAGTGTTGGCCCACAAAGACAGGTCTTTTTTTTGGGGGGGGGGGGTGTAAGTGCAGTATCTGACCCCTATGAAGCATCCAGGCTGGCTTGTTTTATGTATTTTAGGACTTATGTAGGAGGTAGGCATGCAGGCACTGTTAAAGCAGAGAAGGAAGATACTCAGGGGAGATAATCACAGTTGTGGAGCATTTCTCAGCAAGTAGAGCTTAAATGCCAGGATCAATTTACAGGTGGTGGATGGTGGCTCTTTCTGCCGATGTGACATTAGTTTCAGTGTTAAAGAGACTTGGGGATAGTAATGATGCAAAGTTTGACATCGGAAAGTTTTCAGGGAATGATTCGGAGGAGTGGAGCTGAATTGTGGTTAGATGGAAGAGTAAGTTGAATGAGCCAGAGTTCTATATTCACATGAAATAGAGTCTGATTTCTAGTGTTGGTGGCAAAAAGTGTTCACTGTAGGTACCTGGAAATGGAGAGCAGGTCTTTAACAAGCACACCATGACTGTCTGAATTTGCTGGTGGTGGTGGTGGTGGTGGTGGTGGTGGTGGTGGTGGGGGGGGGGGGGAGGGGGGGGGGGGCAAGGCAGGAATATGAGGCAACTATAATATATTGGATAGCTTTTTGAGATGGTGTTTTAACATGCTTCTCTAGTGTCTGGAGGGCAAGGGTTTCAATCTAGGATATGGCATATACAAATTTGGGATTGAAAAGGAAGAGGATTCCTTCAGCAGACCTAGGGGAAGGAGGGTTGGTCCTGAGTATGAAGGACTAGGTTGATGAGGGCTAATGAGTTACAGAACATGAACAGATAGAGGACATTGTGGAAGGACTAGTTGCAACCAGAGTTTTCTATATTGGCACAGGTAGATGGTGCAAGGATCTCTAGTGGAGGATAAAAACACACACAGAAATATCTTAAATGTCTAAAATAAAAAGCAAGACTAAGTACAAAAAAAAGAAGACAGGCATGAAAACAAAAGTGGGATGATGATAATTCTACATTTATGTGTACATCCATACTCCGCAAACCACCACAAAGTGCATGGCAGTGGATATGTCCCTTTGTACCAATTATTAAGGTTTCTTCCTGTCCCATTCACCACATATGGAGTGCAGGAAGAATGTTGTTTGAAATCCTCTGTGTGTGCAGTGATTAGAAAAATCTTGTCCCATGATCCTCATGTGAGTGATACGTAGGGCTTGTAGTATAATTTTGTAAAGGTTCAAAGCTGATGGGTAGGAATGAGTGAAGAGAGGGTCTGGAGGATGAAAGGAATTGGTGAAGACAAGTATTGTGTGTGTGTGTGTGTGTGTGTGTGTGTGTGTGTGTGTGAGAGAGAGAGAGAGAGAGAGAGAGAGAGAGCTCTGAGCACATGGATTTCACCAGTTTGGAGATGTCAAATGACTCACTGGCAGGTCTTAAGTGAGGGTACAGGGATCATTTCTGATCTCTAGTATTAGAAGAGACTAAATCCAGATTTTGGGATGCAAGGATGAGTTGTAGGGCAAGATCCCATATCCAGAGTTTTGGGGAAAGTAATATCAGGTGGAAGGCAATACCATAGACACAAGCACTCACTCGCTCACTCACTACTCAGATATGTGTTTAAAATTGATTCTATGCAAGTACTTCTCTTGTAATGCCTAGAAAATATCGAAAGAATGATTTGACTCTCAAAGTACTTGGTATTGAAACAAAAGTATCAAATACTTGTTTATAACTACTTGTATCGAACATCGCTACCTCCATTTCTCTTTCATTAGTTGAGTAATGATCTCATGTTATATCCATATTATTTTCCAAAATAAACTTAATTGTGTGCTTCACGGTTTCCTGTTTCTGCATCTTGTCACGTGGTTGCAAAATGCTAATTTGGGCAAAAGATCTTTGCACATCTACATGCTCTGTTTAATTACACAACTCTAAAGCAACTCCAATCACATTGTTATAATGACTGTGTTGGCTGCACGAAGAACACACACTAACAGAAAATCGTTAAAGTGAGTGCAATCATGTTCTTTTCTTGTGGATAACATCACCTGTGAGAAGCAAAATTTGACTGCATAAAGTGAAGTCCACTAATCAAATTTTTGCAAAACTAAATGTCAAGTTTGGTGACAGTATAATGCAAGAGAAATTACTTGCTGATTTAAACGGTTATCACGAAAAATGTTGTGTGTCTCAGGTGTCATAATGGAAAATGAAACAATATAACCCTAAATCTTTCAAGTAACTCCCAATGAAAATTTAGTGTTCTATGTGAATTGCATTTTTGCATAAAAACTGCTGTACATAAAGTGCATTGAACTCTCTCCCTCTCTCTCTCTCTCCCTCCCTCTCTCTCTCTCTCTCTCTCTCTCTCTCTCTCTCTCTTTTCCGGTGTTGCTGAGAGTTATTTCAAGGCATAAATAAAATGGGTGGGTGGGGGTGGATCATGGAGAGATAACACTCTGTGAGCAAACAGCAAGCAATTCACATTTCAGGTAACAATTCAACAAACTTGCTCTCCTGCAGACCTATATAATACAGGATTTTTTAAATTTTTGTCTGGTAACGTAGAAAGATTTTAGAGGGATCTACTTCACAAGTGCCTAAGTCTTATGAGAGCATTTATTTATTTTTTTCAGATACTTCAGATAGCAGTTTGACAGATAGTGAAATGGCATACAGAAAATTGAAAGTATCAGAAAGGTTAGAAGATATAACTTCAGAAAGCTCGCCAATAAGTGTGATAAGTGTTTCCAGCATTCAAAAGCTAATGTCCGAAGAGGAAAATTTATGTACTCCGCGGACTTTGTTTCAAAATCTAGTAAATTTTGACTCAAAAAAGCCTGTTGCAACTAAACCGTTGAAGCAGACTGTGGACAATAAAGAATCTTCTGCTAAGAGTGATTCCTACTGGATAGAGGATAAAGAAGCATTTTCTTGCAAGACTGTTGGAAAAACTCAAGTTGAGGAGCAAGATGACACAGCAGATAAAGCAGGTAAATATGAGAACAATAATAGATGTTTCCCTAATGTCCAACTTTGGTAGTTATTAATAAATCTTCAGAAATATAATGTCTGAGGTTTTCTCAGTGTGATTGATTAATAGTTCACTTCCAGGTGTCCTGACAAGTTGTTGTTTTCCATTTTATGCACAATATTTCAATAGCTGACCAAATTGTCTTCTTCAGGTACTGCTAGTTTTGTTGTTACATGTACTTGCTTCTTGGACTCTAAGCAGACTGGGAAGTGCTTTTAGTCTCATGCCACTGTTTGTACGAGAGTTTGGTTCCCAGCACCCCCTATGCCTTCTGGTTCTCTCTCTCTCTCTCTCTCTCTCTCTCTTTTTTGAGAGCCCACACTGACTTTCTGTGAAATGCAAATTCACTCAGCATTTCCCAGCTCTGGTGGATGTGGTCAAGATCTTGCTAAATTGAGAGTGAACCTCAAGCCTTGTGTACATTGAAATCTCCATCCCTGTTTGTTAGGTCTTCTGACATCTTTATTTCAATAGACTTCTTAATTATGCTGTCTCAGAAACTTGGCATTTGCATCATGATACTGTTCTCATTGTATTTCATTTCATGATTAGAGCCAGTGCTAGGCACCAGCTGAATTGCTTACTTTTTTTCTTTTCTTCTTTTTTAAATTTTTTTTATTTTTAGTGTGTTGCTGAGGTTCTTTGCATTTCTCCTAAACTGTTCCAATAGTCTGTTCTACACGAGTTGGTGCATTCACATGGAATGCAATATGAGCTCGGTTTCTGGGCATCTAGATTGTCATTAACATTACAAAATACACTTTTTACCTTAGTTGAAGGTGGTGAGATACACTGCATGTTTCTGTAAGAATCTACAGTTATTTTTGGATATTGGGTCAGCTTAAAGTAGGTAAGTGATTTTCAGCATTACTTCCTTGGTCTCTGTATCAATCTGTAATGGTTAATAAAAAAGAAAAAGAAAAGAAAAGGTGGAAAATGTGGGAAGAAATGGTGAATAAAAAAGGTGTTTTAAAATCGTTAATGACCTTGAAAAAGGGAAAGAATGAAATGCAAATCGGACTTCGTATTACAGAAAAGCTACCGGACTTCATAATTCGGAAAAGCTATTGTTGGGGTTGTCCTTGTGGCGTTTCTGAGCAGAAGTCAAACCAGTTTCCACTACAAAATTATTTGAAAGAGAACAGAGAATAACAAAATGTGATTAACAGGGGGAAATGGCATAGATAAGAGTTCATTCATTACCAAGTTAATATGTCTTCTCTCGTGCGGCATTCAGGTCTTGTTCTCCAACAATCTCCTGCTTCATTTCTGCATGAAAAAGTCATAGCTGCTCCAAAATCTTGCAGTAAATTTCATCGTCCAGCAATTACTAACGTCTACAAATTAAAACCATCTTGATATTGAATGCAATGTATTTTATGGTTGCTTCCATCCTCCAAATTTCTTACAAGCTTCCACAATACTATATGTCTGCACATCAATAAGTTTTTACGTCTTAATCAGACCAAGATTAACAAATAAGTTTTTACGTCTTAATCAGACCAAGACTAACAAATAAGTTTTTATGTCTGAATCATACCAAGACTAGTGAATAAGTGAAGTTAAGCTTCTGCTTTCAAGAGACAAGAGTGGGTAGAAAACAAAAGGAGTTACCATTTTTGTACCTTAATTTTCTTATAAATATTTTCTCTGCCGTCGAGCGCTCATACAGCAGCGACGGTATAATGTGTATCTGAGGGAATGAGTGTAGCGCGGCGAAATTCAAAGTCCCACTACAAATCTCTTTCTAAGACATTCTTGATTTTCACTGCTGTGCACTTTCAGTGTGGCAACCTAAATACCCATTGCTTTGGAACACTATGTATAGGTGTTGTCCTGCTTCAGCAAGGCTCTCCTTGTCTGAAAGTGTGAGCTCCTTCAAAATGCTCTCCTCCACAACAGATACACCGCTCCCAATGCTGTTTCCACTTCTGGAAGCGGTCTTGTTACTGCTCTTGCTGGATCACATGAAGTGCTATCTATGTATTTTCTTTTATTGTGTCTATCATTGCAAATCTTTGTCTTGTTAACAGGTTTTTCAACTCTGGAAACAAACAAAAAAACGTCCACAGTGGCCAGGTTTGGAGAATATAGAGGATGAGGTAGCACAATGATTTCGTTTTTGTGCAATAGTCACACACCAACAGGAATCAATACGCTGGTGTATTATTGTGATGTAAGAGCCATGAATTGTCTTGCCATTCTTCAGGCTGTTTTCTTCTCACCTTTTCTTGCAGGCATCGCAACAAGTTCTGATAGTACCATCGATTAATAGTTTGTCCCTGTGGCATGAATTTATGATGAACTAATCCTTCAAGTTGAAGAAGATTATCAGCATAACATTGACGTTTGACCGGACCTGACAAGCTTTTTTTTTTTTTTTTTTTTTTTGTTGTGGAGAACCTTCCCAGACCCATTGTGAAGATTGAACCTTGGTCTCAACATGATGACTGTAGACCCATGTCTCATCACCATTTATGATTCTCATAAGGAACATAACATTCTCATTTATGTGATCCAAAAGCTCTTTGCAGATTGTGAGGTAAAGGTCTTTCTGGTCTTGACTCATGAGCCATGGGACGAACTTGGCAGCAACATGATGTATTCCAAGATGCTGTGTCAGGATTTCATGACATGATCCAATGAAATGTTACATTTTTCTGCAGTCTCTCTGGCAGTCAGTCGTCGATTGGCACACACAGTTTCATTGATGTTCCTGACATGAGCGTCACCGGTGGATGTCAAAGGCAATCCTGAATGAGGGTCATCTTTAAATTCTATCCGGCCATTTTTAAATTGTGTGAACCATGCGTATCACCGAGTACGGCTTAAGCACTCATCACCGTAGGCTTCCTGCATAATTTGGTGTGTGCCTGTATAGGTTTTCTGGAGTTTCGCAGAAAATTTAATGCAGACACTCATCTAACTCTTCTATCTTGAAATACACACACTGTGCGACGCAACATTCTACTCGATACAGCATGGAACAATAACTAACATACATACAACAGTGAAACTCCCAGCAGGTATACATTAAACACAGGTGTGCGCAAGATGTCAACCATATTTCATTCCAATACAAGAAATTATGAATGTTCCAGAAATTTTTTTGGACAGACTGCATACTCCTCAAAATGAAGAAACACAAAATAAGACTTAAATATGCTCATTCAACTTATGACACTACTTCAAATCTGATCATTTTAATTGATTTTAAAAAGCATATTTTCATGTCTTCTATTTTTTAAACATTGAGTGGCATAATTATCGATTAATGAAATGTGTTTTCACAAGTTACATTTTTTAAGTAATCCAGGCCAGCATTTGACATGACGAATGTGGAAAACAAAGCAAACCACTCACAGTAAATTTCTCATTGCAATTGACTCTTTAACAGCCTAGGATTGAAACAAAATGTGTTTTATCCTCCCTCTCCCTCAACTTGGACAAATTATTGTGCAGCAATGCCAACTGGACTGCTGACATCATTCCTTGACTACATTTTGTGCTATGTTGCACCCTGCAAAGTGTTTGAGAAGATCCCATTTCTGTAAATAGAAATCTTTTTGATTTTGATTTTCATGCTTTTTTCCACTCTTCTAGTGTAGTTTTTTTACAGTTGGCGCATTCTGGTCTATTGATGAGGTACAGGTGAACACACTTACGTTAAACCAAAATAGTGTTCTTTAGAGTCTTCTACAATTGCTGTACAATTGAAACTACTGTTGTGATTAAGTTGTGCAGTAGAAGGAGGAAGTATCCTTGTGGGAACTGGGGAAGTATATATATCAGGTATACTGTAGCCAAGTTTATTTTATGCCCAGAATAGGTGCCTGAATACATGTGAGAGAGTGCTGATATGGTCCCTTTCTGGAACTTGATCAGGACTGTAAATGAAATGGAGAGAGTAGTTGGAGACTGTATTTTGGTAAGTTCCGTAAATTGTCATATCCACCTCGAATACAGAGAAATGCCAAAACCACTGCCATGCTACAGGAAAGGCATAGTTTCTTGTGGACAGCCTGTATAGCCCAAATTCCAGGAGGGAGCATATGCTCCCTCTGGTAACATTCCCCTTCCACTTGTGGATACTTGTGATTTCTGTTATTTTGCCAGCTGGTATGTGGTTGCATCAGTATTACTAACCATGGATCTTAGAGCACACTATTAATCCCCAAGAAATATGACAGTGCAATATGCTTAATTGATTCTTAAGATTCAGTTACTTGCTCCCTTCCTATCAGGATAGTATCATTAACTTATTTGCTTTGGTCATTATTGTTTTTCTATTATCTTCTCGTGTGCAAAATATCAAATAATTGACCCCCCCCCCCCCCCCCCCGCCCACACAAACACACACAAACACCTTGGGCACTGTAAACTACTGTGGACATTCACATTGCCTGAAATAACTGACAGTAAGACTAAACAGCAAAATATTTACGAGGAACTGAAGTTTCTCAGTAATTCATGAGACAGTTATTGTTGCTTGTCGTAGATGACCATACTTTTACTAGTTGATTCGTATCAGCCTGCTTTCCCCTTCGCTGGTAACCAGCATGATACAAGGCCTATTGAAGCACTTATTAATCATTGAGGATTGTCAATGTACTATTCTTCCTCCAGCCTATGACAACAACTTGCCTATTGTAATCTACACTTCAGGGTTTAGAGAGATGGCCTCAAAGTTCGAACTCCATTATTCACAGGGAAGATAATCTGCATGAACAGTCTGTGTCAATAAACTACACAAGAGATTCTCAGTTGACAGTTCTATTGCTACCTCAGAGAAACTCCTCATTATACACCAACAAAGAGAGTTTGTTGTCTTTGGTGCAGAATGGTATGTAGCCCTCACAGTTCCAAAGAGAAGATGTAAGGAAGCACTGTTACCCATTCTTTTAATTTGCTGTGTGCTCTTCAGATTATACAGTACATATACACAGCAGAGAAGCTTCTCCAATATGTCAGGTGAACCTTCTAGCAGCAGGGTACTGAGCATGTTGAAACCCTTAGTAATTAGGTGGCAAATGCACTACCAAAAGAGAATTGTGTGGGAATCATGGAATCATTGCATCTGAATGCACGATCCTTTTTCAATCAGTAATATAATCTCAGGGAAATGAGATCCTTGGGGAATGAGCAGAAGAGTGGTTTTAAGTTAGGGCAAAAAGATTCAATTGATCAGACTTTCTTCTTCTTCTTTCTTGGCTCTACAGCTCATGATGAGCCTTGGCCCCTTCTACAATTTCCTTCCATTTCTCTCAGTCCTTTGCCAATACTCTGCAGTTTCTATAGCCCATATTCCAATGATCTTCGATTACTCCAACCTCCCATCTGGCTCTTGGCCGACCATGTCCTCAGTGCCCTGCTGGCTTTCCTTATAATATTCTTTTTGGTACTTCTGTATCATTCATGCGAGCCACATGTCCCGCCCACCTGTCTGGATGATTTCACTATCCTCCTGATGGGTTGGTCTTTGTATATGCTATACGTCTCATGGTTGTATCTCCTCCTCCATTTTCCTCTTTCACAGGTTGGGCCAATAATTCATCTAAGTACCTTTCTTTCAAATGCACCCAGTATTTCGATACCTTTAGTTGTTAATGTCCAGGTTTCAGAGACGTATGCAAGCACTGGTTGTATAGGTGATTTATAGATAGTTAATTTAGTGGTATGAGTCAGGAGCCTTGAGGATAGAAGTTTTGTTAGAGCAAAATAGGCTCTATTGGCTAGCATTAATCTCTGCTTAATTTCATAGGAAGTATCATTTAGATGGGTAACTGTTGAGCCCAGGTACTTGAAACGTTCTCTCTCAAACATAGTAGTTCTAAGTTCTCGGGGACTGATGACCTCAGATGTAAAGTCCCATAGTGCTCAGAGCCATTCTCTCAAACATATAATTGCCTATTGTTATTGCATTTGGCATATTTTCTCTCTGCTTTCTGGCTGCCATGTATGTTTTTTTTGTTCATTAATAATTAACCCCATGTTCCTACTAGCCTGTTCGAGAGCTGTAAATGTCTCTTCCATTGCTTTTTGCATTCTTGCTACTATATCTGTGTCATCTGCGTAGGCCAGTATCTGCACTGACTTATAGAAGATTTTTCTTTTTAATACTCAATGTATTGGACATCATTCCTCCTATTCTTATACTACCTTGTGTTTCGCTCATTGTCATTCTCACCAGTGTTACCAACTTTCTCAAGATTGTCAGTTCATCTAGAGCTTGATATAACTGCTCTCTATTTATGCTATCATAAGCTGCTTTGAAATCTATAAAGAGGTGATGTGTGCCAACCCCGTATTTGTTTGTTTTTTCCAGAATTTGTTTTAAGATGAGTGTTTGATCTATAGTTGACTTCCCGGGGAGAAATCCGCATTGGTAAGGCCCCATCTTCCTCTGTATGATTGGGAGGATTATGTCGAAAAGTATATTAGAGAATATTTTATATCCCAGATTAAGTAGTGTGATCCCTCTGTAATTGCCACACTCCATCTGATCTCCTTTCTTATATATCCTCTTCTCATTGTTGGGCATTTTCTCCTCTTCCCATATTCTGGTGACCATATTTAGAAGGCTTTGTACCAGCTCTCTGCCTCTGCTTAAACAGTTTTGCTGGAATACCATCTGTCTGTGCTGTCTTGTTGTTTTTCAATTTCTTCATGGCAGTTTTCACTTCTATATTTGGTGGGGCAGTGTTGTTGTCTGGGTCCTCTTCCCCTTTCGTTTCTATTGGATTCCCTGGTATAGTTGTTCTAGGGTTGAGGAGACTATCAAAATGTCTGCACCATCTTTTGCATATTCCCTTCTCTTCACTTATTATAATCCCTATCTCATCTTTTATTAAGCTTGTTTTACTGCCAAAAGGCTTCAGTGCCACATTCACCTCTCTATAGAATTTCCTATTTCATTTTTGCTTCTCATGGGCTCCATTTCTTTGACACTTGCTTTCATCCATTCTCTCTTTTCTTTGGTAAGTCCTCTTTTCAATTCTCCTTTTTTCTTTGTAATCTTCTACTATCCTCCTCATACAGTGTGAGTGCAGTGTCCTTCTGTATGCTTCATTCTTTTCTTCAGTTGCTATTTCGCATTCAGTATCAAACCATAGTGGTCTTAATCGTCTTGTCCCAATTCTAAGAACATATCTTGCCAATGTCTCCATCATCTTTTTTATCGCTTCCCACTGATCTTTGATGTTGTTGTATTCTCCAACATTTTCCAGAATCCAAGTTATCTTCTCCTGACACTGTTCTCTAACTTCCACTGAATCTAAACTTGTTATATTTCTGTGCCCTGGGTCGAACTTCTTTCGCTGCGCCCTTGCCCCTTGCCCCTCGCCCCCCGCCATCTGGTTTAGTCCATGTTCCCTTATGTATTTCTTTATGTGGGAACAGTGTTGATCCTTACCATATTTCTAGATGCTGCGAACAGTATAATCTTGTTCCATTCTCATTACTTGTTGAATGTTTGCTGTGGGGGCCAATTATCAGTCTATAAAGCTGTTCTTTCCCCATCTGAGTATTTAGGTCTCTGACTATTATTTTAATATCATGACCTGGGCTCTCATCATATGCTCTTTCCAAAGATTCATAGAATACTGTGGTATAGTCAATGCCCACACCGTGGTGCATGCAGCTGCGTGGCCGCGGTCTTTACGTCATACAGCCAACAGCCGGCACGCCCCGCTTATGCGCAGCTCTGCACAGCTGTACAGTGCAGGCGCGGGCCTCACACATTGAGTGCCTCTGCACTGTCATGGCAACCTCGGCCGGCATCGTCCCGAGAGATAGTTACGTGAGGCCGCGCCGCCAATCATAACAGGACATGACAAGCGGACTCGGTTACGGCGGGCATATTCCTCCGCCACTCGCCCTATATAGCTGCAAACGCCACCAAGCCTGGCAGTCTCGTGTTGGGCTACCTACTTGCTACGTCGACGTCGCACCCAGGAACGACGCTACACTGTGCTACGACTGTTTACCATACCGGACTTGGACTCTGCAGCCCAGTCGCTGCTCTTGATCAAGCACCAAGTTGTGTTAGTATTGTGGAACTGTTGGCAATAAACAAAATTTGGAACT
This sequence comes from Schistocerca nitens, assembly GCF_023898315.1. Taxonomy (NCBI): domain Eukaryota; kingdom Metazoa; phylum Arthropoda; class Insecta; order Orthoptera; family Acrididae; genus Schistocerca; species Schistocerca nitens. The sequence goes on along the minus strand of NC_064615.1, from coordinate 715,826,699 downwards.
CACGCCAATCGTTATTTGTTGTTTCACCAATTACTGATACAACAAATACTTATTTCTCTTCTTATTCACATTCTTCTGTTGGTGCATGGGCATTAATTATGGAATAGTTAAAGAATTCTCCCTTTATCCCGAGTGTTGATAATCTTGGGGTTTGAACCTTTTTACCAAATGCTTTTCTTCCCCAGCTCACGACTTCATTTGCCGCAGCTGTAGAATATATTTGCTTCTTTCTTTTCTAAAACTCCACTCCCTGTCCATCTAATTTCTTGTAGTGCTATTATACTTTGTTTCAGATTCATTATTTGATCCAGCATTACTTTCAGTGCTCCTGGGCAATATAGGGATCTCACATTCCAAGTACCAATTTATAGGTCTGATCTACGCCTTACATTTATCTTCTTCCTTATTTTCCCTCCTTCATTTACTTGTATTCCATTCTCATTGTCCTTTTCCATACCAGGCCTATCTTCCTTCATCCTTCCAGCTTTACTTTGTAGAAGTTTCGCAACAATTGTTTTTTACAGAGCAGTCTGTCAACCCTGTATCCAACCCCTATCGGGGGACGGGTGATTTTTAATCAGGGTTTTCTTCCCTCAGGCTTTGGAGACACAACTCCCAACTGCGACACAGCAGTTGTTGTTTTGCTAGTTTTGGTCTACTCCGGGTATTTTGTTTCCCGGTGTCCAACATATCTGGTGAATGTTCCCCAGTCTGCCATCTGGGGAGGCGCCCAATGAGAGACTAGCAGCTCCATACAGGATTGATCAGACTTAACACTTCATTTTATAGTAACTTCTTGCACTGTCTCATAAAATTATACACTCCTAGCTTTTCTGCATATAAAGCACTGCACTTAAACCCATTGCTTCCCATTCTGTTACGAAGGCCCATCAGAATGTGATGGCACTATAATTGTTTATCAGACTTGTATTGATCATATTCAGAAGGCAAGTTGTTTAGCTAATTATATGCCCACCATTTTAAGTAATGACCCAACCAGAAACCAACACCTTTTAAATTCTGTGTAAGAATTATTATTTTAACCTTAAAATGTTGGAGAGGTGACTGTAATGTCTCTTCACTTTGAGACCTAAGGTTTCTAAATTTGTGATATCTATTTTTGTTTTGCTTCCTGATTCAAAGTACCTTGCATTGCTCAATTTTACCATATCAATTTGGTATATGATTTCTGATGTTTGCTCGACTTAATTGGCAATCTGTTCTTTAGTTTTTGGGCAAATCATTGATACTATTTTCACGAATGATGTGTCAACAATTGACCAAATTTTCATTATCAGGGGATCCAGGAAGTGCCCTTTTTTGCACACTGCCTGGACTCCAGTCAAACCCTGAAGTTTTATTGGTGTTGTGCACTTGTTCATAACATCCGTACTTCTATTCCATGAAACACACATCCATTGATTGTTAATAGGCTGTGGTAGATAAGTTGACGGTCAAGATCTTAATAGTGTGCTGGGTTCCAAGCTTTACTTAAATTGAAACCTACATACCTGTTTATCATATCTTCAGCACACACCACTGGTCTTGTTTAACACATCGGAGGGCTTTATTTGTATCAAAAGTTGACCTCTGTTATGAATAGTTGGGTCACCAAGCGTGCTTTACTCTCTGGTTAGAGTCCTGTATTGAGGGTACGTGATATCATTGCTTGGACCACCCAAGGATGAGGGCAAGGTGAATCATTAGAATGTCATCACCGGGAATGTAGTTATCAATTTGCTTAGAAAGCAAAAACATATCATCACTAATTTTTAGTAGTTGGAAAGTGAATGTGTTCATGGAGGCACTTATTTTGTCAAAAGAGTCATTGTGTAACATTATGCAAATAGTAATTGTACAGATAGGTCTGCTGGGATGTTTCCTTAGTCTTTATTTCCCTAATGGGGGTGTTAGGACCAGGCTGTGGAACAGTCCAGTAGTCAATTTGTAACTTCGGTATCTTGCTAGGCTTCTTGCTTCTCTTACTTTTTCTTGCAGATGCTGTACAGTACCAATGCTGCAAGGGTCCTGTTATTCAGTACCGTTGAACCCATGGCATAGCTTCTCCCCTGTGGGCTTCGATCTGTTGCACCAAAGATGCTGAAAAAGAATTTTCTTGTTCCCGTGGTTGGAGAAGTTGAACTCATTGTATTTCCTATAATGTACAGCTCGAACTTCTCTTAAGGAATAGACTATGCATGCGTTGCATTGACATCTAAGTGTTATCATGCGTCCATCTCATCTGCGACTCAGAACACTAGTGCAATAAAATCTAACCTTCAAGCCATGATGATGATTTCTTTGGTGTCATGGAGGTCACGTGTGCTCCATGCCTTTCCCTCGTGGCTGGCTCTACGGAGCAAACAGCTCCACCCAGCAGACAAGTGCCCGTCCACGGCCCACATCTATAGTAGTACACAATCAGTATAATTTCAGTCTGCACAAACTGTCAAAAAACCTCGTGAAAGTGGGGTGCTTCCTCCTTACTAACTACCTTAGCTCATAAACATCTTTCATCGGTCAGTGGATATCAAGGACATGAAACATCTCATTTTATGACTGGCATGTTACACCTCAATTCACTGTTAAATAATGGCAGATCATTATGGTCCTGGTTCATGGATAAAAGAAACTGCCGTATAAATTATCTCATTGTGACTGACTGTAATACTGGAAGCATTACACATGTTTCTTTTTAAGGGTAAATGCATGTATTGGAACAGGAAACAAGAAAATGCGTCTACTAATATAAGACTGAATGGCAATCCACAGGCATAGTTTCTTATGGCTTCATGAAAATAGGTAATGTGTGGAGAACATATAAATTCTTAGAACTTCGTCAGCTGAGCAGTTTAAGAATGTTTTGGTAGTTACAATAATTTGAAGATTATGTAACTGTATAGAAAGGTCCATATTCATTATGAAATCATAAACATAAATAGTGACAAAGTATACACAGTGTAGGTAGGGGGGGGATCAGACTTAATTCTTAATCTGAGTAGTTGATGACATTCAGTGGTTTCATTCAGTGTGGATTTACTTTAGATATGATGGTACATACTAATTACAGTTTCCATGTAGACAGCTTAATGTGATTGTGTTGTTACTTCTTGTGAATTATGTATGGTCTTAGACGAAAAAATTTACCTCCAGCTGGCCGCCACAGAGGCTAAGTCTGAGTTGTTCACTTAAGGTTGGCAACAAAGTTGATCACCCTTCAGAATTCCAAGCCCAGCAATATGCATGATCTGGCAACACTGTAGAACGTCTGGAGGAAGTGTTGTCGTTTCCTCAAGAGGCTGGAAGACTAGATGTTTGCTGTCTACTGGTAAACATTGCGCAATATAGCCACAAAGTCACGAGATTGAATTTGCTCCAGTTCAATTTCTTTCTTTTTTTATCACATTGCTGTTGTCTGCAAAAACTGTCAGTCTGATGGAGCTCAGAAATAATTACCTTCACTTTCTAACCTATCTGTAATACTGGAAATCTCCACAAAAATTTTGCCACCCAGGTCGTGGCTGTGTCGAAACCAAGTTTATGGTTGGGAGTTCCCCTACCCCACAGCAGCCGCTACCATCTGGATGCCGTTTGCAAACTTCTTCCAACATCGTACAACCATATGAATGCAGCGCTATGATTGTGTTTATCAGATGTTATTTTCTAATTTGAAGTTCTTTTCTCTCACAGTTATGTATTGGATTTTGCATGCTCCAGACTTATGAGCGTTGTTCAAGAGTTGTAAAATAGTCACAAGTGGGAAAAAGTGTAACGTTTGCAACATAATTGTTTGCTCTGGGTTTAACAAAGGTATGAAGGCAGAAAGGCAGCTCGGAACACTTGCACTGTGTGTGGAGCGAGTGCTTTTGGGCAAAACGTGTCGGCCAAAGGTTTTTACTGTTTCAAGAAATGCCATTCGTTCCGTTGTGACTCATTTTCTACATTCAGGAAGTTTTGATAACTGATATATGTGATGAACCACAACCATTTAACTGCAGTAAAACATTTGTATTCAATAGATAAGATTCAGAAGTTGGGTGTAGGAATACAACAGGCTCAAACTGAAAGCAACAAAAATCAAAGGGATCTCTATTACTGCATTTTAGCTTAAATGTTACCATTTCGCTCATTGGGAATTCTTTTTCAGTACTGCTACTAGTGTCTAGTTAGGACATCTTTATCTTAACTTCCTTTTAGGAAACTAATGGCTGAGCCATGAGAAAAGACTTCTCCTCAGCAAACGGCAGTGTGAATATAACATTTTGCAACTGGTGGCTCAATAAGGACGTTGTGCTCTACGAAATCCTCTCAGGGTCGCGTCTATCGCAACAGAACTGAAATTCAACATACCATGGTAACCTTATGATGAAAGTGTACTTTAATAAAACAGGAAGTACTGTAACATGAGTGTGCCCATAACACCATGAATGTATAAGATATCACTCACTCTGGGCTTTGAAACGTTCTGCGCTCATCTGCTGTTCTATGTCAAACTGAAACAGTATGCAAATATGTCATTTCATAGCTTATAATTTATTTATTGTTCTTGGATCTGACTGCCTACAGCTCTGTTATGAAACAGCTGAAAAACCTGGCCTTCAGCGAGACTGTAACCATGACCCAAATTAGCCCTCACTTCAGAAGCAAACACATTACACCAGTGTCACTGAAGCGCTGTTGTGATAGTTTCTTCCTTGTTGTCCCAGTGGTTGCTAAAACTGATAAACTTGCGGCAGGGCAGGTTCGGTCGTCTGCATTCTCTCTTTCACTTATCGAAAGTTGACCTACCTCGATATACTTCTTTCAGATGTCCCTTCACTCCGTAGTAGCAGATACGTGCTAGACAGTGTAAAGCAGCATTGATGATACCACTACCTTATACCTACCACACAGAGGCCGCGTAACTCTAGTTGAAAGTCAGTTCCTGAAAGCTCATTTTTAAAAAATCGAGCATTTGGAGGATGCAGTCTACTTGCAGAAAGCATTTAAAATTAGATTGAATCTACTTTTTATTCACATGGAAACACATGAAATGGCTATCAAGTCCGTATTTACTATAGTAATATTCTATCATTCAAATTTCACTGTCTTTAAAACATAGTTTCACTCGAAAAGCAGTCAAAATTTTTCAAATCAGACCCAACTAATTTTCACGTTCTACCAGGTACCAACCCACAACTATTCGTGAGTTAAACATTTGGTCATTTCAGTGGTCTTCTTCGAAAGAAGTGCTCTCCAAAGTATTCCTTACAGAGCACGAAACGTCATGCAGAATTGTTCCTACGACCAGAAAGTTCACACGCTAATAACTCTCAAACTATTTAATTTAGAAACACAAACTTTCATTAAAATGTTCATAACTCCAGTCAATTCACATAAGGTATTTGAACCGCAATCAACTTGCCATTTCTTCATTCTTCAGAGTATTTTTATGGAACTGTCTGTCATGGTGTTATCCATAGACCGGTTAGCAAGCGACTCTCTTGAACGATTCTGCTCACTGCCCACTCTACTATTTTAGCGCGGGAACAGCTTAATTCTGATTGACTGTTGATCCAAACGACCAATCAGAATGTTCCTTCCAGATCATTATCGTGGCAAAACGTGCCTTATCCAATCAATAATCTGATAGTAATTAACGCCATTAAAACTTCAATTTCTAGTATATTGTGTAATCAAAATAAGCGAAGCATGAATTATTCTCCAAGTTGATAAATAGACTTATTCTGTCTCTAACTTTCATTCTGATTTCTTTTATACAAAAGCAAGCCCACACCGCCATACGTCATCTGAATCATGGTTGCACCATAACTTTCCCACGGTCTGTTTGTACAAGGCGTTATGAAAAATGACATACTAAGTTTTAACGTATGTCCCACATACACTATCTCAGTCATTCTCATGCACTTACACGACAAAATATAACCAAATAATAATTTTGATCGATTTTTGTATTACGTAATGCACAGTGACTAAAGTGTTAAAATTGTAATTAATTTATATTTATGCACTGGTAACTTTGTAATGGTTTCAAATGATAAAGCAAGTCAATCTGTATTTGTTACTAACATGGTTTTAAAAAAGCCAGCATTGGTTTTTGGTCTTTTAGGTAATTTTCTTTATCTCCGGTACTATAATCAATAAAAATCTGAAATTTTGACAGCATCATTCCATTAATAACAAAAGGCTTTGTACCAAATTTGAACACAATCGTATAATAACTAATATGGATTATTTAGATTCGTAGAGGGTAAGAATCTTTGTGACTTACGCTATGCAGTTCTCACGTCAGGCAGCGTCAACTGCGCTGTGAGCAAAAAAAAAAAAAACCCACCTAGCCATCCTGCAGCCACCATACCAAATGGCTGCATGCCTTACTGCAATGAATGTCATCTCGTAATAACTTGCTACGTTACAAACTGTAATGGGGGGAAAGACAAGATTAGTTGCAATTTCGGCTTGGAATGGCCTCGCTGGACTCGAAAGCATAAAGTGATATGCCGATGTCACACTTTTAAAGGAAATAACTCAGATCATTCAATCAAACTGACAAAGAGAGATCAAGTGAATTGATCAAGTGAATTTCTCAGCATATTTATAAGTTGTCTATTAAGTAACTCAGTTGTCACTCCATTGTCAAACTTATTCTACGTTGACATAATAGTTTCCTGGATATGATACTGCATAGTAACATACAAAACTAAAGCTGGAGAAAACTAACATATTGGCCATGGTTACAGCGGCCTTATTCAGAGTATACTGGTGCCTTTTATCTGTGAAGTGTCACTTACATTTTGTCATTGCTGTTCATTGCACATAAGATAATGTCACAATTTAAAAGGATAGTTAATTACATTGGTCTCTTAAGGAAGAAGTAGAGGGAACTTTATTTTAATATTTTACTGTGGGGGAGGAAGTATATATCTTCTGTCCTCTGTTGGCTCTTGTATTATGGGCCATGATTGGTGATCACTGGCAAATGAGAGGGTGGTTCCTGTTTACCTACAGCTGGATGCCACCATGTGGCGGCAGTTGCTCACCTGTAATGGTTGTGCCTCGTGTTGACAGTGCGGCTTGTTGGGCTCTGATGCCTGGCAGCCAGGATGTGGCAAGCCTGAGTCCATCATATTTAAGTTGTTAGGGTGCTTAAGCATTTTGATGCCTCTCTGAGCTTGTGTTTGTATCATGCACGGTTGCTTTGTCAGCAAACAGGCTTCGTTGAATTTTATATCTATTCCACAGACTTGCTGATCTTCTCTTGCCATTGACCACCAGTTTCAGCACTTATTACAAGAGCCAATAGATAACAGAAGATATGCACTCCCTCCACTGCAGCAACTTATTAAAATAAAGTTACCTCTCCTTCTTCCTTAAGAGATCACTGTAATCAACTATCCTTTCAAGTTATGAGTTTGTCATGAGCAGTGTACAGAAATGACAGAACAGCGACTACCCTGCATACCAAAAAGGCACCAGTAGATCCATGAGGAGGTCACTGTAACCATGGCTGCTGACTCTGACCACCGAAGCTTATGCAATTATATATGCTATGTTGTTGCCAAGTTGTTATAGTATGAGCAAGAAGAATAAGTGTCACCATCTGGTGTGAAGCCTGTTGCAGAAGTGAGCACATCTTGTATTTGGAGGACACTGTAAATGAGGGCCTGGATACCAAGAGTAAACTGACCAGCCATAAACATTATCACCACCGAACTGCTATCGACATAAACCCATCCGGGCAGTACCAGCATTGTCTAGCGAGGAATGACTTCTAGTCAGACACAAGCACAATGCATGTAGTATCAGCAAGTCTGCTGTCCATATGTAGAATGGGGAAGGCACATGATCTATTTGAGTTTGACCGAGGCAGGTTGTGATGGCCCAAAATCTCAGCACAGGGATTTTGGAAACTGCACAACTTGTCAGGCGTTCAATGAGTGCTGTGCTGAGTGTCTTTAACACTTGGCAAAGCCAAGGGGAAACCATGTCCAGAGATTGTGCGGTTGGGTGGCCACCTCTCATTACAGACGATGGACGTCGTAAGCTGGGCATACAGGTAGTGGACTGTGGTGGAATTAACATTGGATTTTAATGCTGGGCAGATTGCAAGTGTCCCTTAGCACACAGTGCACTGAACGCTCCTAACGATGGGCTCCACGGCCGATGATCCATGCATGTGCTAGTGTTAACACCACAACATGGCAACTACAACTGAAATGAGCTTGTGACCATAGGCACTAGATGTTGCCGCAGTGACAGAGATTTGCTTGGTCTGATGAATCCTGATATCTTCATCATCATGCCGATGGGAGGGTGCGAATCCATTGCCTTACAGGGAACAGGTCCTTGACATCTTTACTGCGGGATGCAGACAAGCTACATTATGCTCTGGGGATCAGTTACATGAGCATCCATGGGTTCAGTGGAAATCATACAAGACACCATTATGGCCAAGGAGTATCATACACTAGTTGAAGACCATGTACACCATTTCATGAAGTTTCATGAAGATCATGTTTCCTGATGGCAGAGGTGGATGTTCCTTAAAATATGTCACTGGATGCAGTATCATACCTACCTTACCAGCTTCTTGGTGTCAGCTTTTTTGAGTGGTTATTCTGCTATTATATGAAGGTAAATACATAAGGTAAATTCTATTTTTTTTACTGTGGTGAACATCCAGTGTGTCCATTCTTCCAGCTCCACTATATAAAATGCAGTGAAAATGAGCTACATACAGTAAATGCACTTATGACTAACAAACAATATTATAATAGTAACTGGCAAAGTGTGACAAACTCGGTCATCTGCCAGTTATGAACTCAAGTGTTTCATAGAAGTTCTTTAGTAGATTATGTTGCAGTCGGTTTCAATCAAAATAGAAGAAGAGGAAAAACGTTTGGTTTTAAACATACATTTTTAGTGAAATCTGAATGTATGGCTACAGTTGCAGCAGTACATAGGTGGTGAGGTATTGTTGAGAACACGAACATTCTCTCATTGCTTTAGTACAGGCTAAGGCAGAAATTAGCTGTTATAATTGTTTGGTTTGTATTTAATTTAACATACTGCAACCTATTTCAAGCATGTTTTCCTCATCATCAGATATTGATGCATATTCAAGATTGTTACTTAAAGATAAATTGTCTTAGCGTAGAACTGTTTTGTTCACTGTTCACTGCTGAAGTGGCTATTGAAGTATAAGTCAGTCGTACACTTACATTTTTGGCGTCCCATGCTTCATCTGCATCAACAGCACAGTGAGTGAGTGGTTTATGATGTTACACTAGTGCACTGCTTAATCTGACACCGATATGAACGTAATTATTCCACACAAATGTGGTCCTTAAACTCGGCCAGCATGACAACAGTGCATTAAAAAGTAGGTTGTTTCCCATACGATAAGTTACAGGAGACATTTAATTTAATTGTAAATACCAACTAGTAGGCTACGCGAAAACTTTAATTCTGCTATGCTCTATTGTTTACTCTGCACGGATTATTCAGGCATCAAAAATCCAAATAAATATCTAGTGAACTACAGTAATTCAGCTCTAGTCCTGAAAGTCCATTGACTAGCACTGGATTGCCAAACACCTTTCCGACAGAATTGAATACATAATTGTTTTTCAGACAGTACACGTAATGAGACGTTATCTGGATCCATTCATTAGTCATTTTCTTGTGATGCAGCTAAATCATGTCAAATACATATGACTCAAAGTGAAACATCTATTGCTTCAAATAACTTATGGGCACTATATTTCATAACAGTGGAAACAATACTGCAGTAGACTGATTACTTAACTAACTGTAACATATAGAACCTTTGCAATAACTGTCATTTTCTTTGTTTAGCAGATGGTAATTTGCCTAAGCATTTACCTCATTGTCTGCAAATTCATAAAGAAGAATTTGTGAGCGGTAGTTACGCATGAAAGAAGAGACTCTTGTGTTTTATAATGTTTCCGATCAGGATTGCTATTAGAATCTGGTATCTTATTATGCTCCACAACACTAAAAAGCTTTATTTTCTCACTTCATATTGAAACAAGTGCATCTATGCGAGAAGGCAATGAAATATACGCTACTCAGAGAAGCTGTTTACTTGTGTACTACTATAAACTCCAGAAAAGGTCTTTAGTTCCTTTTGTGTGTTGTGTAAATTTTGATTTTGCCTCATTTTACTTTGTTGAGTAGATTCTCTTCCTATTGAAGTCAGAAGAATGTCATCAATCACTGATAAACATTCTGATGACTAATCACGATACTGATACCACATGCTCCATTGGATATGGGAATAGAGTATCAATTTGGCTATGCAAAGAATGTGCAGATAGTGATGTCGGCACACTGCATTCAGAGGCAAGATGATCTCTTTCTGTTGGTATCTTAGTGTATGCTGGAGTATCCATCAGTCAGTGAACATAAACAAATTGTGCTCCGTTTATCGCTGCACTTGTCTTGACTCAAAATATCCAGAGTGTGCTGTCTTTGCTAAATGTAATACAGACATAATACTTTCCCACAAATTTAATTAACATAATGTACACACACACACACACACACACACACACACACACACACACACACACACACACACACATTGTGTCCCGCGAGAGAGACGTCCAGTGTCTGCTCGACAACATACACGCCCATGCATTCCTCAGTTGCCGTCAACTAGGAAAGATTTCTCAGTTTCCTAGCAATGCATGAACTGTGTGAAGGAGGCTGGAAGATAATGGACTTTTATGACAAAGAGCTATTAGAAACCAACTCATGACTGATGTTGAGAAGAGAGACTGCATGGCTTTTAGGGAACAGTGTACTTCTAGTAGTCAACCCATCCACCATCACTGCATAGGATTTCTCCAAGGCATCTTGGAACTGATTCAACTAATTGGCTTGACAGTGTTTCATGATGGTTTATCTCTCACCATATGTTTCCTATATTGTTCCAAAGATTGCTTGAATTTCTAGACCCAACTGGCATGGACCTCAGTACCTCTGCCCACATGAGGTCTGGTGGCAGTGGAATGAATGCCGTTAATTTTATTCTGGCTTGGCCATGATACCATCCCTGAATGGTTCTGCTTTGATGGATGGGGCTGTGGTCCTGTAAATAAATTGGTAACTAGTTATTTCACCGATTTATTTTGAAGACTGTGTTTGTAATTTGCACACTGTATTAATGTATTTTTTTTTATAATGTTTCAGAATTCATCTCTAGTCATAGCTGAAAGGTCTATTGTAAATTAAACATTCCGATTATGAGTGTATTTTATTGTGTCTGTTATGCGATTAGAATTACAGCTAGCAAGTGAGATTGAGTGTGGCTAGATGAATCAGATGAAACGATGTGGTATCTGAACTGATAAGGAGCCCATCGGCCCTGTTAAACATGGATTGTGATGTGTCTTTGGTTTGTTGTGGAGGAACCTGTCCTAAACACCTGGCTAGTGGTGTTTCATCCAATGGTTCCTAGCTTAAGTATTTTGCGTACTGTCTCTATCAGTAATGTGATCTCTGTGTTAACTAACTGAGAGAAGCACAGAGGCTATAGTTTGAGGTTATCATGTGCCCGTGTACTTTTTTCCAATTTAATCGTATAGAATGTCGTTAAATAGCATAAGCCATGCAAAATTATTAAAAAAAAGTCATTTTCGACATAGTAATCCATTAATAAAACAATCATTACTGCAAACTTTCTTCAGATGGGTAGTAGATGTGTTACGGAATTAATTACATAATCTTCTTACTTACTGTCACTTGCCACATTAGAACAGAATTACTGAGTGGTATTTGTCGTGGAGACAACTGAAACACAAATTCGTAGAGTACTACTCACATTTCATGAAAGCTACTGTCTTCCAGGCACATGTATTTTTCAGAAGTGTTACCGGGGATCATAGTTCATTTAAATTCCAATAATTGTTATTACTGCAGTCAACTTCAGTGTGAACCATGCATATTTGATCATCACTGTGAAAGCAGGTGCATTAAATTGATACAGAATTGAAGGATGTATTTTTATAGTATCTTCTCTTGAAACAATTTCTCTATTGCTCTTTAGAAGTTGGTGCAATTTTTTTCCCCCATGAAACTTTTAACCTGTCTGCAAAAATAAATATCACAGGTTTGGCAAAGTGGAGTACATGTTTGAGGAATAATTGTTACTGTGCAAGTGTCTGCTTTTCTTTAATCTACACAGATTTGATCAGAAAGTGCCTGATCAGTCTGCACTTTCCATCAATCAAACGAACATTATCCAAATATTTCAAATTGATAATATGTGTCACAAACAGAATACATGCTGAAAGAACATTTCCAGTGCAGACATTTTTTATTAATGATATTATTATGGCAAAAACTGTTATTTTGGAATAATTTTGCATAACATACACTATTAATGATATTCTGTACAATGAAATTAAAAGAAAGGTAAACAGAACATCCACATATAACTGTGAACTATAGCCATTGCACTACTGTCACTATGTTATAACAAAGCTCACATTACTGGTATTTGAGGTACATAAAAAACTTGGAAATAGGTTTCCTTGAACTTGGAAATAGGTTTCCTTGGAAACAAAGAGCCGTTGGATGAAAAGCCACTAGCCATGTATTCAGAACAGGCCCCTTTACTGCTCACCTAGACTTACCAGAATTTCTGATTCTTTGTGAAGCATAGGAACCACTGGGCAGTTTGAACTTCTGCGTTTGAAACATTGCTGCACAAATAAATCCCATCGATGGTGTAACAGCCAGCAACCGCACAAGAAAAGTTGAGAAGTACGACTAGTGCCAGCATTGCAAAAATTCTTACACATTATGTTTATCATTTATTTCATGCTGATGCTAGGATGAACATTAAATATCTGTTTTAGTGGTGCAGATATACACTGTAACATATTTGTGGATGACACATTAATAACAACAACAACAGGGGGATTATTAGAGAAAAGTGGGTGCAATGCAAACTACAGATGGTTGGAAAATTAGTAGTGATGAGGAGATCCACAAAAATATAGAGAAAATATCAGTCATAATGGCTAAGCAAGGCTTAACCTTTGTTGCACATATTTATCGAATGAATGTCAGCAGGCTAAAGAAACAAATATTCCTTTACTTCCGGAAGAATAAGTCAGCAATAGCATGGGTTAAAAAGTAAGCAAAGATGACAAAGAGATTGAAGAAATGTATGATGAGATAAAAGAAAGTTTTCAGATACTGAAGGGAGATGAAAATTTAATAGTCATGGGGGGCCTGGATTTCGATAGTAGGAAAAGGAAGAGGAGGAGGAAAAGTAGTACTTGAATATGGAATGGGGGTAAGGAATGAAAGAGGAAGCAGCCTGGCAAAATTTTGCACAAAGCATAATTTAATCATAGCTAACACTTGGTGTAAGAATAATGAAAGAAGGTTGTATATGTGGAAGAAGCCTGGAGACACTGAAAGGTTTTAAATAGATTATATAATGGTAAGACAGAGATAAAGGAACCAGGTTTTAAATTGTAAAACATATCAAGGAGCAGATGTGAATTCTGACCAGAGTCTGTTGGTCATGAGCCGTAGATTAAAACTTAAGAAACTGCAAAAAGGTGGGAAAGTAAGGAGATGGGACCTGGATAAACTGAAAGAACCAGAGGTTGTAGAGAATTTCAGAGAGAGCATTGGAGAACGATTGACAAGAATGGGGAAAATAAATACAGTAGAAGAATAATGGTTAGCTTTGAGAGATGAAATAGTGAAGGCAGCAGAGAATCAAGTAGGTAGAAAGATGAGGGCTAGTAGAAATCCTTGGGTAACAGCAGAGATACTGAATTTAATTGCTGAAAGGAGAAAATATAAAAATGCAGTAAATGAAGCAGGCAAAAATGAATACAAACGTCTCAAAAATGAGATCGACAGGAAGTGCAAAATGGCTGAACAGGGATAGCTAGAGGACAAATGTAAGGATGTAGAGGAATATATCACTAGGAGTGAGATAGATACTGCCTACAGGAAAATTAGAGAGACCTTTAGAGAAAAGAGACCCATTTGTGTGAATATCAAGAGCTCAGATGGAAAACCAATCCTAAACCAAGAAGGGAAAGCAGAAAGGTGGAAGGAGTATATAGAGGGTTTATACAAGGGTGATGTACTTGAGGGCAATATTATAGAAATGGAAGAGGATGTAGATGAAGATGAAATGGGAGATATGATACTGCATGAAGAATTTGACAGAGCACTGAAAGATGTAAGTCGAAACAAGGCCCTGGGATTAGGCAACATTCCATTAGAGGTACTGATAGCCTTTGGAGAGCCAGCCATGACAAAACTCTTCCATCAGGTGAGCAAGATGTATGAGACAGGCGAAATACCCACAGACTTCAAGAAGAATATAATAATTCCAATACCAAAGAAAGCAGTTGTGTAAATTACCAGACTATCAGTTTATGTCATGGCTGCAAAATACTAACAGGAGCTCTTTACAGATGAATGGAAAACCGACCAGTAGCCAACCTCAGGGAAGATCCGTTTGGATACTGTAGAAATGTTGGAACACATGAGGCAATACTGACCCTATGACATCTTAGAAGATAGATTAAGGAGAGACAAACCTACATTTCTAGCATTTGTAGAAGCAGCATTTTATACCAGCTCTTTGGCATAAAAGTCAGTTATCTTTCAACCTCTTCCTCCTCATCACAGTTCTTGCACTGCCAGTAAATTCAGAAATGTCTCAAAGATGCTGCCATCTGAGGAATGGATTGGCGTGTATGTTGTCAGGCGGACATTGCTTCTCTCTCTCACTGGACATAAGGGGTTGTCCACTTCCACTTTTAAGCCCAGTACAACATACTCTCTCCACCAACACTTCACCATCACTTTTGGGATGCAGCACCTCTCACCCACAGTAACTACTGTTCTTGAACAGTGTGAAGACTGGAAGTCTTCTCTCACGATTCCAATGAGTGCTATAATGACTGAAACCTATGTGTAGTAATTCACTGCGCATTTATGGCCTCTGCAGCAACATTATCAGGTCCTCGGTTAAACAGAAGAGCTTTCACTGCTGATAGGAGGAACACAAATTTATTCAATATAAATTAAATTTTTATCATATATCTAATGATAAGAAAAACAAGTTTGGCACCATATTGCATACATAAATATCATTACGAGGCAAAATTAATGGAACAATACAAATGACAGTAAATATAAACGTGAAATATTTTATTGCAACGGCAAGCTACTATATCAATATTTATCCAACCTGTGTCCCGCATATTACTTTAATTAAATTCATGGGGAATGCATTACATTTGTAATATAATAGCAAAGACCGTACACTCTGGATATTGTGACTCACATCAAGTGCAGCAATAAATAGTGCCGTGTGTTTACATTGACTGACTGACGGACACTCCAGCACACGCTAAGATACAAACAGAGAGAAATCGTCTTTATCTCTGAACGCAGTGTGCCGACATCACTACCAGCACATTCTTTGCATATCCCAAGTGATACTCTGTTCCCAAATCCAATGGAGAAGGTGATACCAGTATCATGTAATAAGTCATCAAAATCTTAACCAGTTAGGAATACCAACAATGTAGGAAAAAACATATTGCTACTTACCATAAAGAAGACACATCAAGTGGCAGTCAGGCACAATTAAAAGATAATTACATAAAGCATTCGGCCACACACACACACACACACACACACACACACACACACACACACACACACACACAAAAGCAAGCATCTCTCAAGCACACTCGACTGCATACTCCAGTATCTTGGGCCGGAATGCTGGAGTTGGCGGCTGTGTGTGCATGGGGTGTGGTTGCTTGTGTGTGTGAATGGTGTGTGTGTCTCTCTCTTTCACTGATAAAGGCTGTGGCTAAAAGCTTTTTGTTGTTGTTGTTGTTGTTGTTGTTGTGGTCTTCAGTCCAGAGACAGGTTTGATGCGGCTCTCCATGCTACTCTATCCTGCGCAAGCTTCTTCATCTCTGAGTAACTACTGCAACCTACATCCTACTGAATCTGCTTAGTGTATTCATCTCTTGGTCTCCCTCTATGATTGTTACCCTCCATGCTTCCCCCCCAATACTAATTGGTGGTCCCTTGATGACTCAGAATGTGTCCTATCAATCGATCCCTTCTGCTAGTCAAGTTGTGCTACAAATTTCTATTTTCCCCAATTCTGTTCAGTACCTCCTCATTAGTTACATGATCTATCCATCTACTCTTCAGCATTTTTCTGTAGCATCACATTTCGAAAGCTTCTATTCTCTTCTTGTCCAAACTATTTATCGTCCATGTTTCACTTCCCATACATGGCCACACTCCATACAAATACTTTCAGAGAAGACTTCCTGACATTTAAATCTATACTCGATGTTAACAAATTTCTCTTCTGCAGAAACTCTTTTCTTCCCATTGCCAGTCTACATTTTATATCCTCTCTACTCCAACCATCATCAGTTATTTTCCTCCCCAAATAGCAAAACTCATCTACTGCTTTAAGTGTCTCATTTCCTAATCTAATCCCTTAGCATCACCTGATTTAATGTGGCTACATTCCATTATCCTTGTTTTGTTTTTGTTGATGTTCATCTTATATCAAGACACTGTTCATTCTGTTCAATTGCTCTTCCACGTCCTATGCCATCTCTGATAGAATTACAGTGTCATCGACAAATCTCAAAGTTTTTATTTCTTCTCCATGAATTTTAATTCCTACTCCAAATTTTTCTTCTGTTTCCTTCACTGCGTGCACAATATACAGATTGAATAACTTCGGGGAGAGGCTACAAACCTGTCTCAATCCCTTCCCAACCACTGCTTCCCTTTCATGCCCCTAGACCCTTATAACTGCAATCTGGTTTCTGTTCAACTTGTAATTAGCCTTTCGCTCCCTGTATTTGACCGCTGTCACCTTCATAATTTGAAAGAGAGTATTCCAGTCAACATTGTCAAAATCTTTCTCTAAGTCTGCAAATGCTAGAAAAGTAGGTTTGCCTTTCTTAATCTGCCTTCTAAGATAAGTTGTATGGTCAATATTGCCTCGTGTTCCAACATTTGCATGGAATCCAAACTGATCCTCTCCAAGGTCGGCTTCTACCAGTTTTTCCATTCGTCTGTACAGAATTCATGTTAGTATTTTGCATCTGTGACTTATTAAGCTGATAGGTCAGTAATTTTCACACAAGTCAACACCTGCTTTCCTTGGGATTGGAATTATTATATTCTTCTTGAAGTCTGAGGGTATTTTGCCTGTCTCGTACATCTTGCTCACCAGATTGTAGAGTTTTATCATGGTTGGCTCTCCCAAGGCTATCAGTAGTTCTAATGGAATGTTGTCTACTCCTGGGGCTCGTTTCAACTTTGATTTTTCAGTGCTTTTTAAATTCTTCACGCAGTATCACATCTCCTATTTCATCTTCATCCACATCCTCTTCCATTTCCATAACATTACCCTCAAGTATATTGCCCTTGTATGGACACACTATATACTGCTTTCACCTTTCTGCTTTCCCTTCCTTGCTTAGAACTGGTTTTCCACCTGAGCTCTTGATATAAGCTTTATGTAAGTGTCTTTTAATTGTGCCTGTCTGCAACTTAACATGTTTTATTTACGGTAAGTTGCAGTCTGTCTCTTCCTATGTTGTTGAATATTAACGATTGACGAGTCTTTTTGTACCCCAGTAGGAAGAGAATGTTGTTGCAAAGCAACACACACAAAAGACCCTTTCTGCACTCTATTGTAGTACACAAGTAAATAGCTTTTCTGGGACCCATATACTTTGTTTCCTTTTCTCGTAGCAATGCACTTGTTTCAATACGAAGTAAGAAAAGCCTTTCAGGGTTTGGAAACATAACATGATACCAGACTCTAATTGCAGTCCCAGTTGGAAACATTATAAAACCAAAGTGTCTCTCTTTTTTTTCCTTGCATGACTACTGCAAACAAACTATTATTTGTGGATTTGCAGTCACGGAGTTTTTCCTGTGAATACACCTTGTTTTACTTGACTCATTACTGTATGGGTACATCTAAGGATGAAGAGTAACCCCCCCCCCCTTAGTGTAGTGAACACCCCCCACCCCCTCCCCTTAGTGCAGTGAACACCCCCCACCCCCCTCCCCTTAGTGCAGTGAACACCCCCCACCCCCTCCCCTTAGTGCAGTGAACACCCTCCACCCCCCTCCCCTTAGTGCAGTGAACACCCCCCACCCCCCTCCCCTTAGTGCAGTGAACACCCCCCACCCCCCTCCCCTTTGTGCAGTGAACATCTCTACACATGTGTGCATTTAGCACTTACAGTTACCACAACACTTCACAGCATTCATGTATGAGGTGCCACTAGTGTCAGATCAGTCAAAGAGCATTCAGTAAGTCAACAAAACATGAACCAAAAATCCGATAGACGACACTTAGAAAGTCACATTCATCCTAAATGCAGTATTACTCAAAGCAGTCAACTGCTCCAGTAGTTGTGCTTAGATAATTATCAAGCAAATAATTTGGTAGCCAAAATGATATGCTAGTGTGAAACTGTTAGGAAATTAGTAATGTAAATGTACAAATGACTTACTAAAAGTGTATGGCACAATATCACATCACAATAACTGAAGGAACATTATCCGTAACCCGCACAGGCTGTGATTTCAATCACAACAAACGATGAGACACAGCTCCACTCTTGCAGCAGGTGCCACAGGCAATTGATTTCTGGCCACTCACTGGCACCGCTTCCCCTAAAATACTTCAGTAGCCACTCCAGGAGCAAATAGTGAACAAAACAGTTCTATGCTAAGGCAATTTTTCTTATAATAACATGCTTGAAATAGGTTGCAGTATGTTAAATTAACTGTAAACCAAAAATTATAACAGCTAATTTCTGCCTTAGCATGTACCAAAGCAATGAGAAAATGTTAGTGTTCTCAACAATATCTCACTTCCTATGTACTGCTGCAACTGTAGCCATGCGTTCAGATGCCAATAAAACTATATGTTTAAAACCAAATGTTTTTCCTCTTCTTCTAGTTTAGTTGACACTGACTGCAACAAAATCCACCAAAGAAATCCTATGAAACACTTGGGGTCATAAGTGGCAGATGACTGATGGAGTTTGCCGTACTCTGCCAGTTACTATTATAATATTGTTTGTCAGTTATAAGTGCATTTATGTCACTCATTTACACTGCATTTTGAATAGTGGAGCTGGAAGAATGGAGACATTGAATGTTCACCACAGTAAAAAATTAGAGTATACCTTATGTATTTGCCTTCAGATAAGAGCAGAACAACCACTCAATAAAGCTGACAATAAGAAACCAATAATGTAGGTGTGAAACTACATCCGGTGTTTGAGTACATGCTTGTCATTCTTTCAGTATTTATAATCGTAATGACAGGTTTTTTTTTTTTTAAAGGCTGACTTACTCCAGACATTATTGTGTACATTTTTCGTTCCTTATTCCTTGTCCTGATGACAACTGCTTCTCCTTTCGAAGGCCAGATTTTTTACCTGTTTTGTGACAGAACTACAGGCAGTCAGATCCAAAATGAATAAATATGAAATAAAATGAAATATTTGCATACTGTTTCATTTTGACCTAGGGCAGCAGATAAACACAGAACATTTCGAAGCTCAGAGTGATTGATATCTTATTCATTCATGTTGTTATGGGTACACTCGTGTTATAGTACTTCCTGTTTTATTAAAGTACACTTTTGTCATAAGGTTACCATGGTAAGTTGAATTCCAGTTCTTAGTTGTTGGCAAGAAATACCGGCTGTGATAGACACGCCCCTGAGATGATTTTATAGTGCACAACGTCCTTATTGAGCCACCAGCTGCAAAATGTTATATTCACACTGCTGTTTGCTTGAGAAGAAGTCTCTTTCTTATGGCTCAGCCATCAGTTTCCTCTAAAGAAGTTAAGATTAAGATGTCATAACTAGACACTAGTAGCAATACTGCAAAGGAATTCCCAATGAGGGAAATGGTAATGTTCAAGCTAAAATGCAGTCATGGAGAGCCCTTTGATTTTTGTTGCTTTCAATTTGAGCCTGTTGTACTCCTACAGCTGACTTCTGAACCTTTTCTGTTGAATGCAAATTGTTTACTATAGTTTAATGATTGTGCTTCATCACATATATCAGTTATCAAGACTTCTTGAATATAGAAAATGAGTCATGACAGAACAAATGACATTTCTTGAAACAGTAAAATTCTTTGCTGATGTTTTTTGCCCAAAAGCACTTCTTTTACACAGTGCATGTGTTCAAGCTGCCTTGCTGCCTTCATACCTCTGTTAAACCCTGAGCAAACAACACGTTACAAATGCTAGACTTTTTTCCGCTTGTGATTCTGTATGACAACTCCTGAACAACATTCATAAGTTTCGAGCATGATAAATCCAAAATATAACTGCAAGTTAAAAGGACTTCAAATTAAAAAGTGACAGTTGATAAACAACAATGTAGGAAAATATTGATTGCCCACAAAGAAGACACGTCAAGTTTCAGACAGGCATGATTAAAAGACATATAGCTTTCGGGCCAAGCCTTCGTCAGTAAAGACAGACATACATGCAAGCAAGCACGCCTCATGCACACACGACTGCCAACTCCAATGTGGCGGGCCGGAATGCAGCATCATGCGAGATGCAAGCAGCAATCTGGAGGGAGTGAGGAAGGGAACACATACATACAAGCAAACACACCTCATTCACACATGACCACCAACTCCAACACCTTGGGCTGGAATGCAACATCATGTGGGATGCAAGTAGCAATCTGGAGGGGGTGGGGAAGGGGAAGCGATAGTAGTATACATGCGGGGAGAGAAACGAATGGTATCTGGTGGGGTGTGTAGGGACTGGACTGGACTGTCAGCAGGTGCAGTGTCAGGAGGTTGTGGGGCAGAGGGGTGGGGGGGAAAAGGAACAAAAAAGGAGAGGAGTGGGGAAAGATGGGTGGGTGCTTTGGCAGAGGGTTGCAAATAAACAGCGTGGGAGATGAGAATGGGGAGGAGTTGATAGGACAGACGGGATGTAAACTGTTGGTTGGAGGGTGTGAGGACAGTATGTTACCATAGGTTGAGGCCGGGATAATTACGGGAGAGGAGAATGTGTTGTAAGGATAACTCTCATCTGCACGGTTGAGATAAGCTGGTGGTGGAGGGAAGGATCCAGATGGCTCAGTTAGTGAAATAGCCATTGAAATCGAGTGTTACATTGTGCCACAGGGTGGTCTACTTTGCTCTGGGCCACAGTTTGGCAGTGGCCATTCATCCTGGTGGACTGCTGGTTGGTAGCCATACCAATGTAAAATGTTGTGCAAGGATTGCAGCAGGGCTGTGCAGTTATTGCAGCAGAGCTGGTAAATGACGTGGCTGCTTTCATAGGTGGTTGGCCTCTGGTGGGGTAGGCTACACCTGTGACAGAAGTGGAATTGGAAGTGCTGTGTGGGTGGATCGGGCAGGTGTCACACCTTGGTCTTCCATAGGGTTATGAGCCTTGTGGCAAGGATTTGGAATTGGGAGTGGCATTGGGATAGACTAGGATGTTGTGGAGATTGGGTGAGTGACAGAAAACCACTTTAGGAGGCATGGGAAGTATCTTGGGTAGGATGTCCCTCATTTGAGGGCACAATGATCAGTAATCAAAGTCCTGGTGAAGATGTGGTACAGTTGTTCCAGTCCGGGGTGGTACTGGGTGATGAAGTGGACTCTCCGTTGTGGTTTTTGGGGGCTGTGGGAGGATTGGGGTTGTGATGGGAAATGGCTTGGGAGATCTGTTTGCAGACTAGGTCTGGGGGTTAGTGCCTGTCAGTGAAGACTTTGGTGAGACTGTCAGCATACTTAGCAAGGAAGTTTTTGTCACTGCAGATTCGCCATCCCTGAGTAGACGGTCTATATGGGAGAGATTTTTTGGTTTGAAGGGGATGACAATTGTCAAAATGCAGGTACTGTTGGTGGTTTGTGGTGACAGAGGTGTGGATGGAGCAATAGGAGAAGAGGTGGTCTACCTTCTTAGATGTTGGCTACCTTAAGAAAATTACTTGCACTTAGCCTCTGAAGCAACCAGCTGATTATAAATTTTTTCATCTAAGATTGTACTTTGATTGTTAAATACAAAATGCAATGTACAGAGTTCATTTTGTTATTAAGAATGTAGTGAGTACTGAGTTTGTTCTATAAGGTAATTCATGTGTGTTAGTGTTCTGCGTGTTAAATTTACTGCAAGTGTGCCATATGTTAAATTGCTTCATGTCCAAACACAAACTCTGTTGTGTATTTGTGCCTCTTGCTTGCCTGCTGTAATGAATGATTAGTGAATGGGTTTTACTAGATAATTTTCATGGTTGCATTATTTCTTTTCATGATTTCGTATGTCTCAATGTGACCCATCCTTGAAGTAACTTTATTGTTTTTCCCCTACATATACATATCAGAGAATGCTGCCTCTATTACAATAAAAACTAGACGTGAGATAATTTAAAAAAAAGTGAAACAGGTAAATTAACAATGAGAGCTACAGCAATGGAAACAATAAATCTGAGATACCCTGAAAGTCTGTGGCTTTATATCTACACAGATGATTCATTAATAGAAAAAAAGTTGGTGTAAGAATATACACAGGGCTGGTTGGGGACACAAATGACACAAGCCGCCATTTAGGGTGCCAAGCTAAGAGGGGTGCTGGAGGCACTAAAATTGTAAGACTTCCATATTGGACCTAAAATAATTTGTATTGGCTGCTTGGGGCCCTAAGCTGAGAGGGGTGCTCTCAATTGCATGATTTGTATCCCACTTAGTAGTGAAAACTGACACATGTGAAATGAAATGTAAGCGGAAATGGGGGACGGAAAATGATGATTCGCTTGTGTGACAAAATATTGATGGTCCGGCCATGAACACACAGCAAAATTTTGTCTCCTTATCAAACTTTGGGACCACACTACTCAAATTTTAAATTTAAGCCAGCTGAAGCCGTTAGAAGCAGTCATAATTTTGTGATTCCAGAACAGAAATATCACCATTATCAGTGACAAAGATCCAAAAATCATTCATGTTAAAACAGTCCAAGAAGTAATAAAGTCTATAAAACAGAATAACAAGACAACTGCAGTTCAGTGGCTTAGGTGGTAAAGAGCAAACAGATTTTCTACCCAAAAAGTGCACAAAAATTACACTGATTGGGAAAGCTCACTGCAAGAAAATTTCATGAGAGGTAGAGATCTGGGAAACTTCATGGACAACTCATTAGTACTTGATGGTTTAAGAAGAAAACTGGTAGCCATATTCGACACTACTGGA
This sequence comes from Schistocerca nitens, assembly GCF_023898315.1. Classification (NCBI taxonomy): domain Eukaryota; kingdom Metazoa; phylum Arthropoda; class Insecta; order Orthoptera; family Acrididae; genus Schistocerca; species Schistocerca nitens. Next base: position 715,803,375 of record NC_064615.1, on the reverse strand, counting down.
CATGACTGTGTCGCCATCTGCCTGCACAAGATCTCTATTCTGCCATCTCTAGAATGTGTTGTCATAAGATTGGTTTAGCCATGAGTAAGGAAAGTGTAAAAATGTTAAAATTGATTATAATTCAGACTAAACACCATTCCATTACGAAGGAAGAAGGTGAATGATAACCAAGTGCCAGTACATTAAACTAGTAATACGTTAATCATGTATGTCTGAACTACAGCAATCTTCAGTTCATAAAAAATAATAAGGAAACACAAAAAGGCAGAAGGAGATTCCAACAGATACGTGAAACAAATGTACTCACTAAAATAAAAGTACCATCTTGGAAAGATGAACTCCACTACCCCATTCAATAACTATTTAATACATTTGCTTTCACATTACAGACAGCCTGTCATTGCACAATTTACATAGGAAAAACAGCCATAATTATTCCTAGCAGTTTCTTCTCGGTGGCTCTCACTGATTTGCCCTTTCAGTTGCATGAGAAGTGGTTGATTCAACAGGTGTTAGTGTGCATTGCAGCTGGTTGCTTGCCACTGCGGTAGCTCCCGGGAAGTCTCTCCCACACATACTCACATGCTGCTTTTTATGTGTGTAGACACACACATTAGCCTTTTCACTGCTGCTTCACACCCACACACATAGCACACATCTCCTACTCCCCTTCACTGTGTCCAACTCTTCCTCCTACCTCTATCTGTCCATCTCCTCCTCCTCCTCAATCTCTCTTCCTCTTTATCTCCTCCTGCTCCCTCCCCTCTTCATTTTTAATTTTTTCCTCCCTCCTCTCTCTTTCCATCTCCTCCTTCCCACTACTCCCGAGTTGTCAGCCTCTTTTATGGATCTGCTTTGGATGGGCCACAGTTTTTGATGGGGATGGGATTGGATGGGGGTGGGGGAGGAGGAGGGGAGGTTGAGAAGGGTGGTGGACGGAATGGATAGAAAGAGTGGAGCAGGAGGGGATGGGTTGGGAGAGAGGGTGGTAGGATGGGATTGACAGGGGGAGGTAGGCAGGAGAGGATGTATAGGGAGTGTGTAGGAAGGAGGAAAAGGGCAGGAGGGAATGGAAGGGGGAAGAGAATATGACCAGAGAGAGAGAGAGAGAGAGAGAGAGAGAGACAGAGCATTATGAGTTGGGAAGGAGGAGATGGACAGAGAGGAGGGACAAGATGAAGAGACCGGAGATGGTGAGATAGAGATGAGAGAGGAAGAGTTTGACACGGGAGGGGGGGGAGGGGGTAGGTGGAGGAGGTGGTATGTGCAATGTATTTGTTGAATGCATACACGTGTGAAGCTGTGGGGAATGTGTGTGTGTGTGTGTTTTTTTTTTTTTTTTGAGGTTTTGACTGGTTTATTTCTTCAAGCGTTAAGACACTCCTTGTTGATAACTTTTAATGGTCTGGGCAGACTGCAGTGAGTTCCCCCAGTTAGCGAGTTTTAAGTAGAAACCTGTACCCCGAGAATGAGTGGTTAAGTCATCTTAGACTATCGGTCTGTGGAATTATGGTGGCGGCAGCAGCAGCAGCAGCAGCATTAACTTGCTGAGCTTCTGCAACTGTTGACATCTTGAGAGTAACCACAGCATCAGGTGCCACCATCCACAGAACCACCACCCGTAGACTCAATCATCCCCCCCACCCCCCCCCCCCACCCCACTCTGGCTTATATATCTTTTGATATAGGAGCTTTTCTGTCCATCAACCCCACTTCATTGAAACCTGTTAAGTTGATTCAGTGTAGTCTGCACATTTTGAGCATAAATCGCATGTTGTGGCAGTGCACATTAATACAAAATTGTTAAGGCTTTCGTGGCCACTTGTTGACAAACTGCCAATTGGCCTCTGTCTCGGGTTCTTCGGCCAACGTTCATCTAATGATTTTTCTGACGTTTCGCCAGCACGAGTGGCTGGCATTGTCAAAGCTTCACCCTCCATTGTTGGTGGTGAACTGGAGCCGAGCTCGCGGGCGCAGACTATATATACCTGGCGCGCCAACGTCCGAGGGCTTCTCCGCGGTCATTTCCGGTGCAGTTCTCCTCTTGCTACCTGCGACGGACGTTCGCTGCAGTACGGGAAGCCAGGATCCGTTGACCTTAAGGCTTTCCTCTTTCTTGTTCAAACTGTTCGCGTGTTTTTGTATTTCTACAGCTTCTCTGAACAAGCGCGTATGATAATGCTTCTCTACAGCCAGAACTTCTGTGTCGGCGAATTTTATTACGTGGTCGGTCTCATTCAGTGCGTGCTCTGCCATGGCTGATTTCTCCACCTGCCCCAACCTGCAATGTCGCTTATACTCTTTGATCCTGGTGTTGATGGATCGTCCAGTCATTCCAACATAAACTTTTCCGCATGTGCATGGTATACGGTATATTCCCGACATTGCAAGTGGGTCTCTTTTCTCATTCGTCGATCTAAGACACTCTTTGATCTTCCTTGTTGGTTTGAAAATTGTCTTTACGCCATGTTTGTGCAATATACGGCCGATTCTGTCCGTCACTCTGGGAATGTATGGCAGAAAGGCCGTACCCGACATTTCTTTTTCTGGTTCCTTACTTCGCCGAGTGTTTGGCTCTGTTACACTTCTAATATAATTTGTGGAGTACCCATTGCTCCTCAGGACAGTTTCCAGGTGCTGCATTTCTCATTTGAGGTGTTGCGGCTCACGTATTCGTCCTGCTCTCGTTACAAGCGTACTAATCATGCCTCTTTTCTGGCTGGGGTGGTGGTTTGACAGTTTGTGCAGGTATCGGTCCGTGTGTGTCAGTTTTCGATACCCGCTGTGTCCCAGGGTTTCGCCGTCCCTTGTGACCAGCACATCTAGAAATGGCAGTTTCTTGTCCTTTTCTACTTCCATGGTAAATGTTATGTTGGCATGGGAGGCTGTTCAAGTGTCTTAGGAAGTCACCGAGCTGTTCTTCACCATGGCTCCACACCACGAAAGTATCATCGACGTACCTGTACCACACCTTAGGTTTGCAAGTCGCCGAGTCCAGTGCGTGTGCTTCGAATTGTTCCATGAAGAAGTTGGCCACCACTGGACTGAGAGGACTACCCATGGCGACGCCTTCCAGCTGTTCGTAGAACTCGCCATTCCACGTGAAATAGCTCGTGGTGAGACATGCATGGAACAGCTTTCTGATGTCCTGCGGGAAAATGGAACCGATGTGCTCCAGAGTGTCACTGAGTGGCACTTTCGTAAATAACGAAACAATATCAAAGCTGACCAAGATGTCGTTTGGTGCAAGTTTCAGTTTCTTCAGCTTCTCAATGAAATGTCCTGAGTCCTTAATGTATGTGTCGGTCTTCCCCACGTGTGGCTGGAGCAGAGAGGCCAAGTGTTTTGCCAGTTTATATGTCGGTGATCCAGGAGCGCTAATGATAGGTCTCAGTGGAACTTTGTTCTTATTGATCTTGGGTAATCCATACAGCCGAGGTGGTAGGGCTTCTGTGTTGCGCAGGTTTCTCTGTATGTCCTCCGGCAGAGAAGACGCCTTGATTAATCGATTCGTATTGAAAACCGACACACGCGGACCGATACCTGCACAAACTGTCAAACCACCACCCCAGCCAGAAAAGAGGCATGATTAGTACGCTCGTAATGAGAGCAGGACAAATATGTGAGCCGCAACACCTCAAACGAGAAATGCAACACCTGGAAACTGTCCTGAGGAGCAATGGGTACTCCACAAATTATATTAGAAGTGTAACAGAGCCAAACATTCGGCGAAGTAAGGAACCAGAAAAAGAAATGTCGGGTACGGCCTTTCTGCCATACATTCCCAGAGTGACGGTCAGAATCGGCCGTATATTGCGCAAACATGGCGTAAAGACGATTTTCAAACCGACAGGGAAGATCAAAGAGTGTCTTAGATCGGCGAAGGAGAAAAGAGACCCACTTGCAATGTCGGGAATATACCATATACCATGCACATGCGGAAAAGTTTATGTCGGAATGACTGGACGATCCATCAACACCAGGATCAAAGAGCATAAGCGAAATTGCAGGTTGGGGCAGGTGGAGAAATCAGCCGTGGCAGAGCACGCACTGAGTGAGACCGACCACGTAATAAAATTCGCCGACACGGAAGTTCTGGCTGTAGAGAAGCATTATCACACGTGCTTGTTCAGAGAAGCTGTAGAAATACAAAAACACGCGAACAGTTTGAACAAGAAAGAGGAAAGCCTTAAGGTCAACGGATCCTGGCTTCCCGTACTGCAGCGAACGACCGTCACAGGTAGCAAGAGGAGAACCGCACCGGAAATGACCGCGGAGAAGCCCTCGGACGTTGGCGCGCCATTTACATATAGTCTGTGCGCGCGAGCTCGGCTCCAGTTCACCACCGGCAATGGAGGGTGGAGCTTTGACAATGCCAGCCACTCGTGCTGGCGAAACGTCAGAAAAATCATTAGATGAACGTCGGCCGAAGAACCCGAGACAGAGGCCAATTGGCAGTTTGTCAGTGCACATTAAGTTAAATCAGCGTCGAAAGCAGGGTAGAGAGTCATACGCAGAATGGATACCAGTTACATGCTTGTCTAGGCATGTTCAGTTTGACTGTGGTCATTGTGACATTGCTTACTTGGCTTCCATTACCCGTCATGTAATTACTTAGTTAGCCTCAGATAAGTCATCTCAAGATAAGCCTTTAGAGTTGCCTAATCCCTCTCTAGCAGATGTGACACAGTTAGGACAGCCGCACGAATTGTCTGCGATGGCCCAGGAAGCTTATTTATGTCAATGAGTGCCACATAGTGGAACTGGATTGTAGTTCTTCCCATAGTCCATCATGAGCCAACACCGGCACAGTCTCATCCACTAGGGGCAGGCATGCCTGATTCAACTGTAGTTGTCAGAAAGTGGTCTGGCTGCCACTCTATTAAGTAACTTAATAAGGTAAATATTAGCAATGAGCCCTCCCTGCCATTGGACCGACCTTCACACAAAATGCACAGTGATTGTCACAGTTCCTAGTCCAGTACAGCAGATAGTGACAGCCATCCCTCCTCAGTGTCAGAGTGTCCCTTTGATTATAATATATTTTTTGTGTTGGTTGATGTACCCTACAAAAATGGCAGAAATGTCCACATTTAAATAAAGTTAGTTTCAAGTGCAACCGAAGGGCGCACATAGTTGATGTCTGTACTACGCAGCACAATGTTTGCAATATTGACCAGTTGTCAATTAACGCACTTTCCATGTCGAGCTTACATGTCCTATAGTTACCAACGAATTCTGTTGAGAGTTCAACTGGTTGTGAAGACAAAATATAAGAATATGGAGAGCTAAGTAAGATAATTAGTGGTTGGTTCCACTTTAGCTTCAAATATTTTTGGATTGGACACTTTCACAGAATTTGGTTTTCAAATTGTTAATCACATTAATTTGGTGCACCAGTCATTCCTTTTCACAATCTTGAGTCTCTTTCATAGTCCCACAAACAGTCGTTGGAGCCAGTGTTGGATAAAGCAAGGGATTTTTTACCCTACATTCATCTTAAGCTGTCTGTAACCCCAAAGTTTTGCCTTGCTAGCCCTTTGTCATTTGCTGTGAGAGGTGTAATTATAGCTGAATTGGACAGACTACAGGAATTAGGGGTTATTTCATCTGTAGCTTCAGTTCAATGGGCAACTCTGTTATTACTGGATAAAAAACCCAATGGTGCAATTCAGTTGTGCAGTGTTTTTAAAGCCACAGTTAATACCCAGAGTGAGCTGGAAATTTATCCAATCCTTTGCCTTGAGGAGTTATTGGTGAGGTTAGCTGGTGAACACAATTTTTTGGAGGTTGATTTGAGAGATGCATATCTGCAGCTACCCTCAGTGCTGAAGTCACAGCAGCTGCTCTTTACTAACAGGCTGTTTGGCCTCTAGTAGTTTAACAGACCGCCTTGTGGTGTTGCATCAGCTACAGGAATTTTTCAGCATTTTATATATCAGTGTGTTCACTATTTCCCAAAATGAGCAACTTATCTGGATGATTTAATTGTCACAGGTTCCATCATGGAAGGGAAGGACATTTCCAAACTTTACAGGCAATGGTTCAAGTGCTGGAGGACTGTGGTCTGCTTTGCAAGGGAAAGTGAAGACTCTTGCACCCAGTGTCAAGTATTTAGATCGTGTCTTACGTAAGGTGGGCATGTCACAGCAATTAATAAGTTGCTCGTCCTTCAGAACTTGAAGGAACTGCAACCATTCCTTGCAAGGTGAACTATTATAAGAAATTCATACCAAATGCATTGAAGATCTCACACACTCTAAATCAGGTTTATAAGAAGGATATGAAATATGTTTGGTCAGATGCTTGTCAGCAAGATTTTTTTTGTGGCTAAAATATTGTTTATGCTCTGCTCCTTGCCTTGCTACCTTTGATCCAAAGAAAAGCTGAATACTGGCTACTGACATTGTAGAGTGGGATTGGAGCCATATTGTCTCTCAGAAATCCGAATGGGTCAGAACAGCAGATTGCTTTCGCATCTAAGACCCTCTGGCCTCCCCAAAAGAATTACTCCCAGATAGAGAAAGTGGCTCTGGCTGTCATATTTGGTGTTAAAAAGTTTCACATTTTCTTGTATGGCTCCAAATTTCACATCATGGATCATAAACTGTCGGTATTGTTGTTTAATAGTAACACCATAATCCCTGACAAGAAGACTCAGAGGCTACAGTGTCGGGCATTATTTCTCGGAAATTATTTTTCAATATCCATTTTAAGCTCATGGCACAGCATGGTAATGGTAACGCTTTGTCCAGGCTGCCCATGGGTTCCGTTGCGGAGTTTGATAGGGAAGAAATGGTTTGTTTTATGATTAACAATGCTTTAGAAACAGTGTTGCTAGAATTTCCCATCACTGCCAAGGAATTAGCAGTAGCCACAAGTTGTCACACCAGTTCAAACAGGATGGTCTTCAGAGCTCCCTAAGGATGTCCATCAAGATTTTTGACCTTATTTCCGCATGAAAGAGTGGCATAGTAAATGTCAGGGAGTGTTCTTGCTTACAACAGAGGATAAGTGCTGCATTGTAGTACCACCTTTACTTAGATGTACATGGAGGTAGTATCAAGCCTGTGTACAGAACCAAATGACTCCTCCACAGAAGTTTTCACTGTGGCCTCAACTGTGGGATAAAGTACACGTGGATTTTTCCAGTCCTTTTCTTGGGAAAATGTCGTATATAATGGTGGATGCTGTTTTCCAACTTTGCATATATAGCATGCATGAGTACCACGCCAGCAACATTCACCAATGGGTGTTCATGACCATATTTGCAGTAGGGGGTGCACCAACCATGCTGGGCTCTGATAATGGCCCCCAGTTTATCGCATCCGAGTTTCAGGCATTCTGTTGTCAAAATGGTATCCAGTACCTGACCTCTGCACCCTTCCATCCAGCATCCAAGTTAGAGGCAGAGTGGATGGTCAGGACATTTAAGACCCAAATGAGGAAGGCAGTGAGTGCAAATCATGCTGGTGGATGATGCTCTTTTGCACTACTTAGCCGTGTACCATACCATCTCTGTAAATGGGGGTAGTCTGGCGGAGCTTCAGTATGACCAATGCCCGAGAGTTGTTAGATCTCTTGCAACATACTCCCTGCCCTCAGCTGTAATGTTCCCATGATTCCGCAATAGTATGTTGGTTTAGGCTTGTGTAGTTGTGTGTGAACTGGGGTGGATGGGAGGAGTGATAATCCAACACAGTGGTCAGCAACTTTTTGAGGTCACAGTCGGAGACAGTATGTGTATGAGACACAGGAATGAATTAAGAGTGCGACATGAGCGTAGCCAGCAGTACCCTAGGGAGAAAATTTTGGGGCCCATAACATATATGACTGATGATAGTATTTCCCCCTCAGCATATAAGTGCAGGCGCCACCACCACCACCACGACCACCATCATCATGATTACTTAATTTCATGGTAGTGTTCATCTTTCACATTGCAGGGAGAGCAACCAAAGGGGGTTGAGCCAATCCCTGCTACATCACCTCCACATCCCATTGAACACATTGGAAAAGACTTGCCTTATTTTGAGCCACCCTTAGCCTCGGCTGCCACATCTGAAGATAATGACATCTAAATGGGACCACAGGCTAGGCTTCCAGTGTCTCTCCCCCCTCCCCCCAATTGTTTAAGACACAGACCTAGGCACTGTTGTACTTACAGCCCATTACAGGGGGAGGGATTTGGCATCCATGCCTGCCAATAATGCCATGGCAACAAAGGACACAGAACCAACAATGCTGCTAGCCAGCAAATGGTTATGATGGCTTCAAACATGGTACCCCATGCTGTTTGTGTTGGAAGGAGCATCTGGTGTCAGGCGAGAAGGTAGAAGGCTGCTGCTGATTTGGTTCACTTGTGTGTTCGCTGGTTCAGAAGCCAGACCTGCTAACATTGTGCTACACATAGACAGTTGCTTGTTTAGGGATATTTCTTTCTCACAGTTTGCTCTCTTTGTCATATTACATGTGCTGTTGACATTTCTGGTATGTGTACAGCTTCGATTGGTTTAGTTCTTCAGACATCAGAACACTTGCCATTGTCAACTTGGTACAGCGGAACAGAGTGCAGTGTATTTGTCACGATTGTGAGTTTAAATTAGTCTGGTGCATAAGTTCATAGCGGTTTTGTTTTGCATGTTGGTATCCCAGTTGCTATAGGCTTATTTAGCAATTGTAATTTTTTATTTTTAGTGCACTGTTGCTATTTGAGTTTATATATTATTATTTTGAGATAGTGAGTGGAGCTGTGGATCCTAGAAAATGGAGTGCCAAGTGGAGAAATTGGAACATTGTCAACATATTATTCTGTTTGTGTTCAGTAGAGGGTTGACAGCAGCAGAGGCAGCCAGAAACATTTGTGCCATGTATGGGGATTATGCCATTGGACAGAACAAGGCAAGAAAATGATTTTCTCATTTTAAGGAGGATTGTTTTGACATTAGTGACTCTCCACGTTTGATGAAGATTGTTTAAATGCATTAATCACAATGATCCAAGTCAGTGTACTTGAGAACTGCCAGATGTGATGAACTGTGATCATTCCACTGCCATGCAACATTTGCATGCAGTGGGGAAAGTTCAAAAATTGGGTTTGTGGGTACTGCATACTTTAAGCCAAAAACCACAAAAATCAGCAGTTGGCCACATGTGCGTCTTTGATTGCACATCATCAATTGATTCGTGAACAATGGTGACCATGCCTGTCCTGAATTGTTATTGGTGACGAGAAATGGTGTCTTTATGCTAACATAAGGAAAAGAAGGGAATGGTTAAACTCAAACAAAGTAGCAACTCCCTGTACGAAGATCTGTCTACATTCACAAAAGATAACGTTATGCATCTGGTAGGACAGGGACAGTGTGGTGTACTGTGGTTTGCTTCCCAAGGTGTAATCATCACTGCTGATATTTACTGTCAACAACTGAGACATCTTGCAGATGAAATCCAAGAACTTTGATGAGGAAGACTGGATGAAGTGATGGTGCTCTGTGATAATTTCTGCTCACATTCTGCTAGACTGACAAAACACACTATACAGGAGTTGGGTTGGTAAGTCATTCCGCATCCACTTTCTTCACCTGATCTTGCACCCTCAGATTTTAACCTTTTCTGCTTGGTATTGAACAACCTTCAAGGAAGTTTCTTTCTGGATGAAAATGTGCTCCATTCGTGGCTTGATGAGTTCTTTGCCTCGGACACACGATTTCTACAGATGTGGAATCAAAAAGTTACCCCAGAATTGGCAGAGTGTTGTAAATAGTGAAGACAATATATTATTGATGACTTAAGTCTTTCAAATGTTTATCTGTTGTGCTTAATGAACATATGGAAAAATGCTATGAACTTGTGCACCAACCTAATACTTTAAAACCGTACTACAGGAACAATTTGCAAAAGTATTGGTGTATCTTGTGGGGGCTACAAGTGCAGATGGGGATGGCTGACCAGAAAGAAGGGGCTGGGAGAAGATAAAGTGGGAGAGGATGAGGTCGGCAGAGAGTGTGAGGGAGGGTGAGGTCAGCAGAGAGTGCGAGGGAGGGTGAGGCTGGCAGAGAGTGCGAGGGAGGGTGTGAGGCCGGCAGAGAGTACGAGAGAGAATGAGGTGGACAGGGGAGCGAGAGATTGAGCAGAGGGGATGGGGGAAGGGGGAGAGGTGGCCATAGAGGTTTGGGGGGGGGGGGGGCGGCAGGAGATAGGTGGAATATATCTGTTGAACAAGTATATGAATGAAGGTGTGGGGAAAGACTGGATGGCTTGCCCATTTCTTTAGATTTGGTTCTTGCCATCATTTTCTTTCTGGGGTTTCACATTGCCTTGTGTCCTCTGTCATTTTATGGATGGTGGATGCATATTTACTTGCAACTTTCAAGCTGGAAGATAAGGACAATTTATTATTTATCCTCATGGAGATCTATTCATTATTTAACGTCCATAGTCCTCACAGGTGAATGGACACTCCAACACGCTGATATAGTCAAGTTAGGTTAGTTCTAATTGTAAACTTCGTATCTTCTTTTGGGCCTCCTGTTTTTCACTTGAAGATGTGAATTTGTGGTCACTAAACTACTTGTGACTGAATGTATAATAAATTAATTTCTGGCAGCTGCTGCACTTTTGTCAGTTGAGTAAAATTCATAGTGGAAAAGAGGACACTGTTCCAAGATCAGTTGTTCACAATTTATGAAGATATGATATCAGTGAGTCACAGATGACTTATCCAGTGTTAAACAACTAAAATTTTTATAGCTGTAGAATGCAATTATTATTTTTTATACTTTTCAGTTTGATGAGTTTGTAATAATTTCGAAGTTCAGGGTTGTAAATAAATAATTGTTCTTCAAATAAAAACTGTGATCTCTCTAACATTTTTTCCCACAATTATTTTGTATCAGTTTTTTTAATGTGGGATACGTATATCGACTCTAATCTGAACTGAGAACGCAGGCTATGTATATTGGCTGTAATCTTAATAGAGAATACTTAGTTCATTCGATACTAACAGACTGCTTCAGTTGTGTTTCAATTACAAAACCAAATTGAGCATTTACATTATGTGGATTGCAGAGTTCAGTAACAATGCTTTTTTTGTTTAACTTATTTTGTTATTGTAATAAAGTATAAACAAGGCTCTTGGCATTGTGGATCCCGTCTTCTTGTGGTCTCTGGTCATTGACTAATACATTGACTGGCACTTTAAAACACTGTGTTAATAAAGGAAAGCAAAACTGTATTGTCATAATCTCATAAACTCCATGTGAAACAGAAAAGAAACCGAACTGTGTGAATATACTGAAATAAAACTGATGTAAATACATTGTAATATAAATTTATAAACATTTACTTGATGTTGCTCAAATGGAAAAGAAATCAGTGCTACCACCAAAATTTCTGATGCCACATTGGGCATGTTATAACAATTACTAACTCTTCATGTGTTTCAACGATGGAAATTCCTATAAGAAATAGGTCAGGTGCAAGTAGAACTTGGCCTCTGAGGTTTCAGTACACACTTATGTATATAGACTGTTCATCCATCCTGCAAATCGAGATTCTCAATGGTTGCCTGTTATCCAGATTCTTACTGGCAAGATATTGGTCCCAGGAATTCTAAGGCTTTTGTGAATGTTTTAATTTTAAGGTTCAAATTGGATAATGGATGACAACAGAAATAATTTTTGTGGGAAGTATTTACAAATTAACAATTTTTGAATTTTTTCCTTTAATTTTACTTTGTACCTTTGCTTCTAACCAAATTTTACGATTCTAGGTCAGTGGGAAGCACACTATAGGGTTTGATGAGTGAATTTGTCAGTATCAAAATGTGACATAAGTGGCCGTATTTTTTGATTGCACTGACTTATCTCACATTTATTACACTACCAAGGAACTATAGACCTTAGTATGTGATGTAAATTTCAACGTAATATGTGATCCCATTCCTGAGAAAAAGTATTTTTAACGGTTGAACAGAAAGACAGACAGACGTACGGACAACAAAGTGACCCTGCATGGTTTCCGTTTTTACTGATGTACAGAACCCAAATAAAGGAAAGGTAATCACTTACCTGTAACTGACTGATGTGTGGAACATAGAAACACTCAACAGAATACAGTATTTACAGTAGCTTTCGAGCTCTTGCTCATTCTCTAGGAAATGGGCACACATTCACCCACTGTGTCTTGCTGCATCTGCTGGTATGAGCATTTGGGCGTTTGTCTGGTTGTGTGAATGTGAATGTGTGTACTTGTGCTAGAGAAAGAACAAGAACTTGAAAGCTCGTGTAAATACTGTATTCTTTTGAATGTTCCTATGTACCACACATCAGTCAGCTATAGGTAAGTGGTGGCCTTTCCTTTATTTTATGTATTCTTTGTGTTTTGAGGGAGGATGTCACCTACTGTTGGCACTGAAATGATTCTATGGCCAGTTTTAACTGCTTCAGCCTGTCTGAGCATGCTTTCTGTACAATCCAAATTCTCAGCTCAGTGCACACTACTAAGTAGTATCTCTATTCATGCCTCATTTGCTTGCAGTGTTCACTGTATTCCTGCAAGAGGTTCAGACCCTATTGTGCATTCGCATGTTCGTCAGAACAGCATTTGTCTGTTTCAGTGGACTCTCCTGCCGGAAAGAGACTTCGAATACCTATCTGATGGTCAAAACGTTAAGATTTCCTAAATTCCTAAGGGCAAATGCCAGGTTGGTTCATTTGAAAACGACCAGTTTAGTTATCCTTACCCAATCCAAATTGGTGCTTCATAGATTAATGGGCCCATCAGTAATAGGGCATTACACCCTGTCTTCCTTCTTCATATGACTCCTTCATGCTATTTCAATTTTTCTGCCGAGGATTATATATGTCTGTATTGTTACAGAAGCTGCAATATTGTGAAATGCAATGTGATCATAATTTTGATGCTGTTGATTTAGAGTTGGCTCACTGGTTTTTAAACTTTGCAGCCCACAGGTAGTTAATAATATTTATGTGTTTAAAGATGAAGTCCTTGTTGATTGTATTACAGTGTGTATCTAAGAATGTAGTAAATGTAAAAGTAAAAAGTTTTATATGTCATGTTTGGTGTAAATATACTTCTCCACATTTAATTAGTGCCATTTTTAATTGTTTCAGAGGAAGACAGGTCATGGGTGAACTTCGTAGTAAATGGTGGTAAGAATTTAACTGCTGGTGTTGGACTGGAGTCACAACTGTTTCTTACTGTCGAAAATATGACCAATAGAAGACTTAAATGTCGAATGAAACTTCATAAAATAAATTCTCAAAATGTGGCACTTGATAGTAACAATCCTGCAGCACACATTAATTTTCCATCAAGAGAGGCAATAATAGATCCCAAAACAAAAAAAGAAGCAAAGGTGATTGTTATGAGCAAGATCATTTGTAATTGCTTAAAACTGTGTGTGTGTGTTTAAATATTGAGGAAGAAATCAGAATTCACCATCTTACTGCTGTTTACTTTTTTTTGTCATGTAGATAGTGCTGGCTATAAGATTCCAGCAATTTAGTAGTGACGACAGTTTCTCAACGTCGCGGTGCCCTACACAAGGACTGATATTAAAAAATATATACATCCTTTTAAAATGTGATTGGTTGCTGTTTGTACTTTCAGTAAAAGGCTGTCTATGTTTTCCTCAGCAATAATCTCACTGTGTGAACTTTCAGTACAGTATCAGTGAAAACATTATCAAATGTTTAGATTCTTTCAGTTGGTGTATGTATACTGTTTTCCCTCCAGAACAGGCTGTTTAGAAGCTACAATAGACTCTCGCTAATCCAGCCCTCAGTAGTCCAACCTCTCAGTAATCCGGCACACATCCAATAACACGTACACAATGAATTATTGTGCGCAACAATACTTAGTGAAACAGCACTTTACATACTGTATTTGAAATTGTAGCTTTCTTTACAATTCGGAATCACATCTTCTAAAAGGAAAGACGTTACGCTAGACCTCAAGCAGAAACTCGAAATTTTGGATAAGTTAAATCGAGGTTCTTCACAGAAAGCCATTGGTCCTGAGTTCAGTGTTGGACGAGCAACTATTTATGACATCAAAAAGAAAGAAAATGTTATTCAACAGTACTCAACACAAATGTATAGTGAGTTGAGAAAATGAAAGGTTATGTGAAAGAGTGAGAATGAAGAACTGGACGTAGCTGTTTATAGATGGTTCATACAAGAATGCAGTAAAGGAATTCCAGTCAGTGGCCTGATTATAAAGGAAAAAGCAGCTGCATTTATTAATCAACTTGGTGGTAGTAACTTGTTTGCAGCGAGCGAAGGCTGGCTATCGAACTGGAAAACAGACTCAGCATTCGACAGCTGACTGTCACTGGGGAAAGTTGCGTAGCTAACGATAAGGATGCTAATGAGTTTGAAAGATACAGAAAATAATAGAGGAAGTAGATTTAAGTGCTGATGCCTTGTATAATGCTGATGAAACATGACTCTCTTAAAAGATGCTTCCTTCAAATACATTAGCTGCCAAGAATGAGAAGGAAGCTCGTGGTTACAAGCAACAGAAACAGCGTGTAACATTAATGGCATGTTGTAATGCAACTGGGATTCATAAACCACCACTAACCGTGATTGGAAAATCCCAACATCCACGTTGTTTTCGACACACTGACATAAGTCTTCTAAGAGTGCAGTGTTGTGCTCAGACGAAAGTGTGGATGGACAGACAAATATTCTATCGGTGGTTCCATGAAACGTTTGTACCAGCAGTGAGAAAAGAGCTAAAGAAGAAAAGGTGTCCACTAAAAGCTATCCTTATAATTGACAATCCACCCAGTCATCCTTCAGATGTTTTTCTAAAGTCCTCCCTCCCTTCTCGATCTCCTCCGTCCCTTCTCGATCTCCTCCATCCCTTCTCGATCTCCTCCCTCCCTACTCGATCTCTTCCCTCCCTTCTCGATCTCCTCCCTCCCTTCTCGATCACCTCCCTCCCTTCTCGATCACCTCCCTCCCTTCTCGATCACCTCCCTCCCTTCTCGTTCTCCTCCTTCCCTTCTCGATCCCCTCCGTCCCTTCTCGATCTCCTCCCTCCCTTCTCGATCTCTTCCCTCCCTTGTCGATCTCCTTCCTCCCGTCTCGATCTCCTCCTCCATTCTCGTCCTCCTCCTCCTCCTCCCTCCCTACTCGTCCTCCTCCTCCTCCCTCTCCCTCCCTACACGTCCTCCTCCTCCTCCTCCTCCTCCTCCTCCCTCCCTCCCTACACATCCTCCTCCTCCTCCTCCTCCTCCTCCTCCTCCCTCCCTACTCGTCGTCCTCCTCCTCCCTCCCTACTCGTCGTCGTCCTCCTCCTCCTCCCTCCCTACTCGTCGTCGTCCTCCTCCTCCTCCCTCCCTACTCGTCCTCCTCCTCCTCCCTCACTACTCGTCCTCCTCCTCCTCCTCCTCCTCCTCCTCCTCCTCCTCCCCCCTCCCTACTCGTCCTCCCTCCCTCCCCCCTCCCTACTCGTCCTCCTCCCTCCCTCCCTACTCGTCCTCCTCCTCCTCCTCCTCCTCTTCCTCCCTCCTCCTCCTCCTCCTCCTCCTCCTCCTCCTCCTCCTCCTCCCTCCCTCCCTCCCTCCCTCCCTACTCGTCGTCCTCCTCCCTCCCTCCCTCCCTACTCGTCGTCCTCCTCCCTCCCTCCCTACTCGTCGTCCTCCTCCCTCCCTCCCTCCCTACTCGTCATCCTCCTCCTCCCTCCCTCCCTACTCGTCATCCTCCTCCTCCCTCCCTCCCTACTCGTCATCCTCCTCCTCCCTCCCTACTCGTCGTCCTCCTCCTCCTCCCCCCCCCCTACTCGTCGTCCTCCTCCTCCTCCCCCCTCCCTACTCGTCGTCGTCCTCCTCCTCCCCCCTCCCTACTGGTCGTCGTCCTCCTCCTCCCCCCTCCCTACTCGTCGTCCTCCTCCTCCTCCCCCCTCCCTACTCGTCGTCGTCCTCCTCCTCCCCCCTCCCTACTGGTCGTCGTCCTCCTCCTCCCCCCTCCCTACTCGTCGTCCTCCTCCTCCTCCCCCCTCCCTACTCGTCGTCCTCCTCCTCCCCCCTCCCTACTCGTCGTGCTCCTCCTCCTCCCCCCTCCCTACTCGTCGTCCTCCTCCTCCCCCCCTCCCTACTCGTCGTCCTCCTCCTCCTCCCCCTCCCTACTCGTCGTCCTCCTCCTCCTCCCCCCGCCCTACTCGTCGTCGTCCTCCTCCTCCCCCCTCCCTACTCGTCGTCCTCCTCCTCCTCCCCCCTCCCTACTCGTCGTCCTCCTCCTCCTCCCCCCTCCCTACTCGTCGTCCTCCTCCTCCTCCCCCCTCCCTACTCGTCGTCCTCCTCCTCCTCCCCCCTCCCTACTCGTCGTCCTCCTCCTCCTCCCCCCTCCCTACTCGTCGTCCTCCTCCTCCTCCTCCCCCCTCCCTACTCATCGTCCTCCTCCTCCTCCCCCCTCCCTACTCGTCGTCCTCCTCCTCCTCCCCCCCTCCCTACTCGTCGTCCTCCTCCTCCCCCCCTCCCTACTCTTCGTCCTCCTCCTCCCCCCCTCCCTACTCGTCCTCGTCCTCCTCCTTCTCCCCCCTCCCTACTCGTCCTCCTCCTCCTCCTCCTCTCCTCTCCTCCCCTCCTCCCTACTCCTCCTCCCCCTCCCCCTTCCCTACTCGTCCTCCTCCTTCTCCTCCTCCTCCTGCGCCTCCTCCTCCTCCCTCCCCACTCGTCCTCCTCCTTCTACTCCCCCTCGCCGCCCTCTGCCCCTCGCCGCCCTCTGCCCCTCGCTCCCGTCTCGACCGCATCCCCCCCCCTCCCCGCCCCCCTCCACTCTGTCACCTGCAGTTGCTTCCTGCATCTTGATAACCATAAACTATATCCAAATTCTGTTACAGAGATTAGGTTCACTTGTAAAAAAAAAAAAAAAAAACTAGTTATCAAGAGTCTCTTGTGAGAAATATTAAATAGAGAGCAACAAATCAGTTAGCAGCTTTTTGATGGGACTCTTATACCTGCAGCGTATTCAGTTAGTTAATGTCAAACAGGCCCGAAATATCGGAGCTGGCGTTGGCAGTAATGTAGGTGTGAGGTGTGCTTGCTTGTGTGTCTGAATGGCATGTCTCTCTCTTACGCTGAGGAAGGTACTGGCCAAACTCTTTAGGTAAATGTATTTTAATTGTGCTCGTCTTCAACTTGATGATTCTTCTTTCTGGAAAGTAGCAATCTGTGTTTTCCTACATTGTCAAGTAGTTACTGTGTTATGTATAAACTTTGGCAGCACTGTAACAAAGCTTAGGAGTTACTCTATCTTCACTGAACTGCCCTTTAAAGTTGAATAATGTACTGGCCCACACTGCTTAAAGACTGTAACATAATTATTTATGTGATGTATGTCTTCAGCTGCTTTCACATAGGACTATTCTTTGCAGGTATGCTTCATCCTGTGTGCTGCAGGGCCCATAAGAATTACTGTGAATGTTTTCCTTGAAGACATGGCAACAAAGGAAACACAACAAAAATATAGGAAGTTTAATATTGTTGGTGAACAACCAAAGGTATTACAGGATACTAATATTTTTATAGTGACCAAAACTGTATATTATGTGCACCATTCTTCACTGCTAACTGTTTTTTATTTCACTTCATGGGACTAATTGGTTATCTTCTTGGCTAATAAAATGCCCCCCCCTTCCCCACCCCTCCCTCCCATGAACCATGGACTTAGACGTTGGTGGGGAGGCTTGCGTGCCTCAGCAATACAGATAGCCGTACCGTAGGTGCAACCACAACGGAGGTGTATCTGTTGAGAGGCCAAACGTCTGGTTCCTGAAGAGGGGCAGCAGCCTTTTCAGTAGTTGCAGGGGCAACGGTCTGAATGATTGACTGAACTGGTCTTGTAACACTAACCAAAATGGCCTTGCTATGCTGGTACTGCAAATGGCTGAAAGCAAGGGGAAACTACAGCCATAAATTTTCCCGAGGGCATGCAGCCTTACTGTATGGTTAAATGATAATGGCGTCCTCTTGGGTAGAATATTCTGGAGGTAAAATAGTCCCCCATTTGATCTCCGGGCGGGGACTACTTTGGAGGATGTTGTCATCAGGAGAAAGAAAACTGGCATTTTACGGATCGGAGCGTAGAATGACAGATCCTTTATCGGGCAGGTAGGTTAGAAAAATTAAAAAGGGAAATGGATAGGTTAAAGTTAGATAAAGTGGGAATTAGTGAAGTTTGGTGGCAGGAGGAACAAGACTTCTGGTCAGGTCACTACAGGGTTATAAACACAAAATCAATAGGGGTAATGCAGGAGTAGGTTTAATAATGAACAGGAAAATAGGAATGCAGGTAAACTACTATAAACAGCATAGTGAAAGCATTATAGTGGCCAAGATAGATACGAAGCCCACGTCTACCACAGTAGTACAAGTTTATTTGCCAACTAGATCCACAGATGACGAAGAGATTGATGAAATGTATGATGAGATAAAAGAAATTATTCAGGTAGTGAAGGGAGACGAAAATTTAATAGTCATGGGTGACTGGAATTCGAGAGTAGGAAAAGGGAGAGAAGGAAACATGGTAGGTGAATACGGATTGGGGGTAAGAAATGAAAGAGGAAGCCGTCTGGTAGAATTTTGCACAGAGCATAACTTAATCATAGCTAACACTTGCTTCAAGAATCATAAAAGAAGGTTGTATACGTGGAAGCAGCCTGGAGATACTAGAAAGTATCAGATAAATTATATAATGGTAAGACAGAGATTTAGGAACCAGGTTTTAAATTGTAAGACATTTCCAGGGGCAGATGTGGACTCTGACCACAATCTATTGGTTATGAACTGTAGATTAAAACTGAAGAAACTGGAAAAAGGTGGTAATTTGAGTAGATGGAACCTGGATAAACTGAAAGAACCAGAGGTTGTAGAGAGCTTCAGGGAGCACTGACGAAAAACAATTTCCATGTAATGTATGCTTAACAGAAGACTAATAACTGCGATGAGTAGAATAAACTATGGGGAACTCCATGAATTATTCAGTATTGTCCTCTGCATACTTTCAGTAAATGAAACAAACTCATTTGGTACATAATGAATTCTGTAATGGCTAATTATACCCCCAACCCCCCTCTGCCCTTCCCCTCATAGAATTTCAGCCTTCACAGCTGATATTTGCGATATTGGTGATTTTTGTTTTGTGGGCAGTATGGTATGGTCCAAGATGTAATTCTGTGCCTAAAGTCTCCTCTTCCAATGCTGGATACCATCATCAGGTGCTATAATGATTCTCAAAGAAGCTCAAAAACAGCAAGCGGAATTGCTTACATGCATTCAATAAGACTGCTGCCTAAGGCCGGTATTACACCATCATATTTCTTTGTTAAAGTTGTTGTTGTTTTTATTGTTGTTGTTGTTGTTGTTGTTGTTGTTGTCATTGTCGTCTTCAGTCCTGAGACTGGTTTGATGCAGCTTTCCATGCTACTGTATCCTGTGCAAGCTTCCTCATCTCCCACTACCTACAGCATCCTACATCCTTCTGAATCTGCTTAGTGTATTCATCTCTTGGTCTCCCTCTATGATTTTTACCCTCCATGCTGCCTTCCAGTACTAAATTGGTGATCCCTTGATGCCTCAGAACACATCCTACCGACGGATCCCTCCTTCTACTCAAGTTGTGCCACAAATTCCTCTTCTCCCCAATTCTGTTAAATACCTCATCATTAATTATGTGATCTACCCATCTAATCTTCAGCATTCTTCTGTAGCACCACATTTCGAAAGCTTCTAGTCTCTTCTTGTCTAAACTATTTATCCTCCACGTTTCACTTCATATGTGGCTACACTCCATACAAACACTTTCAGAAACGACTTCCTGACACTTAAATCTATACTCGATGTTAACAAATTTCTCTTCTTCAGAAACGCTTTCCTTGCCATTGCCAGTCTACATTTTATATCTTCTCTACTTCGACCATCATCAGTTATTTTGCTCCCCAAATAGCAAAACTAATTTACTACTTTAAGTGTCTCATTTCCTAATCTAATTCCCTCAGCATCACCCGATTTAATTCGACTACCTTCCATTATCCTCGTTTTGCTTTTGTTGATGTTCATCTTATACCCTCCTTTCAAGACACTGTCCATTCCGTTCAACTGCTCTTCCAAGTCCTTTGCTGTCTCTGACAGAATTACAATGTCATCGGCGAACCTCAAAGTTTTTATTTCTTCTCCGTGGATTTTAATACCTACTTCGAATTTTTCTTTTGTTTCCTTTACTGCTTGCTCAATACACGGATTGAATAACATCGGGGAGAGGCTACAACCCTGTCTCACTCCCTTCCCAACAACTGCTCCCCTTTCATGCCCCTCGACTCTTATAACTGCCCTCTGGTTTCTGTACAAATTGTAAATAGCCTTCCGCTGCCTGTATTTTACCCCTGCCACCTTCAGAATTTGAAAAAGAGTATTCCAGTCAACATTGTCAAAAGCTTTCTCTAAGTCTACAAATGTATGTAAAGAATTCGTGTTAGTATTTTGCAGCTGTGAATTATTAAACTGATAGTTCGGTAATCTTCACATTTGTCAACACCTGCTTTCTTTGGGATTGGAATTATTATATTCTTCTTCAAGTATTAGGGTATTTCATGTGTCTCATATACCTTGCGCACCAGATGGTAGAGTTTTGTCAGGACTGGCTCTCCCAAGGCCGTCAGTAGTTCTAATGGAATGTTATCGACTCTCAGGACCTTGTTTCGACTCAGGTCTTTCAGTGCTCTGTCGAACTCTTCACACAGTATCTTGTCCCCCATTTAATCGTCGTCTAAATCCTCTTTCATTTCCATAAAATTGTCCTCAAGTACATTGCCCTTGTATAGACCCTCTATATACTCCTTCCACCTTTCTGCTTTCCCTTCTTTGCTTAGAACTGGGTTTCCATCTGAGCTCTTGATGTTCATACAAGTGGTTCTCTTATCTCCAAAGGTCTCTTTAATTTTCCTGTAGGCAGTATCTATCTTACCCCTAGTGAGATAAGCCTCTACATCCTTACATTTGTCCTCTAGCCATCCCTGCTTAGCCATTTTGCACTTCCTGTCGATCTCATTTTTTAGACGTTTGTATTCCTTTTTGCCTGCTTCATTTACTGCATTTTTATATTTTCTCCTTTCATCAATTAAATTCAATATCTCTTAAGTTACCCAAGGATTTCTACCAGCACTCATCTTTTTATCTACTTGATCCTCTGCTACCTTCACTATTTCATCTCTCAAAGGAACGCATTCTTCTTCTACTGTATTTCATTCCCCTATTCTTGTCAATCGTTCCCTAATGCTCTCCCTGAAGCTCTCTACAACATCTGGTTCTTTCAGTTTATCCAGGTTCCATCTCCTCAAATTCCCACCTTTTACCAGTTTCTTCAGTTTTAATCTACAGTTCATATCCAATAGATTGTGGTCTGAGTCCACATCAGCCCCTGGAAATGTCTTACAATTTGAAACCTGGTGCCTAAATCTCTGTCTTACCATTATATAATTTATCTGATACTTTCTAGTATCTCCAGGCTGCTTCCACGTATACACCCTTCTTTTATGATTCTTGAACCAAGTGTCAGCTATGATTAAGTTATGCTCTGTGCAAAATTCTACCAGACGGCTTCCTCTTTCATTTCTTACCCCCAATCCGTACACACCTACCATGTTTCCTTCTCTCCCTATTCCTACTCTCGAATTCCAGTCACCCATGACTATTAAATTTTCGTCTCCCTTCACTACCTGAATAATTTCTTTTATCTCATCATACATTTCACCAATCTCTTCGTCATCTGTGGATCTAGTTGGCAAATAAACTTGTACTGCTGTGGTAGACGTGGGCTTCGTATCTATCTTGGCCACTATAATGCTTTCACTATGCTGTTTGTAGTAGTTTACCCGCATTCCTATTTTCCTATTCATTATTAAACCTACATAACCTACCTGCCCGATTAAGGGATCTGACATTCTACGCTCTAATCCGTAGAATGCCAGTTTTCTTTCTCCTGATGACAACATCCTCCTCAGTAGTCCCCGCCCAGAGATCCGACCGGGGGACTATTTTACCTCCAGAATATTCTACCTAAGAGGACGCCATTATCATTTAACCATACAGTAAGGCTGCACGCCCTCTGGAAAATTTATGGCTGTAGTTTCCCCTTGCTTTCAGCCATTTGCAGTACCAGCATAGCAAGGCCGTTTTGGTTAGTGTTACAAGACCAGTTGAGTCAATCGTCCAGACTGTTGCCCCTGCATTTACTGGAAAGGCTGCTGCCCCTCTTCAGGAATCACACGTTTGTCTGGCCTCTCAACAGATACCCCTCCTCTGTGATAGCACCTACGGTACGGTTATCTGTATTGCTGAGGCACGCAAGCTGCCCCACCAACGACAAGGTCCATGGTTCATGTGGGGGAGGGGGGGGGGGTGTCAAAGTTGATATGTCAAATATCAGATTTCTTTGACATAAATCCCCCCCATGAACCATGGACCTTGCCGTTGGTGGGGAGGCTTGCGTGCCTCATCGATACAGATAGCCGTACCGTAGGTACAACCATAACGGAGGGGTATCTGTTGAGAGGCCAGACAAACGTGTGGTTCCTGAAGAGGGGCAGCAGCCTTTTCAGTAGCTGCAAGGGCAACAGTCTGGATGATTGACTGATCTGGCCTTGTAACAATAACCAAAACGGCCTTGCTGTGCTGGTACTGCGAACGGCTGAAAGCAAGGGGAAACTACGGCCGTAATTTTTCCCGAGGGCATGCAGCTTTACTGTATGATTAAATGATGATGGCGTCCTCTTGGGTAAAATATTCCGGAGGTAAAATAGTCCCCCATTCGGATCTCCGGGCGGGGACTACTCAAGAGGATGTCGTTATCAGGAGAAAGAAAACTGGCGTTCTACGGATTGGAGCGTGGAATGTCAGGTCCCTTAATCGGGCAGGTAGGTTAGAAAATTTGAAAAGGGAAATGGATAGGTTAAAGTTAGATATAGTGGGAATTAGTGAAGTTCGGTGGCAGGAGGAACAAGACTTCTGGTCAGGTGACTACAGGGTTATAAACACAAAGTCAAATAGGGGTAATGCAGGAGTAGGTTTAATAATGAATAGGAAAATAGGAACGCGGGTAAGCTACTACAAACAGCTTAGTGAACGCATTATTGTGGCCAAGATAGATACGAAGCCCACACCTACTACAGTAGTACAAGTTTATATGCCAACTAGCTCTGCAGATGACGAAGAAATTGAAGAAATGTATGATGAAATAAAAGAAATTATTCAGATTGTGAAGGGAGATGAAAATTTAATAGTTATGGGTGACTGGAATTCCAGTGTAGGAAAAGGGAGAGAAGGAAACATAGTAGGTGAATATGGATTGGGGCTAAGAAATGAAAGAGGAAGCCGCCTGGTAGAATTTTGCACAGAGCACAATTTAATCATAGCTAACACTTGGTTTAAGAATCATGATAGAAGGTTGTATACATGGAAGAACCCTGGAGATACTAAAAGGTATCAGATTGATTATATAATGGTAAGACAGAGATTTAGGAACCAGGTTTTAAATTGTAAGACATTTCCAGGGGCAGATGTGGACTCTGACCACAATCTATTGGTTATGACCTGTAGATTAAAACTGAAGAAACTGCAAAAAGGTGGGAATTTAAGGAGATGGGACCTGGATAAACTGAAAGAACCAGAGGTTGTACAGAGTTTCAGGGAGAGCATAAGGGAACAATTGACAGGAATGGGGGAAAGAAATACAGTAGAAGAAGAATGGGTAGCTTTGAGGGATGAAGTAGTGAAGGCAGCAGAGTATCAAGTAGGTAAAAAGACGAGGGCTAGTAGAAATCCTTGGGTAACAGAAGAATTATTGAATTTAATTGATGAAAGGAGAAAATATAAAAATGCAGTAAATGAAGCAGGCAAAAAGGAATACAAACGTCTCAAAAATGAGATCGACAGGAAGTGCAAAATGGCTAAGCAGGGATGGCTAGAGGACAAATGTAAGGATGTAGAGGCTTATCTTACTAGGGGTAAGATAGATACTGCCTACAGGAAAATTAAAGAGACCTTTGGAGATAAGAGAACCACTTGTATGAACATCAAGAGCTCAGATGGAAACCCAGTTCTAAGCAAAGAAGGGAAAGCAGAAAGGTGGAAGGAGTATATAGAGGGTCTATACAAGGGCGATGTACTTGAGGACAATATTATGGAAATGGAAGAGGATGTAGATGAAGATGAAATGGGAGATACGATACTGCGTGAAGAGTTTGACAGAGCACTGAAAGACCTGGGTCGAAACAAGGCCCCCGGAGTAGACAACATTCCATTGGAACTACTGACGGCCTTGGGAGAGCCAGTCCTGACAAAACTCTACCATCTGGTGAGCAAGATGTATGAAACAGGCGAAATACCCTCAGACTTCAAGAAGAATATAATAATTCCAATCCCAAAGAAAGCAGGTGTTGACAGATGTGAAAATTACCGAACAATCAGTTTAATAAGCCACAGCTGCAAAATACTAACACGAATTCTTTACAGACGAATGGAAAAACTAGTAGAAGCCGACCTCGGGGAAGATCAGTTTGGATTCCGTAGAAATACTGGGACACGTGAGGCAATACTGACCTTACGACTTATCTTAGAAGAAAGATTAAGGAAAGGCAAACCTACGTTTCTAGCATTTGTAGACTTAGAGAAAGCTTTTGACAATGTTGACTGGAATACTCTCTTTCAAATTCTAAAGGTGGCAGGGGTAAAATACAGGGAGCGAAAGGCTATTTACAATTTGTACAGAAACCAGATGGCAGTTATAAGAGTCGAGGGACATGAAAGGGAAGCAGTGGTTGGGAAGGGAGTAAGACAGGGTTGTAGCCTCTCCCCGATGTTATTCAATCTGTATATTGAGCAAGCAGTAAAGGAAACAAAAGAAAAATTCCGAGTAGGTATTAAAATCCATGGAGAAGAAATAAAAACTTTGAGGTTCGCCGATGACATTGTTATTCTGTCAGAGACAGCAAAGGACTTGGAAGAGCAGTTGAATGGAATGGATGGTGTCTTGAAGGGAGGATATAAGATGAACATCAACAAAAGCAAAACGAGGATAATGGAATGTAGTCGAATTAAGTCGGGTGATGTTGAGGGTATTAGATTAGGAAATGAGACACTTAAAGTAGTAAAGGAGTTTTGCTATTTGGGGAGCAAAATAACTGATGATGGTCGAAGTAGAGAGGATATAAAATGTAGACTGGCAATGGCAAGGAAAGCGTTTCTGAAGAAGAGAAATTTGTTAACATCGAGTATAGATTTAAGTGTCAGGAAGTCTTTTCTGAAAGTATTTGTATGGAGTGTAGCCATGTATGGAAGTCAAACATGGACGATAAATAGTTTGGACAAGAAGAGAATAGAAGCTTTCGAAATGTGGTGCTACAGAAAAATGCTGAAGATTAGATGGGTAGATCACATAACTAATGAGGAGGTACTGAATAGGATTGGGGAGAAGAGGAGTTTGTGGCACAACTTGACCAGAAGAAGGGATCGGTTGGTAGGACATGTTCTGAGGCATCAAGGGATCACCAATTTAGTATTGGAGGGCAGCGTGGAGGGTAAAAATCGTAGGGGGAGACCAAGAGATGCATACACTAAGCAGATTCAGAAGGATGTAGGTTGCAGTAGGTACTGGGAGATGAAGAAGCTTGCACAGGATAGAGTAGCATGGAGAGCTGCATCAAACCAGTCTCAGGACTGAAGACCACAACAACAACAATTGACATAAATATTTGTCAAATATTTATTTCACAGAAATTTGATAGTGTAATAGGGAACTTTTTCAAACCTCGCCTGTCGTCAAATAACAATGATCTAATCTAGGGTCTTGTGGAAGATTTGATCATAGAAGTCGCTTGTCTTCTGTTCACTGCCATGCGAAATGTTACCACTTCGAGCGCTAGCATCGCTGCAGTGTTCTGTCACCAGTAGTGTGTTTGTAAACATGGCTGTGAAGCTTAATTTGTGTGTGCTATGAACTACAAAATTAATAGAAATGTATGAAGCTGACGAGGCACTTTACAACGTAAGGCACCCAAAAAAATGCGGAGGTCATTAGCCTTGAGATGCTGAGATACAGCGGACAATATAAAAAAGAAAATTAATGGCCTCCACTCAAGCTATTCTCACGAGAAAGCAAAAGAACGCATGCATGCGTGCGCGGGTGTTGGTGTGTGTGTGTGGGGGGGGGGGGGGGGGGGGCGCGTGCTCAGGATGCCCCACATTGTAAAGTGGCTCATTAGCTTCATACATTTCTATTAATTTGGTAGTTGTGGGACACAAAATGTAATTACTACTTTGATCTACAATAAAAATAGTTCCTAATGCATATAAAGTGCATTGAACATTTATTTACTTTCAGATACTGGTCCCCTAGTGCTTTATAAAGCTTCACAAGTTTCAGGTATTATTTCAGTTAGTGGGCAATGGACACTGTGGCATTAGAGTGCTGTACTGCAAGCTAGAGTAACTTTCTTCTGTAGCAAGGAATCTGAATTTTACTGTGAGTCTGTCTCCTACAGCTATAGCAGTTCTTACGTGAGTATTGTGCTTTGTGATATGACGAGACACTTCACTGAGCAAATACTGAAATATACATCAAAACCCATGGCTTCACCCAGGTAGGTTTCTTTTTTTTCCTCCCACTTCTCTTCCAAATGCGCACACAGTGCTAGTGTGGTACATGCAACTGCGCATAACAAGAAGTTGTTGCCAGCCATCTTGAACTTTGACGAAAAACATGATGACAATGAAATACCACTATTTAGTGCCATGTCAAATATTTTTGTCAAAGGAATTTGATGAATATTTGATCAAATCTTTGACAAAGAAATATGATAGTGTAATACCAGCCTAAGATGGCACTGAAGACTTGGTGCTGTTTGTTGTATTTAATACCAAGGGCCACAACTTGTCTAATTTCATCCTCCTCCTTTTCTGGTAAAGTTGCTTTTGTATTTTGAATTTCTACGGCCTCTCTGTACACCCTAGCATAATAATGATTAGATCTTGAAAAAACCATAGTACCAGAGAAACAAATTTGTTGGTTCTCAGGTCCCAGGGCTTGACCTGTTACTACAGATTTATCAGTGTTGTGCTTACACCTTAAGACTGGTGTTAACACTTCTTTTCATAGTTCCTGTGTTTACTTGACAACAGTGCAAGCAATGTTATGTATTCATGCTGTGATAAATGGCATGCATAGATCCTTTGATGTGTTTAAATATTCACACAACTTTCTTGTCGGTTTAAACGCTGTGTCAATACTGTGTCGGAGTGTTCTGTTGATGACATCTGTGATAGCGTTTTACAAATGAGAGGGAAACTTTCTATTTAATTGGTACTTTTCATTAGTAGTGCCAGATATTTTAGAGTGTAGTACTCTATTTATCTCTGTTCACAGTAGCCGTTTCTCAAATGATCAAGCTCATACTCAAAGTATTGCTGTTCACAATTTTGGGCCTTAGTCGTAAATAAAACGAACAGCTCTTCACCACAACAAGCTCGATAACATACGCTGATGCTTCTCTGCAATCAGCAGCTGTCTGTCATGAACTGGCTGTTGTGTAGATATGTATAACATGTTTGGCGTGTTGAGATTGTTTGAGATTGGAACTGCTTTCCGAGTTGTTCTAGTCCCGGATGCTTTCCCTAGCATTGGAAGACAAAACGAAGGGCAGAGAATTATGCCTTGGACTGTGTCTTAATACCCACAAAACAAAAGTGACCAGTCCTTTCTTCTTCTTCTTCTTCTTCTTTTTTTATCATGACTTACAGAGGATGATGCACCGTTAGCCGAAACAGGCAGAAGATGTGCTGTTTTGGTGCTGCACATTTTGGCCATTTGATGGAGATAAACTCGTGCTACAGTGTTCTTTGACATACCAGTGATGTATAGAAGTGGGCACAGAAACAGTTAAGTGAAAAATCTGTGAAATATGCACATTTATTTGTATATACAAGATGACTTTGGAACTTTCATTTGTATGAGACTGCTTGTACAAGATTCATTGTCGATTTGAAGGTCTAGATTCACGTATTTTATTTTTCACATCACTTCTGCATAATCTTTTATTGATTGTATCAATACCCGTTTGTATTGTGATATATTCTGAAATTTCAAACATTCGCGAGTGCCACAATAAACTCATACTGTTACTGAGAGTTACAGGATTGAACTTAATTGCGCTCCACTAATATTTTTGAGATCAGTAGACCTGTCCTCCTCCAAAACAGTTGCTCTCTAATTTCATTGTACAATTATGAGAGGGAGGCTATTTTTTAAGAATTTTCAGATGCTTCTGAATTGATATTTTCAGATGCTTCTGAATTTATATTTTCGGAAGTTACTGGTATGAGTGTTTTGGATACATAACTTATTTCATAGCAAATCAGCATTTATGGTTCATGGTTCTGCCAAAGAATAAATCAACCCTGAATTTCACTGTATATCAACACAAATGAACATGCATTTTTCAGAATTTTTGGAAGCTACCATTTATTTTCATTTGCATAATCTGTGAGAAATTTGTAGTAAATCGGCATTCGTGATTTAGTTACTATATCAGTTGTTAAATCTAGTTTTCCCCTGAAGAGAAGTAGCCCTATAAATTATCTGCATTAATTGTAAATTAACTCTGTTTTTGAGTTTGCTAACAACTGTAATTAACCTCAAAACATTTTAGGAAAGAAGTAATATTTAACACAGGTTTTTGTGGTGTCTTAATAGAAATTTTGCTTTGTGTATGACAGTGAAAGTGACAGGAAAGGACACCAGATGCACTGGGTGTGTATGCTTGGGGGCCTCAATCAACATGTCGAGGAAGCTATCCCAGTAGTCACTGAGGAACAGCATGCAACCAGCTGCAGATTGTGGTGCACATTGGAACAAATAATGCATGTCATCTGGGTTCTGAGGTCATACTTTGGTCACGCCAGTGACTGGCAGAGAAGGTTGATGAAACTAGCCTTGTGAACAGTGTTTCAATACAGTTCACAATTTGCAGCATTGTCCCCAGAAATGATCATGGCCCCTTGATTCTCAGTCGAGTGGGAGGACTGAACCAGAGACTTCGAAGGTTCTGTGGCAAGCTAGGGTGTGACTTTGTGGACTTGTGCCATATGGTTGAGAACCATAGGGTCCCCCTACATGGATCAGGTGTGCCCTACAAATTAGAGGCTGCTACTCAGGTAGCTGACTGTGTGTGTGTGTGTGTGTGTGTGTGTGTGTGTGTGTGTGTGTGTGTGTGTCTCTCTCTCTCTCTCTCTCTCTCTATATATATATATATATATATATAATGTGACTTACCGAACGAAAGTGCTGGCAGGTCGATAGACACACAAACACACACACAAAATTCAAGCTTTCGCAAAAAACTGTTGCCTCACCAGGAAAGAGGGAAGGAGAGGGAAAGACGAAAGGATGTGGGTTTTAAGGGAAGGAGTCATTCCAATCCCGGGAGCGGAAAGACTTACCTTAGGGGGAAAAAAGGACGGGTATACACTCGCACGCATACACACATCCATCCGCCAGAGAGTGATGTGAAAAATAATATATATATATATATATATATATATATATATATATATATATATATATAATATGATGTCTGCTTGTGTCTGTATGTGTGGATGGATATGTGTGTGTGTGTGTGTGTGTGCGAGTGTATACCTGTCCTTTTTTCCCCCTAAGGTAAGTCTTTCCGCTCCCGGGATTGGAATGACTCCTTACCCTCTCCCTTAAAACCCACATCCTTTCGTCTTTCCCTCTCCTTCCCTCTTTCCTGATGAGGCAACAGTTTGTTGCGAAAGCTTGAATTTTGTGTGTATATTTGTGTTTGTTTGTGTGTCTATCGACCTGCCAGCGCTTTTGTTTGGTAAGTCTCATCATCTTTCTTTGAGGGAAACATTCCATGTGGGAAAAATGTATCTAAAGACAAAGATGATGTAACTTACCAAACGAAAGCGTTGGTATGTTGATAGACACACTAACAAACACAAACACACACACAAAATTCAAGCTTTCGCAACCCACGGTTGCTTCATCAGGAAAGAGGGAAGGAGAGGGAAAGACGAAAGGATGTGGGTTTACCATCTCCCTTAAAGACGACCTAGGCTGTAGGGAAGGGACCGTTTGATGTGGAATGGGTGGCAGCTGTCATAATGGAGGTACTGTTGCTTGTTGGTGGGTTTGATGTGGACGGACGTGTGAAGCTGGCCATTGGACAGATGGAGGTCAACGTCAAGGAAAGTGGCATGGGATTTGGAGTAGGACCAGGTGAATCTGATGGAACCAAAGGAATTGAGGTTGGAGAGGAAATTCTGGAGTTCTTCTTCACTGCGAGTCCAGATCATGAAGACATCATCAATAAATCTGTACCAAACTTTGGGTTTGCAGGCCTGGGTAACCAAGAAGGCTTCCTCTAAGCGACCCATGAATAGGTTGGTGTACGAGGGGGCCATCCTGGTACCCATGGCTGTTCCCTTTAATTGTTGGTATGTCTGGCCTTCAAAAGTGAAGAAGTTGTGGGTCAGGATGAAGCTAGCTAAGGTAATGAGGAAAGGGGTTTTAGGTAGGGTGGCAGGTGATCGGCGTGAAAGGAAGTGCTCCATCGCAGCGAGGCCCTGGACGTGCGGAATATTTGTGTGTAAGGAAGTGGCATCAATGGTTACAAGGATGGTTTCCGAGGGTAACAGACTGGGTAAGGATTCCAGGCCCCTGGATTGGATTGGATTGTTTGGGGGTAGAGACCAAACAGCGAGGTCATCGGTCTCATCGGATTAGGTAAGGAAGTCGGCCGTGCCCTTTCAAAGGAACCATCCCGGCATTTGCCTGGAGCGATTTAGGGAAATCACGGAAAACCTAAGTCAGGATGGCCGGACGCGGAATTGAACCGTCGTCCTCCCGAACGCGAGTCCAGTGTGCTAACCACTGCGCCACCTCGCTCGGTATTCCAGGCTCCTGGTTGGTGTCTGTGATGAAGTGTGGGACACTGCATGTAATGGGTTGAAGGTGTTGATCTACATAGGCAGAGATACGTTCTGTAGAAGAGTGTCTTTCCGCTGTCCACCTAACCTTCGTAACCTCTTAGTTCATCCCTATGAAATCCCCAAACCACCTTCCCTACCCTCTGGCTCCTACCCTTGTAACCGCCCCCGGTGTAAAACCTGTCCCATGCACCCTCCCACCACCACCTACTCCAGTCCTGTAACCCGGAAGGTGTACACGATCAAAGGCAGAGCCAGAGCCACGTGTGAAAGCACCCACGTGATTTACCAACTGACCTGCCTACACTGTGAAGCTTTCTATGTGGGAATGACCAGCAACAAACTGTCCATTCGCATGAATGGACACAGGCAGACAGTGTTTGTTGGTAATGAGGATCACCCTGTGGCTAAACATGCCTTGGTGCATGGCCAGCACATCTTGGCACAGTGTTACACCGTCCGGGTTATCTGGACACTTCCCAATAACACCAACCTGTCAGAACTCCGGAAATGGGAAGTTTCCCTTCAGTATATCCTCTCTTCCTCGTTATCCGCCAGGCCTCAACCTCCACTAATTTCAAGTTGCTGCCACTCATACCTCACCTGTCTTTCCACAACATCTTTGCTTCTTTACTTCCGCCTCGACTGACATCTCTGCCCAAACTCTTTGCCTTTACAAATGTCTGCTTGTGTCTGTGTATGTGCGGATGGATATGCGTGTGTGTGCGAGTGTATACCTGTCCTTTTTTCCCCCTAAGGTAAGTCTTTCCGCTCCCGGGATTGGAATGACTCCTTACCCTCTCCCTTAAAACCCACATCCTTTCGTCTTTCCCTCTCCTTCCCCTCTTTCCTGATGAGGCAACAGTTTGTTGCGAAAGCTTGAATATTGTGTGTGTGTTTGTGTTTGTTTGTGTGTCTATCGACCTGCCAGCACTTTCGATCAGTAAGTCACATCATCTTCGTTTTTACATATATTTTTCCCACGTGGAATGTTTGTGCAAAGTTCATAGTGTTTGTGAAAAGCAGTGAAGCTCACATAACTCTAGCTACAAAAAGCTGGCTGAAACCTGAAACTGATAGCAGTGAGGTTTTTACGAAATTGTGTATATCAAAAGGATACGCAATTGGGGAAGTGGAGATGGGGTATTTGTCATAGTAGACAGGACTGAAATCCACCGTGATAGAAATTGAAGTTGCATGTGGGACTTTTTGGGCAAAACTCAGTATCAAGGTGGACATAAAATAATTGGATCCTTCTACTGTCCACCAGAATCATCTCCTGATGTAATTGATAACTTTAGAGAAAACCTCAGTTCACTTGTACGTAAGTTCCCAGTCATACTTTAATCATTGGTGGAGACTTTAATCATCCAACAATTAATTGGAAAAATTACATTTTTGTTAGTAGTGGCCTTGATAAAACATCCTGTGAAACGTTACTAAATGCCTTCTCAGAAAACTATCTAGGAACCCCATTCATTATGGAAATATGTTGGATCTAATGGCAACAAATAGACCAGACCTCTTTTGGGATATCCATATTGAAATTGGCATCAGTGACCATGATACGGTTGTGGCAACAGTGATTACCAAAGTACAAAGGACAACTGAACCAAGCAGAAAGATTTATATGTTTAGTAAACTAGATAAAAAGACAGTAGTTCATAGCTCTATGAGGAACTTAAAACTTTCATGACAGGGCAGGAGCACGTAGAGGAACTGTGATTAAAGTTTAAACAATAATTGACCATGTAATCGATAGATCTGTACCAAGTAAAACAGTTCATAGTGGGAGGGAACCTCCATTGTATACAGCCACTGTAAACAACCTTTCAAGAAACAGAGGTTACTGCATTAGTAGGTATAAAACAAAGTGTAGGGCTATAGATAAAGAGATGCTTAATGAAATGCGTTTGGCTGTCAAGAGAGCAATGCGTGATGCATTTAATGACTATCATAGGAGAATATTGTCAAATGATATTTCACAAAACCCAAAGAGATTCTGGTCATATGCGAATGCTGTTAGTGACACCAAAGTTTGTGCCCAGTCCCTAGCGAGTGAGACATGAACTGAAATTGACGGTAGCAAAGTAAAACCTGAAATGCTTTACTCGATTTTCAAATGTTCATTTACCAAGGAAAACCCAGGAGAATTACTCCAATTTAATCAGGTACCACTGAAAAGATGAATGAAGCAAGTATTAGCACCAGTGGTGTTGGGAAGTTGAAACAATCTCTAGGGCACAATTCAAGCCTCGTCAGATACTGTACTGAATATGCATCTGAGTTAGCTCTTCTTGTAACTATAACGTATTACAGATCCCTCAAACAGGCAAACCATGCTCAGTTCTTGGAAAAAACGGCACAGGTCACACCCATCAACAAGAAGGGTAGTAGGAGTGATCTGCAAAACTACCATCCAATATCCTTGACATTGATTTGTTGTAGGATCTTCAAACATATTCTGAGCTCAAACATAATGTGGTACCTTGAACAGAATGACCTCCTCAGTGGCAACCAGAATGCATTTCAAAAACATTGATCATGTGAAACTGAACTTGTGCTTTTTGCACTTGACATACAGAAAGCTTTGGATCAAGGCAGGCAGGTAGATGCAGTATTTCTTGATTTCCGAAAAGCATTTGATTCAGTACCACACCGGTGCTTATTCTCAGGTGACGATCATGAGGGGAATGAAGTGAAAATAGTGACTGGATTGAGGACTGTTTGATAGGGAGGATACAGATGTTATTTTGGATGGAGAGTACATTGTCAGATGTAGAAGTAACTTCAGGTGTGTCCCAGGGAAGTGCATTGGTACCCTCACTGTTCATGTTGTATTTTATGTCCTTGCAGATAAAATTAATTGTAACCTCAGACTTTTTACAGATGATGAAGTTATCTATAATGAAATACTATGTGTAAGAAGCTGCATAAAGATTCAGGCAGATCTCAATAAGATTTCAAAGTGGTGCAAAGACTGGCAACTTGCTTTAAATCTTCAGAAACATAAAATTGTGCCCTTCACAAAACAAAATCTTAATATCCTAAATACATGGGTAACACTTTGTAGGGATATGAAATTGAGTGATCAGTTAGACACAGTTGTGGTTGAAGCAGGTTATAGGCTATGGTTTATTGGCAAAATATTGGTGAAGTGCAATGAACCTACAAAGGAGATTGCTTACAAATCATTTGTGTAACTTTTTCTAAATACTGGAATGTAGGACCCCCACCAAATAGGACTAACAGGATGTTGAATGTGTACAGAGAAGGACAGCATGAAGATGACAGGTTTGTTTGATCCGTGGGAGAGAGGCCCAGAGATACTGAAGGATCTGAACAGGAAGACTCTTGAAGATAGACATAAACTATCATGAGAAAGTCTATTGACAAAGTTTCAAGAACTTTCTTTAAATGGTGATGGTAGGAATATACTAAAATCCCCTGTGCATCACTCACACAGGGATCATGAGGATAAGATTAGAATAATTACGGCATGCACAGAGGCATTCAATCATTCTTCCTGCCCTCCATATGTGAGAAGGGTGGGAAGAAACCCTCATAACTGGTAATGTGGGCTGTACCCTCTGTCATGTACCTCATGGTGGTTTGTAGAGTATCTGTAGATGTAGATGATGACATGAATAGGCTACATATAAATACAGTCTGTTATATTCTAGAGTAATGAGCCTGTTTGATTAGTGTACGTGTCAATTGCATTATTAATGAAGTATGCTTTGTAAATTGTAAACTTTGTACTATCACTATAGCATGTCACTGTTCTAGAATACACTAGGTAATCAGAAACATAAAAAAGTCTGCAACAAAACATAAAACATTGAAGTAAGCTTAAGAAACCATGATACAGTTTTTCGATTGTTATCAATCCTTTTATTATGTTTATTTTTGTATGATGGATGTAGGAAAATAGTGCTTTAATAAGTTTTTTGGTTTCATTTGTACAGATACAGATTACTGTCAATGACATATCAGAAACACGAATGGATTTTGGGATGCTTCCAGAGAACTGTACAAAACATTTTCCTATAACAGTATTCAATAGAGGAAATTTTGATGCACCAGTATGCATAGCTGTGGAGGAGGTATGATTGTGTGTTTGCCATTTATTAATTACAGCTTATATTCCTTCCCAGTCAAAATGCAACAAAATTAAACATAGTAATGTGCATTTTAGGTATAAATACCCACCCTTCATCCACCACATAATCAAGTTTTGGAAGAAATAATTCCTCACAAACTATGTTTTACTTATCTTGCATTCTTCCTTCCACCTCGTTGTCCAAAAGTAGAGTTTGTCATATAATGATTGAAATACATTTCTTTGCCTTTTCCCTCATTTAGTAACATCAGAACACCTGTTTACAACTCTTCTACACAGAAATGAAACAATATAACAAACATCCTCAAATAAAGACATAGTATGTTCCCAGGACAAAATCAAAACACAGAGTGAGATGAAGTTGGCCATATTTATAATTTTGCATTTCCTGCAAGAATTTTTGAGAAACAGAAACTTTTTAATTATAATAACTTCACAATTAGAACACTAAGTTTTGACAATAGTACTCAATTTTAGGAACGAGAAAATTATGGTTACGGGAATACAGTATTGGCTATGCAAATCCCTTTTAATTAAAACTATGTTCTAGAATATGAAACTTTCTGTCATTAGCAATTTTTCGAAGAAAATATTTAAGAAAAAGAAAATTGTTCTTTCCGAATGGAGAAAAGATGATTTCAGCATTAATACAAACAACTTTTATTTGTGCAGCTGTAATGGAAATTCCCGGATGGAACAATACATAAAATTTTCCTTATTTCCTGCGTAGAATTTATTTGCAATAGGCACTTGGTAGACATTGTAATTTCATTCTATTTCTTTAAACAAAATAATTTTTAATAAAACTAACTGTAATTTTACAATCAAGAGACTGATAACTAAATACTGAATAAGAAGTTAAATTTGAAACATCTAATAAAATTTCATCAGTATGTGTATGCAAGCTTTTGGAGGCAGTGGCCCCTCCTTCCAGCAGAAAGGTTGAAGGGGAAGATAGAGGGGTGAAGGAAAAGGACTGGAGAGATTTAGGAAAAGGGGTAGAGTTCAGAAAAGTCACCCAGAACCCCAGTCTAGGGGCGACTTAGCAGAAAGACTCTTTGCTTCTCTTCCGAACTGGTAAGTCTGCCCTGACCGAGGGTTCTGGGTAACTTTTCTGAACTCTACTCCTTTTCCTAAACCTCTCCAGTCCTTTTCCTTCCAGTTCAACCCTTGTATGGCGGGAGGAGCCAATGGCTCCAAAAGCTTGTGTAAGTGTAATTTTCTTTTTTTTTATTTGTGTTTGTGTGTGTTTGTGTGTGTGTGTGTGTTTGTGTGTTTGTGTGTGTGTGTGTGTGTGTGTGTGTGTGTGTGTGTGTGTGTGTGTGTGTGTGTTTTCCTGTCCAGAGTAGGCATTGATTGGCAGATAGGCACATGGAAGAATAAATTAAATGTAGGGAGTGCCTATATTGTTGGCGACACCCCAAATGAATCTCGGGTTCCCGACCAGTGTTCGGTTTATACTGCGGAGCTTTACGCTGTTCTCCAGGCTGTCCACTACATCCGTCGCCATCGGCGGATACAGTACGTTATCTGCTCGGATTCTCTCAGCTCTCTCCTCAGTCTCCAAGCTCTTTACCCTGTGCACCCTCTGGTCCACCGGATTCAGGACTGTCTGCGCTTGCTCCACCTGGGGGGCGTCTCGGTGGCGTTCCTCTGGCTCCCGGGACACGCTGGTATCTGTGGGAATGAGGCGGCCGATATAGCGGCCAAGGCTGCAGTCTCTCTTCCTCGGCCAGCTATTCAGTCGCTTCCCTTCACCGATCTACGGAGCGGTTTATGTCGCAAAGTTGCTCATTTATGGCATGCGCATTGGTCCACACTTCCCCATAATAAATTGCGGGAAGTGAAAGCCCTTCCTTGCGCTTGGACCTCTTCCTCCCGAACGCGTCGTCGGGAGGAGGTAATTTTAACTAGACTCCGGATAGGGCACTGTCTTTTTAGCCATCGACATCTTTTAAGCGGCGATCCTCCCCCAATCTGTCCCCACTGCTCTCAGCTGTGGACGGTAAGACACCTTTTAATTGAATGCCCCTATTTTAATCCGTTACGCGCCCGTCTACAGCTATCGCCTGATCTATCGTCGATTTTAGCCGATGACACGCGCTCAGCCGACCGCGTTCTCCAGTTTATTAGTGACAGTGAAATGACGTCAGTTATTTGAAGCTTTTTTTGGGGATAACAAACCCCTTTCTGTAGTGGATTTTTAAGCCTTCCTTCTGCTTTTAGTTTCTCCAATTTTATGACTTTGTTCCCATTGCTGCTTGTTTTCAATTTCGGTTTTTTTACTGTTTCCTAAGTTACGGGCTGGGCGCTAATGACCATAGCAGTTTTGCGCCCTAAAACCAAACAAACAAAAAAAAAAAAAAAAAAAAAAAAATGGAAGAATAATTACTGGATAACATCAGTTATCGGACTAAGTCCTTCGTCACACACAGACAAAATATGCAGGCACACATACTCACATAGGCATAACTCACACAGATATCGCCACTGTCATCTCTGGACAGTAAGGGTTAGTGCATGGGGACAGCAGTGGCCAAGTGTGTGAATGTTTTGTGTTCATCTGATAAAGGACTTACTTCATAATTGATATTAGTCAGCAGTTTTTCTTCGGCGTGCCTGTATGCCACTCAGTGCCTCCTCTATGCAGTGAGTTGCAATTATCCATTTCATATTGTAGTTAATCTGTCCCAGATTTACCATTGTTTACTTACAGATACAATTTTACACGATATTCACTCAAGAAATATACTACATTATAAGAGCATTTTCTTTTGTGTTCATTTCCAGCTCTAATTCAGTATTTTTTAGATTTAGGTCACATTTCCACTTCAAGATTTTATTTATTAGTTTCATACTCATATAATGTGGAGTTTTTTAATGCAGTTTGTTGGTAGGTAACATATAACTTAACCTGCATTTAGTATCCTACTAATGTAAAAAGGAAGTGTTCTTGAAAAGTTGTGAGTTTATCTTCATGAAAATAAGGGTCTCACATGTATTTATGTTTGGAAAGGTCATCAGATTTAGCTTTTCAAATAAAAAATTTTAGTGTTGTTTCCTTTTAGTTCCCACCATGGCTTGGATGACGTGTTTGAATAGTGTAAAAGCTTTGAGTAGATAAATTTTCTCAGACTCTCATAAACTTGTAGTATACCTATAGTCTGAAACAATGTGTGCATAATACAGTATATAGTTTTTTACAGGTAAATCAGTGGTATTACTTTAGATGTTAATGTGACAAACACGGCTATTTAATTGACTCAGTGCGCTGTATGCATGATTACTCCGCAACATGTTTTTATTTACATTTGCTCCAAGGAATTACACATTGTTCACGGAGTCCAGTTTTTTTGTCCATATACTCATTTTGTTACACAATGCATTTGGTGAAATGAACAATTTCTGATTTTACGAAGCTTAGTTTCTAGAATGTTCAATTGAAGACTGCAAAAGGCACCCCACCACCTCCACCCCCCCCCCCCAGAAAAAGCACCACACACACACACACACACACACACACACACACACACACTCTCTTCCAATCATTGTGCTCTGTGGATCACACCATGAAGAATAAACTTCTGGGATGTAGAATGAGCTGACGATGTTTAATTTCAAATTGTTTCACAAGATTTCAATACACAGGTCATGATTTCACTTGATCTAAAAATAGACAAAAGATACTTCATGAAAATCGTTTTTGTTCATGCACCACTATCTAAGTCTGATGTGCAGGGAGAAGACCTCTGTTAAGAGTAAGGGAAACTGATGAATGGCAGTAAATCCCAATAGGTGATGTTGATACCAAAGACAAATCCTTATTAAGTGAGAAACTTCTGATATGCTACCAGAAATGCAGAGACCACATACTGCTGAGAAAGAACAAAATGTTCGTTCTTAAAAGATTTTTCCAGAAGAGTGCCTTTGAAGGAAACAAAATGATCGTTAATATGATGCACTGCCATGCCAATATCGCTACTTACCTCATCGCAATAAAACATTTCACTGGAAGAACAAATATTTTGTTCATGGAACGTGTGTTCCACAGAAGTTTAAAAAAAAAGGGAGACTGAAAATTATAAGGTGAGAGTGTAACAAGTTAAACTGAAAAAGGAAATGACCATCAGCTAGTGTGTGACTGGGGAAACTGCATCACCATAGTGCTCTGAATGCCATCACTGGTAAATACTTACAGTTTATTGTCAGTAAGAAAGCACATTGACAACCCACTGCTGCTTGAAACATTGAAGTGATTTTCAGCTTGGGAAAGACTGGAAACTTGTATTCAATGACTGAAACATTGATACCAAATTGTGACTTTACAAAAGTCAGAGTATGCAATACGCTGTCAGCCATAAGAGTTACATGGTGCTCTCAAGTATTGTTTCCATAAACTGATTTCTCAGAATTGCTTCTGATTGGTCATGTGAAGACTCCCAGTATCAATATTGAAATTGTGATTCTGATTGGTGATTTTCCTCTTCCACAATTGATATTCACTACCATGTAAATGGTCTATAGTATTTGAATTGTACTTGCATTTTCAGGGTCCTACTGGCATTTAAAAATGTCAACAAATCTGGTCTTAGTGACTTTTTGTGTGGCAAAAGAGAAAGCAGAAATATTAGACTGAACAAGAAACTATTTACTTCTTATATTTAACTGAAGAGATACAGCAATCATACTGATTAAATCAGAAACTGAAACAGCTGATTTTCAGATGCTATACATGTGAAACAACTGATTACCAGAATACTGAAGTTTGAAAAGGCTAGCAAAATACATTCAGGCCCCAACATGTAGACTCGGCAGTGAAGATCAGCTGCTGTCACTCAGTTTTCATTTTCCATGTTGCATGTAAATATAGTGATTGGTTGACTTAGAGAACCCCAAATTGTGTGCCGTGGCACCTCAGAATGCTGTGCCGCAAAAGTGGCAAAAATAACATTACATTCAACACCTTCTATATCAATAACAGATACAGAAAGCACAAATAAAAATCCATTTATTTATGTTTGCAATTCATTGTAAGACATACACCATGCAGCTGTAATATAAATGTCTCTGTAAAGGATACTCCAGTAGCATTCTTTGTTTAGCTTCTCACGTGGTAGTTGGTTGACTGAAGGATATGACATACAAAATGTTGGATGTGGATGGCAGAAGTGATACAAGGACCGCATTATGTCTGCATGATCCTACTGAAGCCTTCAGTTTCTTACCACTATCCTTTGTGAGCCAACAATATCATAAGAAAAGTAGCAAGTTGTGCTGCTGACAGCTGTTTAGTAAAGCACAGCTTTTTCACATTAACAGTGTCAGTAATAAGTGTGTGTTTGCAAATGGTGGTTGCACTCTAATGTTACTTCAGTGGTGGCTGTGGAAGATATTTCACGGTGATAACAGCAAGCCAAGGGAAAGTCTTCTTGTTGGAAGTTACAGTAGAAGAATGGGAGAGCTGACATTCTCCCCTCGACCACCAGTTTCATTGTTCTCAGTGTAATAATGTGGCGATTAAGTTAATTTTGAAACTTTATTGTTCTCATCACTCCGAAAGCCAATTTTTTAATGAACTTCAATAAGTGAGCCATAACTCAAAATGCAGAGGCCACACCACAGAGTGACAGATGTAGGATGATTTGAAAATATCATAAATATGATGACAGTTAACTTTTGTGAGGATTTGCCAAATGATGTACAGTTGTGTTATTTAAAAAGATCCTTGTTATTTAGAGAAAAGCTAATTGTACTGGCTGCTGTAGATTTAGTGAATGTTACAATTGGCGAGTTGATGGAGAAACAGCTTTCAAATCTACCTTTGTGTCAAACACCATCAGTCATAGTATTCAGCAAATGGTGGAGAATCTCAGTACACAATAAACTGGTTATGTATGTAAAAGAACATGAATATGGATGACGATCCAGTGAGGCCACAGACAATAATGATGCTCCCGAAGGTGTATGGTTCTTAGACAGTAACTCCACTGTGGAGCACATTTATTTTTTTATTTTATTTTATTTATTTATTTTTTTTATTTTTATTTTTGTAAAAGTACCCCTACAGGCACATTGGCTGTAAAGATCTGTTTGAAGGCTGATGACATTTATGTTTGAAAAGAATTTGGAATGCTAATACTAACCATGGTTGTATTGCATCAGACACTTGTGGAGGATTGTAGATTCTTATTTGAAATTATTTAGTAGGAAATAACATGTCACATTCAAGGTTTAACTTAGCTGATGAAATATGTCAAAAGATTTCATAATGTGTAAGTTAGGCAAAAAGACCGGACGGCCCAATGTGTGGGAAATTCTGCGCAGAGACGGGGTAATCCATGGAAACCATAAGTCTGGTGAATGGTATGGGTGTCAAAACACCACCACCCTTTGTGCAGTGCTGTCACTTACTCTGTGCTGGTGCCACACCAGAGATGAGCTTGGCCCATGGAGTAGCACTGTGGACGACAAAGCATTACTGGCTCAGTAAATTTCTATACACTGTGTAAAATGTAAATTTGAAAGAAAGCTCAGGCGCTACAGTTTTGCTTGATGCCCTCTATCACAGCTGCCGATCTTTACAATCTACAGTGTGTGGCGCAAAGTATATACTGTACATCTTTATTATATGTAGTTGTTGCAACTGTATTGTCAGATTTGAACACAACAGTCCTTAAAATGTGCTATCGTAAAATCTTCGTTCTATTTCTATGTGACGTCTCTGCCATAGCACATCATCTGCATGAAAAGTATATTTCCAGCACTTCGCAAAATGCTTCCACCGTTACCTGCACTCCAGTCATTGAAGGGCAACTTCCCCTCTCCACACGGCCAGCAGGTGAGCTCATTTTACACGTGTTAGTGTGGTGTGGTGGCTGCGCTGGCTAATGGGTGACTTAACAAGTCGCCAGCCAGTAAGAGTTCCCTAGCTGGAAATGGACAGTGTTTCCTTGATTATGCAGAGCATATTCTTCGAGACTCAGTGTTTGAGTTTAAAAAGTTGACAATTGATATTGTTGCTGAATACAATACATAGGAAAAACATGCAAAAAGATGAGAATGTGTGGCACAAGAAAAGGTGGTGGCTGGGCCCCTTCATCACATATTGGCTTGGTCTGGAACACTTTGTGTCGATTATATTGTTTTTTCATTACTGCTGCAACATAACAGTAGTTGTATCATAACAGCACGGTAAAGCTAAAAGTTGAAAGTTGTGTTGGCAACACCAATCATGGATTACATTGGCATTTCCTCTCTTACGTCTCCCGTCTCCACAATGGCCTAAAATATCCCCTTGACTCTGCCACCACCCATATTATGAACCATTTCTCTTTTGTGTCACTCTTAACTCATTCAGTCACATCAAATGTCAATAGGAAGAAAATGGGATGAAGTCAAGCGAGACGTCAAGTAAGAACTTAGAATAGAGAGAAACCTTACAGGGAAGAAATGTAAAATCAGAGAATTTTTAACGTTGATGTTATGAGTTTTTCACAGGGGCTAAGTATTTATGGTGTAGAAGTGGGAAAAATGTAATGAACAGAAGGGAGCAATACATATCTGTGTTAAATTATTGCCACTCATGGTGGCTCTCTAGTAGTATTACCTGATATGTTCCAGTTATGGCAAGAAATGTACACTCTTCTCGAGTAAGAAAAATATGAGCATGCTACACAATGGGAGTTTTTTAACCAGAATACATATACAATATCTTTGAAAATACAACCAAATGTGTTTCCTTGCAGGGACTACGTACAATTGTAATATTAACTGAAAAGGTTTTAGCTTTCTGAAAAATTAAAACTGTGGGAAAGAAAAATGAAGATGGTGCAAGTAAATATTTTCCCGTGTAGCACTAGTTCATAGTCTCCAGCGAAGTTTCTTTGGCTTGCAGTGTAAAATCTTTTTTTGAAGGTTACCTGTCATAGCTTATCTAGTGGTTCAAAAACTAGGCAAGCTGATGATCAATAAATCGTCATAGATTCATGACTTATTTTGTACTGAATCTCAATCTGAATTTACTCCTTTTGTGGGGGGAAAAATCTTATTGATTTACTTTGTGACAGTACATTCCAGACAAAATTTGGCAGCCTGGAACTCCACACTTTTTGGTTATTAGTAAAAGATGAATATGTGCTGCTTATTGGTAAAGTTCAATGAACAATAAGTCTATTTGCAATGTCCTGTTTATGTGAAACTGAGTTTCTGGTGGTTACTGTAATAAAGGGAAATATTGTGCAAAAATTAATGTAGAAAAGGTACTGAAGGTAGCTGCAGCCAGCTTTGTTCAGTTTTGAGAAGTTGTGTACTGTACAATAAGCTCGTCTATTCCGTCAACCATATTAGTGATAAATCTATTCAGAAAATTGCTTGTGAACTGGAATTACATCTTTCATTTAATTCATATCTCATTTTTAAAGTAACCTAACTCACCAAGCTACACATTCAACTGTTTTAGATAGAACAAAGTTTTGCCTTAAAAAACTTACTAAATTCTGTTATATTAAGGGAACCAGGAACCAAAAATTTGTAGGAACCACCAGGTTGTCTGAATATCATGGGGAGTGCCTACAGTTGTGTCCACAAACAGTCTGCTCCCTTTTTATTTCAGTACATGATTGTTGGGGTAAGGTTGTTGTTGTTGGTGGTGGTGGTGGTGGTGGTGGTGGTGGTGGTGGTGGTTTGAGTTCCAGAAATGTCACTGAAACAATTTAACACTTATCCTTAAAATTTAATTTTATGCTGCTATACATTTAACTACATTGTAGTGTGACAATCAAGTGTT
Organism: Schistocerca nitens; assembly: GCF_023898315.1. Lineage (NCBI taxonomy): Eukaryota > Metazoa > Arthropoda > Insecta > Orthoptera > Acrididae > Schistocerca > Schistocerca nitens. The sequence goes on along the minus strand of NC_064615.1, from coordinate 715,759,434 downwards.
CCTTTCAGAGAACAGTAATGAATAATAGTGTGAGATTTGCAATATAAACTGAAAAATAACACATGAAAACAAATCACCCACTTTTCTGTAAAATATAACTTTACATACTGCTTGTCTGCCCTTTCCGCATTTAATATGGCATCATCATGAATTTTCTTTTGTCTACAGTGTTGTAATCTTCCAGTATTCTCCATCACAACAAATACAGATGATGATATGGATACCTGTGAGTCAGGCGGTTGCATGTCTTCAACTTGCATCTTAAGAGCTAACAGTCAACAGATTGTCATTATCATCTTTAAGGCACCATCTTTACAACAAATAGCAGGTAGGTCAGCAAAACACGACACTAGGGTGAGTTTAATAGTCGTACATGTGTGATTAACTTCCACTGACACTGAAAGCATTTTTCATTCGTGTTGTTAGCAACAAAACTTTTTAATTGAAATAAATGGTTGTAGCTCTGTAAATGGTTGTAGCACTGTCATAAGTTGCATTATCACGTGCAGCATGCTGCAAGTTTGTTGTCAGTAACATATTTGTTGTTTTAATCGATTGCAACTCAAATACATGTGCTTTGAACAAATATTATCAAAACTTCTGAAGAAACTTTACTTGTGATATCTTCCATCATTTGAGTTTAAGAATAAAATAATGTCTTTAGTTTGTTATTGTTTGAGCCTAAATATTTAGTCATAAATTTTGACGGCATAGTCTACAGAGAGCTGTGACCTGATGTTATATTTACGTTAAAGTGAACAGTTGAGATTGCAATAATGTTCCTTTATTAATATTAAATTATTAAAATATTGTGATCTTGGCTGTTCATTTTAACGCAAATATTTGGTGCCCAGTATATACAGGGTAGTCATAAAGTAATATGCATGTATGAGAAAAATAAAGATGCTGTTACTTACCAAACGAAAGTGTTGGTATGTTGACAGGAGACAATAAAAAACACACACACAAATTTCAAGCTTTCGCAACCCAAGGTTGCTTCGTCAGGAAAGAGGGAAGGAGAGGGAAAGACGAAAGGGAGAGGGTAAGGAGTCATTCCAATCCCGGGATCGGAAAGACTTACCTTAGGGGGAAAAAGGGACAGGTATACACCGCGTGCGCCACACACACACACACACACACACACACACACACACACACACACATATCCATCCGCACATATACAGACACAAGCAGACATTGTAAAGGCAAAGAGTTTTGACAGAGATGTCAGTCGAGGCGGAAGTACAGAGGCAAAGATGTTGTTGAGTGACAAGTGATGTAAGAGGGGCGGCAGCTGAAATTAGCGGAGGTTTAGGCCAGGTGGGTAACGGGAAGAGAGGGTATATTGAAGGGCAAGTTCCCATCTCCGGAGTTCTGATAGGTTGGAATCAGTGGTAAGTATCCAGATAACCCGGACGGTGTAACACTGTGCCAAGATGTGCTGGCCGTGCACCAAGGCATGTTTAGCCAGAGGGTGATCCTCATTACCAACAAACACTGTCTGCCTGTGTCCGTTCATGCGAATGGACAGTTTGTTGCTGGTCATTCCCACATAGAAAGCATCACAGTGTAGGCTGGTCAGTTGGTAAATCACGTGGGTGCTATCACACGTGGCTCTGCCTTTGATCGTGTACAACTTCCGGTTTACAGGACTGGAGTAGGTGGTGGTGGGAGGGTGCATGGGACAGGTTTTACACTGGGGGCGGTTACAAGGGTAGGAGCCAGAGGGTAGGGAAGGTGGTTTGGGGATTTCATAGGGATGAACCAAGAGGTTACGAAGGTAGCCAGCTTCACACATCCGTCCACATCAAACCCCCCAACAAGCAACAGTACCTCCATTTTGACAGCTGCCACCCATTCTATATCAAACGGTCGCTTCCCTACAGCTTAGGTCTTCGTGGCAAACGAATCTGCTCCAGTCCTGAATCCCTGAGAAGGGGACAAACAATAGCTATCAATATAGGTAAACATAACTATAGCAGCAAATTGACCCGCCAGGCTAGCCGAGAGTGCTAACGCGCTGCTTCCTGGACTTGGGTAGGCACACCAGCCCCGGATCGAATCCTGCCGGTGGATTAACAACGAGGGCCGATGTGCCAGCCAGTCTGGAGGTGGTTTTTAGGCGGTTTTCCATATCACGCTAGGTGAATACCAGGCTGGTCCCCCTGTACCACCTCAGTTACACGGCTCGCATACATCCTAACACTTTCACGCTATTCCATGGATTACACTTGACGCAGACAGTTGGGATATACTAATTCTGTCCCGGGGGGTACGGGGTGGCAGCAGGATGAGCATCCGGCCACCCCTTAAATATTAACATGCCAAATCCGATTAACGATGGCTGACCCTGCGTAACTGCAGGACGAGGCTCAAGCGATAGATAGATAGATCGATAGATAGATAGATAGAACTATAGCAGCAAATTCAATTATAGAAATTGTTTGAGCCCATTAAAAAAAGAAGTGTACATACCACTCTATTCTAATTCTTAGCAGATGTTGTAAATGCTGAGTACAAGAGAAGACTTTCATAGAGAAATAATAATATATTTTCTGTCAGCCTGTGAAATAGGTTGAAAAAGTGTTGGTATAAGTTTATATATGTGGCAGGGTCATTCAATAAAAGTTGCAAGAAGAACTACCATATATTATGGACTTAAAAGATGCACCTTAATTTTAAAGTAATTTAAAAAAAAATCAAATTTAAGTAACTGAACTGTCATTCACAATCCCCGAAAATCGTCACTTGAACTTCCTCCTCCTCCTCCTCCTCCTTCTTCTTCTTCTTCTTCTTCTTCTTCGTCATGTCGTCATCGTTGTCCTCTTTATGTATAAGATGGTCTTCACCGCCATAGAGAAAGATGGAACAATAATGTCTTCTCACACTCTAGACCATGACTGTTTTATCCACTAACATACTTGTTTGATTATACGTCATTTTAATGCTCCCTTTGGCGTTAATTCATGTTGAGTTTCATCTGTCGTCCATTTGTTCCATTCCTCTCTCATATACACTTCAAGCGGTTTACTTATCGAGACATCAAGAGGTTAAAATCGTGAAGTCGGTCCTCCCAGAATAACAGCAAGCTCTGTAGTTACCTGTATCAATTTCTCTTTCACAGAATTTTTGAAATGACTACTAAACTGGTCTAGCACAAAAAGAGAACTCCTCTTCAATAAAGCAATTTTCCTTCTTCCTGTTGTTGTTGTTGTGATCTTCCGTTCAGAGACTAGTTTGATGCAGCTCTCCATGCTACTCTATCCTGTGCAAGGTTCTTCAGCTCAGTAACTTCTGCAGCCTACATCCTTCTGAATCTGCTTAGTGTATTCATCCCTTGGTCTCCCTCTACGATTTTTACCCTCCAAGCTTCCCTCCAATACTAAACTGGTGACCCCTTGATGTCTCAGAACGTGTCCTACCAACTGATCCCTCCCCCTAGTCAACTTGTGCCACAAATTCCTCTTCTCCCCAATTCTTTTTCCTACACTTCATTAATTGATAGTTTCATATCAGCCCCGTCTATCCAACCCTTGTGAAGTATGCGAACACCACCACCACCGGGCAGTGTTTCAGAAGGTTTTGGCGTTGTTTTGTGCTTGAAAATGATCGTTGGATTAAGTTTAGTACCATCTGCACATCCCTCCCCCTAGTCAACTTGTGCCACAAATTCCTCTTCTCCCCAATTCTTTTTCCTACACTTCATTAATTGATAGTTTCATATCAGCCCCGTCTATCCAACCCTTGTGATGTATGCGAACACCACCACCACCGGGCAGTGTTTCAGAAGGTTTTGGCGTTGTTTTGTGCTTGAAAATGATCGTTGGATTAAGTTTAGTACCATCTGCACATCCCTCCCCCTAGTCAACTTGTGCCACAAATTCCTCTTCTCCCCAATTCTTTTTCCTACACTTCATTAATTGATAGTTTCATATCAGCCCCGTCTATCCAACCCTTGTGATGTATGCGAACACCACCACCACCTGGCAGTGTTTCAGAAGGTTTTGGCGTTGTTATGTGCATGAAAATGATTGTTGGATTAAGTTTAGTACCATCTGCACAACATCAAAGGGCAACAGCATAGTGCATCTATTCATGTACACTTATTTTTGCAGTTACAGTTTTAACTCCTTTCATGACAACAGTTCTGTTATTTGATACATCCATATTCACTATCTGGCTTAGTTTCACACTGATTTTCTTTCGATGTTGAATAATAAAGCAATGGGAAGATAATATTTTCCCTTTATACTCTCATGGCATTTTGTGAGATATTTTGGTTTTGGTTAACATGCTATGTCCATCATGCTTCATAAACCTGTAGCACTTACCAACGCTGTCATTAAAGCCTGTTAGTTTCCACTATTGTGCTAGCTTACGAGCATGTATTTGAATCGTTTTTGTATTAATTCCAATGCTATTTTGATGGTGTTCTTGAATCCATTTCAATACATTGTCTTCTAGTTTTGGTCATTTTGCATTCAGTCCTCTATTTGCACATTTAGTCTTCCTTATTTTTTTCAGTTCTTCTTTACTAGCCTGTCAATCACAAATGGTATTTTTCTGTTGGTGGAGGGTTCAGCTGCTCTGTTTCCATGTTGTTCTGCATATGTTGCTGTTGTTGTTGCTGCTGCTGTTCTTGTTGTTGTGATCTTCAGTCCAGAGACTGATTTGAAGCAGCTCTCCATGCTACTCTATCCTGTGCAAGCTTCTTCATCTCCCAGTACCTACTGCAACCTACATCCTTCTGAATCTGCTTAGTGTATTCATCTCTTGGTCTCCATCTGTGATATTTGCCCTGCACGCTGCCCTCCAATACTAAATTGGTGATCCCTTGATGCCTCAGAACATGTCCTACCAACTGATCCCTTCATCTAGTCAAGTTGTGCCACAAATTTCTCTTCTCCCCAATTCTATTCAATGCCTCCTCATTAGTTATGTGGTCTACCCATCTAATCTTCAATGTTCTTCTGTAGCACCACATTTTGAAAGCTTGTATTCTCTTCTTGTCTAAACTATTTATCATCCATGTTTCACTTCCATACATGGCTACACTCCACACAAATACGTTCAGAAATGACTTCCTGACATTTAAGTCTATACTCGATGTTAACAAGTTTCTCTTCTTTAGAAACGCCTTCCTTGCCATTGCCAGGCTACATTTTATATCCTCTCTACTGCAACAACCATCATTTGTTTTGCTCCCCAAATAGCATAATTCATTTACTATTTTAATTGTCTCATTTCCTAATCTAATTTCCTCAGCTTCACCCGATTTAATTCGACTCGATTCCATTGTCTTTGTATTGCTTTTGTTGATGTTCATATTATATCCTCCTAGGCCGCATCATATAAATACCTTTTATTTTCTTCCATTGTAAAACTAGCCGCTAACAATAATATTGTACTGTTACTGATAGCACAAATAACTTTCAATTCAAGTTAACTGTCTGTGGACTGCAATGAAGCATCATAGGCTAGACAGTATTTCGGGTTTGTAATGGTGGGTCAGGTGGGACACAGTTTTAGCAAGCTTATGAATCTCTGCGACTCACGTTAATCGTACAGGTGCACTGCTGTTGCAAGTTGAAATCAACATTGCCAGGTAGAGACAGGTTTTCTGTGGCATCAAATATACGGCCATTTTTATGACTGGTGGGAATATTGAATCAAACACTGGACATTTTATATTGATTTTGAGCAGAAGACCTACCTGAATTTTGGAGGCATTTTTTCGAAGAAAGTAAGTTTACCTTTATAGTCCATAAAATACGATACCATTTCTAACACTGAAGTTTTCTCCATAGTGTAGTGACCATACCAACTATATAAAACACCACTTTCTTGTCTTCTCCTTCTGTATCCTGTAACTCTGTCATTACTCATATATTAAGAAGTATTCCGTACTGAGACATCTCTTTCTTGTACCTGTCTTTGTGGACTGATTATTTAAAACATATTTTCTGTTACTAGATTATAATATTTTGATGCATTTTTTATCACCAACCATAGCACAGTTACATACTTCTTACAAAATGTGAGCTTATGTATAGTTCTTTCTCTGTTCTGTTTCTTTTAACACATATCCACCACATTTATTATTAAATAGATTCTCATGTTCATTTTAGCATAATTGTATGTTTTTTCTTAATATCTGTTGCATATCTCTCACTGGTCAACAAATTACAAACCTTCGCTGCCTAGTAGCTCTTTAATCCTGTCTTTATTACTTCAAAAGATCTAAAATTCTTTAGTTATTACACATTTATTATGGTTGTACAAAACTTGAAGGCACAAGTGCACCCTGGTAGTATCTAATGTGAGCTTTTAAGCTTACTGTTGCTCTTCATCTGTTCATTGCTTGATTAAGAGTGGTAGACATGGCCTGAAGAACAGTCTTGCCACATTTACACTCACAGATCTTGGAAATTGGTCGTAATACGCCCCTATGGATACCTAGACTGCAACCCGTAGGTATCCCATCTGTAGTGACGAGCAGTCTGCCAAGAGTCTGACTGAGCTCTTCAAAAACTGTAATTACCCTCCCAACCTTGTACAGCAACAGATCTCCTGTGTCTTATCTCTCACGTCGCCCACCACATCACATTCTCTGCCAGGTTTCAGTACCTCTCACTGTGCTGTGAAATTAGGAATGTCCTACCCACTATCCTTCCCAACTCTTCCACAGTGTTATTCCATTGCCCACTGAACCTTGTCCATCTCTACACAGCCTGTGCTCCTAATCCCTTACTTCATGGCTCATATTTCTGTAATAGACCTACAGGCAGTACATGTCCCATACATCCAGCACCAGCTACTCCAGTCTGGTCACAAGCATCATCTATCCCATCAAAGGTAAGGATACGTATGAAACCAGTCAAGTGATATACAAGCTAAGCTGCAACCGCTGTGCTGCATCCTATGTGGGCATGAAAAGCAACAATTGTCTGTCCACATGGATCACCAGTGACAAACTCTGAGCATGCTTCCCAACACAGTGTTCTTCATTTCAGTGGCTGCTTCACAGCCTGTGCCATTGTATCCTACCTACCAACACCAGCTTTTCTGAATTGCGTAGGTGGGAACTTTTCTGAATTGCACAGGTGGGAACTCTCTCTGCAGTATGTCCTATGTTCCTGAAACCTTCCTGAACTCTACCTTCGTTAGTCATTGTCCCTCACCCACCTATCCCCTTCCCTGTTCCCCCTGCAGCACTACAGAGCACTCTATTTCCCCAATGCAGCCACAATCTTTTTACTTTCTTCTTTTCTGGTACCTCCCCCACCCCCACCTTTCCCCTGTTCTTACTTTTCTACTTAAGTTTTTCAAATAATAAAATTTACTTATATGTGTAATGCATTTCTGCATGCTGAAATGTCCATATCCTTTATGTATGAACCATATCAGATTATGTTGTGGTTTGTTGAATACATAACAACCAATTGGCTTCGTTGTCTCGTAGCTTCCAAAACTACCAGTCTTCACGTATTGTCCACATAGATTTCTCTTCCTGTAGCATGTTGCCTTTTCATGTCATTCTCACTTTTCTCCAAAATATTCGTCTGTTTTTATTTCTTGTTTTGTTTTCAATGCTAATCTCCTTACCTCATTATTTGTGTAACTTTTCTGGAAAACTTGGGGAAATTTTTGTGTTTTGGCTAAAAACCCAAGAAAATGTAGGGTACCTGGTTTGATTGGGGTCAGAGATATTTCCTCTCCTTCTGTTTTGCTTGATACAATGCCGCTGTCACCGGTCACCCTCATCTCATCTCAGTGCTGTGCGACTGCTTTCCACCCACATTTTGGCATCACCCAACACCGCTCCTCACTCAGTCTAGTGCAGTGGTTATCACACCTGTCACTGCAGCCTGGGTGTGCTACCTAGCACACCTGTCACTGCAGCCTGGGTGTGCTACCCTAGTTCATTGTTGTGCCATGGATTTGTGTGTTTGTGATGGGACCAGCAAGAACCTGTGATGAGTATTTGGTGCAGTTTGCATTTACATCTGTTCAAATGGAAGTTTGCCTTGTTTGCTTAATACTATACAATCACAAAGATGTGTGCTTGTTAGAGAGTTTGTGGCCTCTCCAAATCCATTTACTTTGAACCAGGACTACTAGGGCATGAGAGGTTTGTATGCAGTAAATTGTTTTGCATATATACTAAAAAATTACTGTTTTACATGCCAGCAGCTTTCGATCTGATTCACTGTGTGCAAATAAGAGTGATTATATCTCTTTAGCGGTAGGCATAAAACATTGTAATTGGGATACTAGCAACCAGTCATTGAGCTTTGGCTTGCGCTTGGTGGTTTAGTTAACATCGAGCTAAAGCCTGCCAATGCAGACGGTCACATCGTGAGTGGGGCTGTGGGAGTCAGTGGCTGGGGCATGGGGGGCCGAGACGACTCTTAGATTCATTTCTATCCTTTCTGTGTAACATTTCTGATGCTGCTGTGGCCTTTACTCAACATAAATTATTTTCAGTTATGAGCATGCCAGGAAAATTTCATTGCCTTCCTTTGGATCCAGTCAGTATGAGATGTAGGTGGGGAGATGGGATGGAAGTTGCTAATAAGAAAGAAGTGCAGGTTGTGACCAGTTATGTTTCATTGAAGAAAAGTAATATTTCTGATTAGTCTCCATGTATCTGAGCAATCAGGTCCTACCGCCCAAGGCAGTCACATCAAACGCACACTGCAGGAACTTTTGGTTGATGACTGATGATGTTAGATTACATGCAGAGGGATGCCATGATTGAAGCGGATCTCAATTTGTGTAATTTGGCTGCTGTGACATACCCATCTTATTGGGACATTGACAGCTTGTTAATCTCTTACCAGATTTATTTCTAGACTGTAACATTGCCTCCAAACTGCTGCTTCAAAACTCAAAAGTAAATTAGAGCATTGTGTTCGGACTGGAGCCATTTTTAATTAAACAATTACAGGATATTATTGCTGCACATGATGTGGTAATGATTAAGCTTGATCTGTTTGTACATTTTTGGAATAGTGTGTTGGACCAGGTTTTGAGAAGGTTTCTCACATCACTGTTTTTGAGGAAAAGTTCTGTAAAAGATATAGTTGGATCTGAGGCAGGTGCATTCCAATCTAATGTAAATCTAAAAAGTTAAGTTATTCAGGTGTACATGGATGCCCTTAATGTTAATAAGGCATTCCTAAGAGCTCTGAAAAGAAAGCTCAAAGTCAAGGGTAATCCAAAGGATACTGTGTTTTTGGACTTCGGAACATGGGAATTACACACAGTGCATAGTGACTTTGACAGGTTCTACTGGCATTGGTTGGGATCTTGCTCAGTTCCTGAGAGCTTTATACACTCCTGGAAATGGAAAAAAGGACACATTGACACTGGTGTGTCAGACCCACCATACTCGCTCCGGACACTGCGAGAGGGCTGTACAAGCAATGATCACACGCACGGCACAGCGGACACACCAGGAACCGCGGTGTTGGCCGTCGAATGGCGCTAGCTGCGCAGCATTTGTGCACTGCCGCCGTCAGTGTCAGCCAGTTTGCCGTGGCATACGGAGCTCCATCGCAGTCTTTAACACTGGTAGCATGCCGCGACAGCGTGGACGTGAACCGTATGTGCAGTTGACGGACTTTGAGCAAGGGCGTATAGTGGGCATGCGGGAGGCCGGGTGGACGTACCGCCGAATTGCTCAACACGTGGGGCATGAGGTCTCCACAGTACATCGATGTTGTCGCCAGTGGTCGGCGGAAGGTGCACGTGCCCGTCGACCTGGGACCGGACCGCAGCGACGCACGGATGCACGCCAAGACCGTAGGATCCTACGCAGTGCCGTAGGGGACCGCACCGCCACTTCCCAGCAAATTAGGGACACTGTTGCTCCTGGGGTATCGGCGAGGACCATTCGCAACCGTCTCCATGAAGCTGGGCTACGGTCCCGCACACCGTTAGGCCGTCTTCCGCTCACGCCCCAACATCGTGCAGCCCGCCTCCAGTGGTGTCGCGACAGGCGTGAATGGAGGGACGAATGGAGACGTGTCGTCTTCAGCGATGAGAGTCGCTTCTGCCTTGGTGCCAATGATGGTCGTATGCGTGTTTGGCGCCGTGCAGGTGAGCGCCACAATCAGGACTGCATACGACCGAGGCACACAGGGCCAACACCCGGCATCATGGTGTGGGGAGCGATCTCCTACACTGGCCGTACACCACAGGTGATCGTCGAGGGGACACTGAATAGTGCACGGTACATCCAAACTGTCATCGAACCCATCATTCTACCATTCCTAGACCGGCAAGGGAACTTGCTGTTCCAACAGGACAATGCACGTCCGCATGTATCCCGTGCCACCCAACGTGCTCTAGAAGGTGTAAGTCAACTACCCTGGCCAGCAAGATCTCCGGATCTGTCCCCCATTGAGCATGTTTGGGACTGGATGAAGCGTCGTCTCACGCGGTCTGCACGTCCAGCACGAACGCTGGTCCAACTGAGGCGCCAGGTGGAAATGGCATGGCAAGCCGTTCCACAGGACTACATCCAGCATCTCTATGATCGTCTCCATGGGAGAATAGTAGCCTGCATTGCTGCGAAAGGTGGATATACACTGTACTAGTGCCGACATTGTGCATTCTCTGTTGCCTGTGTCTATGTGCCTGTGGTTCTGTCAGTGTGATCATGTGATGTATCTGACCCCAGGAATGTGTCAATAAAGTTTCCCCTTCCTGGGACAATGAATTCACGGTGTTCTTATTTCAATTTCCAGGAGTGTATAACACATTTAAAAACATTCCTTCAGGCCAAGCTGATTTTGACAGTATTACAAGCATCTTTGTTTTTCAGCAGAAGTTCTTCACTGTTGGGTAGATGGAAAATAAAATGGTGTCGCTTAGGGCTCAGCAAATATTAACAGCTGTTTAAAAGTGTGTTTACAGAAGTAGGTAAAACGAAAACCTAAGGCCAGTGCTGGAATCCTAAGAGTCACAACTACCAAAAAGTATGTGTGTCTTTGAGAGGGATGAGATGCTGATAGTTCATCTTGCTTTTTGTGAGACTGTGGCTGTGTGGCTGCTCAGGTTGAGTCATTTCTGCCAAAATTTCAGTCAGGTGCCCTCTTTACTCCATTTCTCTGTACTTCCCTCCATTCAGTGGTCAGAGAATTAATGAGAAAATTTGTCAAACAAGAAGTTTGCAGAAACAGACTAGCATCAAAATAGAGCTGAATGACAACATTAATTAGTTGCAACCTCAGAAAGTGGACATCAGGTACTGAACCAAAAAACTCTGGGTCAGTGTGACATATCAGAGAAAGATATCTTGGTGTTCCGGAAGGAGCGTCTTAAAATTATGAAGAGTATGGCATCCACAATTCTGGATAAATTGTCCCTGACATACTCCTTTACAAAGGACATTCCATGTTTAGACCCAAAAGTGCAAGTTATACTGACTACGAGGAAAGACAGACAGGGATAGCATTGACACAACTTACTACCTTAGGTCACATTGGTGCTCATAAAGCTGATGCCATTGCCAATGAGTTCCAAAATCTAGTAGAAATTATGTCAATAAAGGCAGTTGTCAAAGAATTTGATGGGGATCATGTTCGCAACAATCTGTTCTGGATTATGATAACTGGTGTTGAGAGTGGACATCAAAATGTGAAGGGATTTAACAAGTTTTTTAAAATCTCTTCCATAGCACTGCCAACCTTGAAAGAAGTATTCTGGCAAATCTATTCTGGTCAAAAATTTGACTGAAGCCTCTTTCATAGCTGTTCGTGCTGGTCATGGTGCAGTAACTGTCACAAAGCAGTTAATGTATAGCTTCTGAAATGCACCTGGTAGGTACAGTGAAATGGAACAGAGAATCGATCAGCTGGGAAATCCTCAAAAGAAAATGAAAGAGAGGAGGAAGTGAGTAGAGAAAAGCTAAGAGCGCTAAGTAATATGAAAACAAAACTCATGGAAAATGCTGAGAAGGAGGTTTCTCAGATTGAAGTAGTTCTATCACTAAAAACTACCTGCTTGTGACGTCATTTAATGTATATGTTCTTATCAGACTAGTATACTGCTAGTTCTTCCATAATCATTTTGCTGAATTTGTATTTGTATTTTATTCTTGGCTTTCTTTGTAAAAAGTGTTACTTTTTTACTGAAATACATAATGCTCTTTGTTTATGTATCTGCATCTTCCCAACAGCTGGTTGTTCGTAACATAAATGTTTATTAATAATGTTTTACTTTCTTTGAGTCTCATTCTACTTTTCCTGTAATTTTTTATTCAAATTACATTTAAACTTTATTCTGCTGTCAGCTCCTAATAGGTTTGTTTCTTGGTTAAAATAAACCATGTTCATTCAGAGGTTTTTTCCGTATTATAATCTCCATTATGTTCCTATACGTTGACCAAATTTGTAGATTTTGTCTTAAAATTGATCAAAATTAGTTAGGGACTAAGCACAATACGACTCTGCAAAAATAAAATATTGGTCTTAAAAACTCAAGGAATTTCTTTTAGAATCGCTGGGCGCCCTGTTATCATCAAGAAATTAATGAGAAAAATATGATAACTCTGGATCCTCCATTTCTTTTATTTTACTCATGCCTAAAAGTAGTCATGATAATGCATCTGGTACTATTTTTTATGGCCCTTTTGGATAGTTAACTTCTATTTGATGTTGCTGTAGGAATAGTATACATTGCATTGACCTTTCCATGAGGAAAGCTGATACCTTGTGATATGTATATATTGCTATGTTGGATCCCAGACTGTGCATTTGAAATTTTTGTACACACCATATAACAGCTAACAACTCCTCTATCGCTATTTAATTAAGTTCATGTTCATTGAGTCTGCTAGCAAAAGCTAGTGTTCTGTGGTTACCTAACTCAGGATTCTACTCACCTTGAAATAGTTTGTCTGCAGTACCAAGCTCAGAAACATCAGTTGCTAACTTGAAGACCTGATTCATCACAGGATGGAATGTAACAATTTTATGAAAAGGGTAGTTGATACTCACTATATATTGGAGATGCTGTATCACAGACAAGCACAAAAAAAAAGACTGTCAAAAAATGAGCTTTTGGCCAAAAAGACCTTCGTCAGAGATGGAACGTACACACACAAATTCACGCAGATGCAACTCGCACACATATAACTACAGCCTGTGGCTGCTGAGGCCACACTGTAACCAGTGGCCCATGATGGGAGATGCAACCAGGTGGTGGGGGTAAGGAGGCGGCTGGAGTGGCGAGGCAGCCGGATAGCAGGATAGGGGCGGGGGATGGCAAAATGCCGCTTATGGTAGTATACAGGGATGATGGGGGGAGAGGTTAGGGCAGCTAGGTGTAGTTGGGAGGTTAGACAGAGAGTAGTGGGTTAGCAGAAAAGGTGCAACGTATAAAGGCTGTACGTGCATAGGTGGAATAGAAGTCTATGTAGTTCTGGAATGGGAACAGTGAAGGGGTTAGAGGATAAGGATAATGATAATGAAGGTTTATGCCAGGAGGGTTACGGGAATGTAGGATATACTCCAGGGAGAGTTCCCACCTGCACAGTTCAGGAAAGCTGATGCTGATGGGAAGGATCCAGAATTGCACAGGCCGTGAAGCAGTCATTGAAATGAAGAATGTCATGTTGGGCTGTCTGATCAGCAAGGGGGTGGTCCAGCTGTTTCTTGGCCATAGTTATTCGGTGGACATTCATACGGACAGACAGCTTGTTGGTTGTCATGCAGCACTGTGGTTGCAGCTTGGCTTCTAGATCATGTAACTGGTTTCTTGGGTAGCCCTGCCTTTAATAGGCTAGGTGATGGTCGTGACCTGACTGGAGTAGGCAGTGGTGAGAGGATGCACAGGACAGGTCTCGTATCCAGGTCTGTTTAAGGGATGTGAGCCATGAGGCAAGGGGTTGGGAGCAGGGGTTGTGTAGGGATGGATGAGGATACTGTGTAGGTTTGGTGGGCAACTGAGTACCCCTGTGGGAGGGGTGGGAAGGATAGTGAGTAGGATGTTCATCATTTCAGAGCACAATGAAAGGTAGTCGAAACCTAGGTACATAATGTGATTTAGTTTCTCCGGTCCTAGATGGTACTGAATCACAAGGGGAATGCTGCTCTGTGTCCGGACAGTGGGACTTTGGGAGGTGGAGGTTGACTGGAGAGATAAGGCATGGGAGATCTTTTGTTGTACAAGTTTGGGAGGGTAATTACAGTGTGCGAAAGCATCGTTGAGACCATTGGTATTGACCATTGTTCGTCACTATAGATATGACAGTCACCGGTGGCTAGGCTGTATGAAAGAGACTTCTTGGTTTGGAATGGGTGACAGCTGCTCGATTGGAGATATTACTGGTCTTTGGTAGCTTTGATATGGATGGAAGTACTGATGTTGTAGCTATCTTTGATGTGAAGGTCAACATCGAGGAAGGTGGCTTGTTGGGTTTGTTGGGTTGAGTAGGACCCGGTGAACCAGTAGGGGAGGAGAAGGTGTTGAGGTTCTGGAGGAATGTGAATAGGGTGTCCCCACACTCAGTCTAGATCATGACAATGTCATCAGTGAATCTGAACCAGGTGAGGAGTTTGGGATTCTGGGCATTGAGGAAGAATTACTTGTTATGGCCCTTGACTAGGTTGGCATAGGATTGTGCCATGTGAATGCTCATAGCCATACCTTGGATTTGTTTGTAGGTAATGCCTTCAAAGGAGAAGTAATGTGGGTGAGGATATAGCTGATCATGGTGATTAGGAAGGAGGTTATAAGTTTGGAATCCATTGGACCTTCGGAAAGGTAGTGTTCAACAGTGGTAAGCTGATGTGTATTACGTATATTAATGTAAATGGAGGTGGCATCAATAGTGACAAGCTTGGCACCATGTGGTAAAGGAACAGGAACTGTGAAGAGTCAATGGAGCAAATGGTTGGTGTCTTTATATAGGAGTGTAGTTTGTAGGTAATAGGCTGAAGGTGTTGGCCTACGAGAGCAGAGGTTCTCTCAGTAGGAGCATGGTAACTGGCCACAATGGAACATCCTGCGTGGTTCAGTTTTTGGAATTTAGGAAGCATTTGGAAGGTAGGAGTGCGGGGAGTGATGTGGGTAAGGAGAGAGATGGTCTGTGGGGAGTGGTTCTGGGATGGGCCTAAGGTGTAGAGGAGAGACAGGGATCCTGCTGGATTTTTGGAGTGTGGTCACCGTGGCAGGGATTGTACATGGAGGCAGAGTAATCCTTGTGGTTCAAAATAACAGTGGTAGAGCCTTTGTTAGCAGATAGGAGTGCATGGTTGGGATCAATTTTTAGGTGAAGGATTATGGATCTCTTTTTGTGCGGATGTAAGGTTAGTTAGCTTGTTGGGGAATGATGGTGAGGCAAGGTCTGAGGCTGAGAAATTCTGGATAGTTAGCAGGGGGTGGCTTGGGGGGGGGGGTGGGAGATCACAGTTGGATGGACGTGTGAACTGAGTCAACCATGTTTCAACATTGATCTCTGGTTGAGTCTTATTGGTAGGGTTGGTGGTGAAAAAGTTTTTCCACTGTAGGGACTGGAAGAAGGAGAGAAGGTCTTTAACAAGTCCTGCATAATTTTAATTTGGGAGTGGGTCAGAAGGTGAACCTTTGGAAAGGACTGATACTTCCAAAGAGCAAATGCTTGTGGGAGAAAGGTTCATGACTGTATTTCAGGTCTCACTGGGTTCCTCATTGTATATGGTGGTGGGAGGGAGTTTTTGAGGATGAGGTGAATGTAGTAGGTCTGCAAGGCAGTGTTTGTCAGCTGAGAGGGGGATGTGGGGGAGGTTTGTAGGTTGTTGTAAAGATGGTGGATAGTGGTGGTCCAAGGTGGGGGCAGGAAGTGAACAGGGTGGAGAGTTTTTTGAGGTGGCATTGTGCATGTTGCTCTAGTTCCTAGAGGGCAAGGGTTTCGGTGTGTATATGGGATCCAGGAATTTGGATTTGCGTAGCAGGAGAATTTGACGGATGTAGAGGAGGTATTGCAAGGAGGTTTGGACCTGATTGATATGGTTTTGCAGGACTGTGTTGGCGAGGGTTAAGGACTAGCAGAATCTGAAAAAATTGAGGCCATTGTGGGAGGAAGGGTGGCAGCTGGAGATGGGTAATTTTCTGGTAAGGTCATTTGGGGGGGATTCCGTGAGACAAGAAACAATACAGGAATACTATGTGGGACTGGGTTCTGGCTAGGGATAAGGAAACTTTTCTGTATTGATGCAGGTGAAAGGGGCAAAGATCCATGGTAGTGGATAAAAATGCATAAACATACATAAATAATGTAGAAGTATGTACAAAAAATATTTGCAAAAATACACCCAAACATGTGGGAAAAGTCACAAAAAGGATGAAATGGATGGAGTAGAGGGTACAAGACGAAAACTGAGGGAGAAGACTGAAAGTGAAAGGCAAAAACCAAACAATCAAAGAAAAAATAGAGAGATTGTAATGAAGATTGTTGGTGGATAAGGTTGGATAAGTCTGAAGAAGGGGGATGGCAGATGTGACTAGTTAGGTGAAATTAGTATGTGCAAACTGGATTGGTGGGGAGAAAAGGGGGGGGGGGCAGGTTGGTAGGATGAGATAAAAGTTCATGTGGCACAGGAAGATACGGGAAATAACACACGACAGTGATGCAGGAAGAGTAATTAATTAGAAGGTATTGAATTAATCATGAGATGCTGCACCAAGAATCAGCATGGTCTTGTAACAGTCTCACAATATGTTTCAAAATCAATTCATTTACTAATTCTTGTTTAATGTTAAGAAATGCTTCTGATACTCCTTCATCCCATACCCATTTAGTGCATTGTTTTAATAATGACAGTACTCCGAGATAGTTCATCATTTGACCCTGTATGTAACAACTATAAAATCCAGCCAATCCCAGAAATGAATGTAACTGTTTTACAGTTCAGGGCAGTCTTTGATGGGTCTTATTCTTCCTTTGTGTGGTCTTATATGCTAAAAGTTCGAATTCTTCTCTTCCAAAATGCAGTTTCACTAATTAAGCTGTGATGCCCTTCTCAAGAAGCTTGTGTAATGTTTTAGTTAATAATGTACAAGGTTCTTCCCTCATTTTGGATAAAAAATCAAATCGTTCAAATAAATTATTAATTCTTGTAATAACTCTTTTTATCTAGTGCTTCATTCAGAGCTTGTATGAACTCTGATGCAGAAATGATTAATCCAAAGGATAATACTCTAAAGTGATATGATTTCCCATCACACAGGAATGCAGTGTTTTTTGTGAATTCTCATGTAACCTTATCTACCAGTATCTAGCCATCAGATACTTTCTTTGCTCAAACTTGGCTAACAACTCATCGGTACTCGTAGGTCCCTGTCTTTCTGCTTCTGTGTGTCTGTTTAATGTCCTCCCTCCTGGACAAGCTCACCCCTCTGTGGCTTTCTTAAACCTTACTTGGTAACATGTAAAAAAATGTGTGCTAATGGTAACATCTGTATGGGAGACTAAGATTACCAAAGTTTGCAATTTATACCCACTTTAGTGGATATCGAAAATAAATAGCAGTTTAAAAGCCTGATGAAATATTAATACTAATATTTTTACTGTGTTTAAATCATAATTTGCATTAAAATATTTAAAAATTATACATCTTTTTCTTCACGAAATAGTGTATAAACTTTAGTATTCTTTTGAAAAATTCAGAAAATGAAACATTAATGTTTCCAATGAAGAAGTTTGTCAAGTTGACATGTTTTCTCAGATATTTTGATATACATGGAAGTAAAGAAAAAAATTACAACTTTCTGCATATATTTTATATATTTTCATGGAGCAACTGGGTTTATCATATTTCACACACTTGCATGCAATCATTGTGTTGGATGTGTAGGGACAGTAACAACAGTTTTTTTTTTCTCTCGTCTAAAATGTCTATTTGTTGTCTTTTTGGTGGATGACCATCTCACTGCTCTTCACCAAAAATATTTGACATAGTTTTCCTAAGTTCATCCGGTAAGTTTGGAATCTGGAGCCTTCTCTGTGTATGTCTACTGATGGAGCTCATTCCAATGCTCTTCATGAACTCAAATCTTGACATTGTGCCCTTAGGTAAATTCAAGTCATAGACATTTATGCAGCTCACTGATACAGGAAGAAAAACATTGCCAGTGGCCACCTCCTCATTCGGTGGTCAGCTGAGTAGTTGCTGCATTTCACGTTTAGAGTGTATACGCCAGATTTTGTGGCATTATAGAAATGAATAATTTTTGGTTTGTTGCTTTTTTCATTGATATACGCAGAGTGGTGCATTGAAGAAAGCATCATAACTTCCGTAGATTTTATTGGAACAAAAGACAATAGCGTAGGATCTTTACTGAAACCATAAATTCTGGAGCCCTCTTCTTTCTTTGGATCTAGAAGAAACTCTTTTGGAACTTCTCCTTTGTTGGATTTATGAATTCCAATATATGTCAACTTGTTATTCAGCAGCTTCTTACTTAATTCAGTGGAGGAAAACCAATTGTCTGCTGTGATATTTCTATTTGTTCCAATAATAAGTTCAGCCAATGATTCATTATATTTTGTCTTAAACTGACAAACATATTTACCCTTTACTTCTGGTTTATCACAAAAAAAAGTCACTATGTTTGAATGTAATCCCATATAAATCATGTTGTTGTTTTTGTTCTGTTAGCAGAACAGATTCCTCGGTTTTGATCCTTATTTGCTCATTTAGTTCATCATGATTTCCTGCTGCTTTATCGTTATTCAATATTTAAGCAGTAGCAACTAATGACAACTCATTATCATCTACTAGACAGTTTACTTTAAAAGGGCACACCATATGTAGGATCTTCATTATTCAAATATAGTACTTTAGTATCAAAATCTAGTTTTACTTTATACTTTAATAACCAATCAATGCCAATTAATGCTCTTGATTTACAGCTTCCACAGCTGCTGTTACACAATATCTCAGTTCATTCATTGTTGTTGATAAGACATAAACAGTCTTTTATGAACCTCCACAAGAAATAATTACATACAGTCAGGTCTGGTGACCTTAGAGGCCAGTAATATAAGGCTGAATCATTTGGTCCAGTGCGGCCAATCCATCATTCCATAATTCTTTGATTTAAAAATTCCCGCACTTCCAGATTTCAGTGTGGTGGTGCCCCATCCTGTTGGTAAATGAAGTCATTTGAACCAGTCTCCAACTGTGGTAAAAGAAAGTTCTCAAGCATATCAAGATATGTATTTCTTGTAAGTTTTCTCAGCAAAGAAAAATGGACCATACACCTTTTCCCATGAAACTGCTCAAAGCCCATTAAATTTTGGAGAGTCCCTCTCATGTTGTATAACTTCATGAGGTTGTTCCCCACCCCATATTCTCACATTATAACGGTTCACCTTTTCATTTAAATGGAATGTTGCCACGTCACTAAACACTAAGCTTGGAAGAAAACTGTCTTGCTCCATCTTGCCAAGAACAAAATTACAGAACTCCACACGTTAGTTTGTCACCTTTACAAAGAGCTTTTATTAGAACTGAACTACCTAGCAGGAACCATGTAAAACTCGAATGTTTGCTCTTTCCAGCAGTATGCTGTTGGTGCACATATCTCAAATAACGTAATATTTATTATTTTTTTAAATCGGATGATTCTTTTTGATACACCTTGTATTTGTTACTTCTTTTGATATTCAATTGTATTAAACAAAACGTCCTAATTGCAACCAAATGAATTGACTATATATGTTCCTACCAATGAATGGATGCAGATATCGGTCCTACCTAAAGACTTGACAATTAATCAAGCAATCAAAATGAGTTTCAAAACCATATGAAAAATGAGCTGTACGCTTCACTCGGTAGTCATTGGGGTCTGCTCTATCACGTTTTGTGCAACAGCTGTATAATAGCTTTCTTCCAGTCCTTTGGAATCATTTCAGTTTCTATATTTCTGCTAAAAGTGCATGAATTCTTCTTATGAAGTCATCTCCTGTTTGTAACATTTCTGCAGCTATACAATCCTCTCCAGGCACTCTATTTTTGAGTGATTGAATGGTCTCTTGTTTCTTGAATTGTTGGCAGATGAGTGTCTGGATTTGGTACAGGTTTTTCAAAATGCAATTTTTCCATTGCAGTATCACAGTTCAATAAATTTTGAAAGTAATCAGCTAGTATTGTGCAGTTTCCTGTATTGTTTGTTCTAGTTACCCACTAATATGAGAGAAACACAGTTCTCGTGATATATTGCCAGATAAGTCCTCGTGTGAGTCTTGTAGAAATTTTGGGTGTTGTTTTTCTGGCCTATTTATATGAATCTGCTTCTGTTATGAATTGTTTTTTAAAGTGATTTTTGTATCTTCTGGAAGGACTCCGATCTTTCAGCTATTTGGCACCCATTCCAGTGATTCCATACTTTGGTTCGTTTAGTTCCATTACATGTTATGTTCCACCATCTGTGTGTTTTAATTTCAAGGCCGATGTTCGTAATGTCTTCAAAGCCTGGCCACTCCTTGGAATTTTGTTCTAGTATTTCTTGTATGTCACAAGCGAAAACCTCAGCATTTTCCTTCAGGGAGTCTGTATAAACTCTTTGAAATAGTTTCCTGTTAGGTCTGGATCTGTTTGTTTGGAACCTAATTTTGATATTTGTTAAGTAGTGATCTGAAACGACAATTCCCTTCTGTTCTCTAACATTTTGAATCTCATGCGTATTCTTTATAGAAAATGCCACATGGAATTACCCTAATAGTGAATTAGGTGACCTCTAGGTTTTCTTTTTTGCGAAGAGGTCTCGTAAACCTTGTAGGCATAAGACTCAGTTCAAATGAGTCCAGAAGCTTATTAGACATTCTTCATTCTTATTTGTCCTCTGATGCACTGGATGAAATCACACTATTGATCTGTATTTCTTCTCCATGCCAAGTTGTGCATTAAAATTGCCTAATAAGATTTTTACACTGTGTTTGAGAACCTTGTTTGTTGTTTCCCCTAGTATTTCTAAGTCTTCTACTCTGAGGATTTCTTTTTTTCTCACTATGACTGAGAGCATGAGCATTTATTAATGTTTATTCTTTGTTGCCTGATTCCATTGTAAGTACTGAGATTCTTTCACTTGGAACGTAAAGTTGATGACTGCAATAAGAAAAACAATTTTAGATTCAAAGGCAGTCGTAAGTACTGATAATTTGCCTTTACCCTTTATGGCTGGTTTACCTTTGAATACTGTGTAGTTCTTTTGAGTGGAAGTGGTTTTCATCTTGGAAACGTGTTTCTGGATTGCTAGGATTTGAGCGTGTAAATCAGCTGTTTAAGTTAACAGTTTTCAGAACAGTGTTGATATTAATTGTGCGTAAAAAGTTCACTCTGGTGCTGCTACTGCATCAGTAATAGCCTGGATGTTGAGCATATATTGTGCCTGGTGAAATATTGAATGTAAGGTGTAAGTAAGTCTATCTTGAAAGTATTTGTCCTAAGGAACTGAAGTGTGGATGATAAAAACAGTACAGACAAACAAGAGGTTGTGGGTGGTTTTTTTTTTTTTTTTTTTTTTAAGTGAACTGGTGTGGGGGTTAAAATTGTAGATGTCAACAGTTTGAAATGGGAATCAATTTCGGATGGATGTTGTTTGCATAGCTATGCAAAAGTAATGGGGCTTGTACTAGATACACTAGTGTGAAGAGCTGTGGCAAACAAAGTCTTTGGGCTGAACGACGACGACGGGGAGCAGGAGGAGAACAAATCAAAAATAATGTAACATATAGTAACTTTTAAGAAATCTCTTTAAAAATCACAGTTCTTACAACATGAAACCAAGTGATTAATTTCTTGTAAGGCAGATGGACACACTCCAATAACAATCCCAAATTTGGCATGTGATGCAAAGAACGAAGTCTTGCCAATACAATAAAATTTGCTGGTATTGATTTCTGCTGGACACAGGGCAACATTTGTTCATCAAGTAAAACCTAACCAAGAAGGATTGTACTGCATTTTACTGGAAGTGAGAAGTTGTTAAACAAGCGCTGTTCGCTACAGGAGTATGAATTATTAAGACATTATGAATATTTACACCCATAATCTCGTTATACAAAATAATGATCTGGAATCTCAACACTAACACAAACTTCAGGCACCTATATATAATATGAAACACAGTGGAGATGGTGCCAAGTGCTTAAAAAGTGATGACAAACAAACAGTTTTGCATGTGGAGATGGTGCAGTAAATATATGTTTCCTTCACTATGTGACTTAGGTAACATGGGTGCAGTGGAGCAGGCATGGACCATGACTGTTCTTATGAAGACCTTTGGTATGTCTGAAGACAGTGGCTAATGCGACAGGTGTATTCCTGCTTCAGGTCAGAACCGTGATGGCAAGATGGTCGTGATAAATTAGACTGTCATTGTCAATCAAAGCTCATAAATGAGAGCTGCTTTGGTACAAGGCAGAATTTGCTGCAGGGTGTCAATACAATTTCTTCCTTACCTGTTTCACTTCTGTCATATAAATATGTGGAAAAGTGACATCCAACAGGCCTTTGCCTGTTTATGTTAACAAACATATCTAATTACAGTTGGAAAAGATGCAGCAAATGTTGACTTTAAATTAATCATCTGGTCAGACGAATCATTATGCACATTTGTGAAGTGCATATAATGTTGAGTTCATGGGGACTACTACTAGAGAGAGAGTGTGCAGGAGCAATGTGAGATCTGTAGCGCTCTTCTGATGTTCTCAACTGGACCTTTTCTTTGAAGGTGCTGTACCGAGGCTTAATGTCTGTGGTTTCAGAAACCATCACCACATCATTGCTTGCAAGGTACCTAACACACAGAGAACAAGTTTCCAGAAGATTGGCAGCCTTGCTCTGACCGTCCACAACCCAGCGACCCAAGCGCCAGTGGAGACCACAGGCCGAACGGACCTGTAATCTTCTGCAAGACACAAGATTGAATATAGGTCTAGCTGTATCCTGGTGCTAAGTGATATTTAGAGCAGTGATCAGGCCACATCAGACCAGTTTGCTCAGAGTGAGGTTTCCTGAGCCAGGTGCCAATTCAGCAAGGATTCCATCAGTCAAGATTCTCACTCAAGAGCAGTCTCCGCGACATTCCTGTCATTTACGTCTGACTTCGAGACCCTTGGAGCTGCCAGCTGTGGACTAAGTTTATGTAGCCTTCTCACCAAAGAAAAGAGCTACTCTGTTGTCATATGCAGGCTTGTGGACTTGTAAATTTATTGCTATTCAACTTTCAAATCACAACACTCCAGATGTGGACAGTTTTGCTCCTTATGTGACTTTGTAAAAGTAAAGTATGTGTTTAATCAAGTTAGATTCTATGACAATGTAATCAGCCGTCAACTGTCAGAAGTACTAGTGTGCTGTTTCACGAAGTGATGTATTTTAGCCAGCCGGGGTGGCCGTGTGGTTCTAGGCGCTACAGTCTGGAACCGAGCGACCGCTGCGGTCGCAGGTTCGAGTCCTGCCTCGGGCGTGGATGTGTGTGAAGTCCTTAGGTTAGTTAGGTTTAATTACTTCTAAGTTCTAGGCGACTGATGACCTCAGAAGTTGGGTCGCATAGTGCTCAGAGCCATTTGAACCATTTTTGATGTATTTTATGCTATGTTTCAATCCACATCTGATTAGACATACTATTAATCTTTCATAAATAAACTTGTTCAATCATTGCTACATGGAAGTATTTTGTTCTGCCATCAGCAAACACATCAGAAAGGATAAACATTTTGAATTGTAATGGATTCATGTACTTGCTGGACAGTGAGTTTTCGTGTTTTACCCCACCACCTTATTGAGTATTAAAATACTACCAGCACTATTAATATGTGGGACTTTGCAGATTGGTAACCTGATGTTATATTCAGGTGGGAGGATTCTTCCACAACTGATGATGGCTCATTAGTTAAATGAAACCTTTCTGTCAGTTAACTTGTTTTTTATCTGTCTTATCAGTTTTGATTTATTTGTGAATCAGTTTCAAAATCCTGTGCTATTATCTTTGTTATTTTGGAGCTAAGGAAACTAAATAATATTCTTTCGCCTACTTGAAAATGTTTAATCAGTTAGTTGAAACTAACTGCAAAAATGAAGTGCAGCTTAATTGCCAACTGGAGTGGTTTTGATTAAATGATAACAATGACTCCTGCCTTCCCAGGATGTGAATTCTCCAGGATATTAGGCAAAAATTGTGCTTGCATGGCAGGGGGAACAGACAGTATTGTCCAAAGATCTGGAATGATCTGAAAAGCCATCTGCTGCTAATGCTACTATTAAAAATTTGTAAGTCTACATGAAACAACAAGCCTGACATGAAATGAAAGGGTCTTTGGTTACAGGTTGTAACCAAATCAAATTCACTAATGATCAGTCACCCTGACATTGTTCTTGAGCACATTCGTCTTGATTATTTTCTTAGTCGCATTCTCATAGTTTCTTGAAGCTGTGCCACTCCTTGTACCGTGTGACTTTCTTTCCATGTGCAGTGCATCAAGGACTGTTAAGAGAGCTCATGTCTATGCCAACTCTCTACAAAATGACATAGCTGCCTTTTTAGAGACTTCTTCTGTATTTGGTAATTCTTGTATTTAATGTTTACAACATTAGGTGACAAATCTCTTGTTACTTGGAACAATGTATCTGAAGTGAAGTCCGTAAGAAAAATGTCGTTTCTCCTTGGCTTCTTTCAATTTTTTCTGAGTCTTGTCATTGTAGACAGAAGTGTTTGCTCTGTACCTTCCAAAACACTGGCAAGCTGCAATTCCAAAGTATAAATGCCACCTCCCCACAGCAAGTGAAGACTTGTGGCAGCATTACATGTTACAGACATTTCGTGCTCACACTTCTCACATCATCTCTGCACAACCAAAATCAAAATGCACACAGTGGAAATTCTCTAGCTTTTTATACACTTACGAGCATCTTCAGTTGGCCTAAGAGTATAATAGTAGTAGCATGTTCCCATGCTACTCCTAAGAATCCTGTGGAGCACTGCAGACCGTCATATGGGATTGTTTCACTTTTGTTGACAAGTGTAGGTTATAACAGGCATGGGTGGCCGTGCGGTTCTAGGCGCTACAATCTGGAACCGCGTGACCGCTACAGTCGCAGGTTCAAATCCTGCCTCAGGCATGGATGTGTGTGATGTCCTTAGGTTAGTTAGGTTTAAGTAGTTCTAAGTTCTAGGGGACTGATGACCTTAGAAGTTAAGTCCCATAGTGCTCAGAGCCATTTGAACCATTTTATGACAGGCATGGTTAATCATTGATTTCTTCCTTCAACCAGAATCTTGTGTAGTCTATACCACAAGGAACTGCATCTGTTATTACGGCATGTGGGCTATTACAAAGGTAAGTCAATTATTATCTGCAAAGTAGTTATAAAATTTTATTGTGATCAAATAAGAAACTTACAAAAACATCATTTTTTGACATAGTCTCCTTCGTTTCAACGCACTTGGTCCATCTTTGTACAAGCTTCCTGATGCCCTTATAAAAGAAGGTTCTTGGTTGAGCTGTGAGCCAGAAATGTACCACTTCTTTCACTGCTTCGTCCAAGGCAAATCGACGGCCCCTTAATGCCTGTTTGAGTGGACCAAACAAGTGATAGTCAGAAGGGGCAAGATTGGGACTATATGGAGGATTATCCAGTACTTCAAATTTGAGTTTCTGGGAGTGTTTCTGCAGTGAGGGGCAGCAGTATGCAGACGGGTATTGTTATGCAACAACACAACACTTTTTAACAGCAATCCTTGGCATTTGCTTCGAATTGCAGGCTTTAGCCTGGGAGTAAGCATCTCACTGTAACGTACATTGTTTACTGTTGTGTCCCTTTCACCATAATGTTTCAGTACTGGACCTTTCTCGTGTCCCAAAAAACTGTAAGCATAAGTTTTCCCGCGGATGGTTGGGTCTTGAATTGCTCTTGCAAGGCGAATTTGGATGTTTCCATTCCATACTCTGCCATTTACTCTCTGGCTCGTAAACCGAGCGAGGTGGCGCAGTGGTTAGACACTGGACTCGCATTCGGGAGGACGACGGTTCAATCCCGCGTCCTGCCATCCTGATTTAGGTTTTTTGTGATTTCCCTAAATCGCTCCAGGCAAATGCCGGGATGGTTCCTTTCAAAGGGCACTGCCGACTTCCTTCCCCGCCCTTCCCTAATCCGATGAGACTGATGACCTCGCTGTCTGGTCTCCTTCCCCAAAACAACCCAACCCTCAGACTCGTAATGATGTATCCATGTTTCATCACCAGTAATGATCCTGTCTAAAAAGCTGTCCCCTGTGTTACCATAGCGATCCAAATATTTTTTGCAGATGTCGAAGCATGTTTGTTTATGCAGTTGTGTCAGTTGTTTTGGGACCCATCTTGCACAAGCTTTATGAAACCCAAGTCTGTTGTGGATGATTTTGTAGGCAGAGCTGTGACTAATTCGCAGATGATGTGCCATGCCACTTCATCAGTAGTTAATCACCTGTGTAAGAGAATCATTGCACGTGAACGCTGAATGGTTTCTTCATATGTGGCGGTAAACAGTTGGCCGGCTCCTCCATTGTGCGTAACACTTGTGCGACCATTTCGAAATTTTTCAGTCCATTCGTAAACACTTCGCTGTGGCAAAACACTGTTCCCATACTGTACCGAAAGTCTTCGATGAATATTGGCCCCTGATATGCCTTCCGACCACAAAAAAACGGATCCTTGAATGTTGCTGTTCTTTGGTGCAAATAGACAGAAGAGCAGCCATGATTAACAAAACGGCAGTGATAACAAAACTAACCTAGTAACTTGAAAATTGCAAAGATATAACAACAAATAAACAAAGCATGCATCATCAACATAAAACGGCAGTACTACCAAAATAAACAAAAATATAACTAGATTGCGGATAATAATTGACTTACTCTCGTACATGCTATTAGGATGATAGTAATTATTTTTATTCTGGTTAGGTCGTGTCACTGCTTATTCATTTCTGTTGGAAACTTTCAGAAAAATTTCTTTATTTCATGTGTGTTAGTGAGACACTGACAAACTTGGGAAAAGAACATACTCAACATAGTGACTCATATTCTCTTTCTTTTGTAGAAGAGGATTAATTCACAGTTCACACATGCACCAGCTCTGTCATGTAATTGAATGTTAAAGGGTTGTAAATGTATTCATGGTATTAATTACTGTTTAAAAT
Organism: Schistocerca nitens; assembly: GCF_023898315.1. Lineage (NCBI taxonomy): Eukaryota > Metazoa > Arthropoda > Insecta > Orthoptera > Acrididae > Schistocerca > Schistocerca nitens. Next base: position 715,732,258 of record NC_064615.1, on the reverse strand, counting down.
TTATTTTCCTTTCCCATAATGAAAAATACCTCTTCATTTAATTAGTGGAAACATGGAGATTTTAATGAACCCAAGCAGCTAAGTGCACTAGAGTGCCTGCTGCTGTAAAACAGGGAGGCATTTCAGCCCTTTAATGAATTTATGGATTGGCAACAGGGGTCAGTGTGCCAGCCAGTTCGGATGTGGTTTTCAGGTGATTTGCCACATTCACTGAGGTAAATACAGGGCTGGTTCCCATGACCCATCTCAGACATACTATGCATACACACTTTGAAAGATTGTCACATATGACAATGCAATTATACTAGTGCAAACAGCAAGGGTACATGAATTCCTCCCTGGGTGGGAGATGGCAGTAGCCTATATGCAGTTGTGGTTGGTTCTTTTTAATTACCATGTTTTTGTATCTGTTACCATCTTAAATATACACGCTGAACAGACACGTCAAACTGGTTTCAGATCTGTTTTAATTCAGAAAGCTACCATTAATAATTTAAGGGAAAAATGACCTTTGTTTGGCTTTCTGCTTTGTACAATTCCAAATCATCTTTTGCATCTGCTGGTAAGTATCAAAATATAACAGAAACATGAATTTTTCCTCTGCATAGTTGATGACAGCAGTGCTGTATGTGCTGTCTTTAATATTAAATACCTGAGAAGCTCTAAATTTGAGATTTGATATACTTAAATATTTACGTGTATTTGTTTCAGCATGGACAGAAACTGTTGAGTTGTCAAGTGAACTGAAAGTTTTGCTGAATTTACCTTCTACTGAAAGGAAGATTCTTCAAAAGTTAAGTTTACTAGGACACGTTGCCCGCACTAGATTGCTGTTATTAAGGAAAAGTCTTCCTATCAACTTGGTGTGTGATGTTGGTCAGAGGGTGACACAGTCTTTTTCCTTAAAAAATGATGGAGCAATGCCACTGAATCTGTCTCTAAAGATAGTTGATGAGCATTTCAAGGAAGTTCACGATGACATTATACAAGTTGAACCAAAACACTTGGTGGTAACAGTGAAACAAAAATCATCTGTTGATATTATTTTCCAGCCACAACCGACATTAAAAAGTGTCCTCAGGTAAGTGAAAACAAAATTAAATAATTCATTTTATGCATGATAATTCTGCCATATTTATTTAACTAACCTTTTGTAGATTGCTCTTTGTTGAAATTCAACCAAATGGTCAACTGTTCAAAATAGACATTTATGGGAAAGTTGCTTCAGCGAAAGAACAACACATGGAAGGAAAGAATAAGAATCTTCCTGTTCAAATTAGGAATGATCCATGTTCACAGAAAGTCCTTTCAAGTAATGGAGTTTCCACACAGGGTGAGTATAATTCATCCAAATCATTTGTATTAATAGTTAACAATAGTACTGATCAGTCTTCTTTATTCTGCCACAATTTATTACCTCTTTAAAAATGGACACTATGCCTCTGTATAATCATATGTTCGTAATTACAAGTGTTATATGGAAAAATATTAGTGAATGATCTTCACAAGTCAAAGTTTAAGAACTAGGATGAAATAGAAATATAAACTTTCACGTAATATATGTTTGTCTGTGATGCTAGGTGTAGGTTGTTGTTTGTTGCACTATTTTACAACTCTCAAACAAATAAAACAAACTAATGTCAGTGCTTTGGAAGATACATCTTTGTCCCTCATTCAGCAGAGTATTAGAACATTGTTTTGCATTCTGAAGAAACACTCACATCGTAACATTCTGTATCTTCATTAATCATCTGCATAAATGACTGTACATTGTTCCAGAACTTAAAGAATTCTTTGTTACTGATTACGAAAGTTACAAATCGATAAGAATAAAAGATGTCAACAACAGAACTTACAGTAAAGTGGCACCAGGGATATCTTGACCCTTGAACTTGATCCGCTGACTGGATGTTGTGTGGGTCAAGTGTCACAGTGATGGTGACACTGCCAGCTGCTGTTTCAGTATGGTTTCTGTTGTGGAGAGTGGTCTGTTGGTGTTTGTGAAGCATGACTTGCCTATCCTGGACTTGTACTTGGAATGTTCGCGTGGTGCGCAGCGTGGTTTCAGGTAAAGTCTGTGCTGGTTTGATACGTTCAGTTGATACTTTCGATGGCGTGCCGTTGCATAATAGGTCTATGGTATCAATACCTCTGCTCAACACCAGAAAAGGGCCTATGTACAGTGGCAGTAGGGACGACTTGATTAAGTCCATTCACATCATCACATGTGAGCAACTCTTCAAATCTTTGTGTTCAGTCACCTGGTGGTTGCCATGGAGAGAAGAGGGCAGGCAGCGTACATATTATGCAGTGGTGCTTTAACTGCAGCAACAACTCAGGAAGTTCCTCTGTATCTGACAGTGATGCTGCCACTAAGTAGTCCACTGGAATCTGTAGTTTCATCATAAACCATTGTTGCCATGGACACTGTAATGTTGGGTGTGGACGTTGTTTGAAGGTCTAGCAGCATAAGGGTACTGTGTCTGTCCATTTCTCTTGGTGAGACATTAATGACATGTTCAAGGTTCTGTGCCACTGTTCTGACATACCATTATGGCAGGACAGTAGTTGGTTGTGTCATAACATGGAGAGGATGCCCAAAGCATGCAATCAAAGTATACACAAATGTTTTTGCCATAGTTTCATCGATATTTCTATTAATGCTGTTCCCTTCATCCACCTTATACAGCTGTCTGTGGCATTGAATAAGTATTTGTATCCATCTGACTGCAGAAGATGTCCTACAACATCAACATGAGTGTGCATGAATCTAAATGGTATACCTTTGAAGTTAACAATTTCAGCGTTTACATGACTGCCCACTTTACTTTATTGACATGGAATGTGGGAACTTGGCTACTTGCATGTGTCTTCCTTCATAGTAGTCCATGGGAAACAGTATGTAAGTAATCTCACAGGAATTCTGGCTTCTGGGTGAGAGGGGCCATGGATGGTCTTGAAGACCACCTTTTGGAACTTCTGTAAAATGTATGGTAATGGTTTGTCGCAAGAAATGTTGCTCCACTGGTTGAACTTAAGATTTGTACACTGGAATTAATTAGAGTTTGTCCTGTGGATGAGTCATTTAACAGTTATGGGTCCTTCGCTTGCCCCACAGCTAGTTCTCTATAGTCTATAATCTCTGACACTCCTTTCTGAATGTCAAGGTAATAGGTTTGTGATCTGTAAAAATAGTCAGTGGTCATGCTTTTATTTGTGGACAGAAGTATATGACTGCTTTGTATATAGCCAACTACGCCCTATCATATATGATCCAGTTAATTTGGGTCAGTTGCAGCTTCTTAACCCTTTGAACGGAACATCGGTCTGAGATACCGCCATAGTTGACATTAACAATGCTAACGGCGCTGCATTGTTCGTGAGGGTGGGGAGAAGCCCAGTAATCTTCAGTCGGGTCCCGAACCGCAGCTGGCCAACAACGTATTGTCGGCGCATGCATTGTTTTCAAGTAAGTAGAATTTTTGTTACGTATTGTCGGTCTGTGAGACCGTGTTCCGAAAAAATGCATTCCCCTCCCGGTCTGACAGACCGGGTGTTCCTAAAAGTGTCAAATTTTTGCCGGTCTCCCAGACCGGTGTTCCTAAAAGTATCACGCATTTGTCGGTCTGTATGACCGATGTTCCACTCTTTGAACTCTTCTGTTTTCTGTGTAGCAACATTTCATCTATTTGATTGAAATTTTTGCCACCACACGATGCTTAATACTTTTGTGTTCATAGAAGAACGAGAAAAAAGTGTAACAACTCGTATTTAACGTTTTAATTTTTCCTCTTTCCGTTTTTCACACACATTCTCCAATTTACCGCGCAAACTTATTACAGCGATAGAATTATCCCCATTAAATTTCGTTAAAACTCATTTTTCCCTTTTTCCTTGCAGGTTTACAATGGAAGGTCCGAAATATGTTTCAAATCGGTCGAAAAGAATTGTAGCCCTTGCACGCTCTCAAAATTACCTTGAAGAATCAGACTCGGAAGTGGATTCAGATGAATCATGCATTCCAGATGAGGACCTTACTATCCAAGATCCTCGCAATGAAACAGATAATGACGATGACTCTCCCAATGATGATGATCGCGATGATGAAACTATTCGAGAAATATTTGAAGTCGAAAATACCGCAGTTCGCGAAGAAACTGGAGAGCAACCACAGTCTGACATAACTTCTGGTGGAAGCAGACTAATCACTCCACAGAAGCCTGCTGATGTTGCTAGCTCATCTACGCGTTCTGATGACACTCTAGATGAGAGTCGTCTTCCAGTTTCTTACTACGGAAGAAACAAGTGTTTCACATGGTCATCAACTCCTGTTCGCTCTAAGACGCGAACAGCAGCATCCAATATAATAAAGGTACGGCTATCAAAGATACAAGGGCCTGCTCTTACCGTGGGGAAAAACCCACTCCCAGGTGAAGTGTGGCGCCTTTTGTTTACTGACGACATGATTGAGACGATTGTAAAGCATACTAATGAAAAGTTGGCCAAAATTCGTTCTGTTATTGAACTAAAAGAAAGTGTAGCTTACAGAGACACTACTGTGCAGGAAGTGAACGCTGTGATTGGAGTCACAGTTCTTTGCAGCATATTCAAATCTGCGAGGGAGCCTATGACCTCGCTGTTTTCCACTTCGGTCTTGGGGAGGCCAATTTTTCAATCAATAATAACAGAAAAGCGATTAGGAATATTGCTTAGGGCATTTAGATTCGATGACTCGAGCACGAGGGAACAGAGGGAAAAATATGACCCAGCTGCTGCCATTACAGACATATTTAATAAGTTTATTTGGAACTGCCAACAAATTTATAGCCCTGGAGCGCATTTGACAGTTGATGAAACTTTGGTGCCTTTCAGAGGGAGGGTTAAATTTCGTATATATATGCCGAATAAACCGGCTAAATATGGCATTAAGGTCATGGGTCTGGCAGATGCACACAATGCATATATTTACAATGCCTACATCTACTCCGGCAAAGGCTGTGATGGAGCCACACTTTCTACAGCAGAAAAGAAAAAGAGCATTCCCACGCAGTCTGTAATCCGCCTATCTAAAGGGCTGTATGGCACAAACAGAAATATTAGTTGCGACAATTGGTTTTGTTCTGTGGAACTTGCCCAGGAGCTACTAGCTCACAATTTGACATTAGTTGGGACACTAAAAAGAAACAGACCCCAGATACCAGCAGAATTTCAAGCAAGAAGCGATCGTGAAATTGGGTCCAGCCTTTATGGCTTTACGAAAGAAATGACTCTGCTTTCTTATGTCCCAAAAAGGAATAAGGCAGTCCTACTTCTTTCGTCAATGCATCATTCCAATTACACTGACGTTTCAAATGATAAACCTGAAATCATATCTTTTTATAACGCCACAAAAAGTGGAATAGACACGCTAGATATGAAGTGCAGTGTTTATTCTACTAATCGCAAAACAAGAAGGTGGCCGTTGGCTATTTTTTACCACATGGTGGCCATGGCTGGATCAAACGCAAGTATACTTTATGGACTTTTTGGAGAGAAGAAAACCGTATCACGTTTTGATTTCCTGAAAAGAGTTTCTCTATATTTGGTCTACGATTTCGTAAAATCCCGACTGGCAATCTCCAATCTGCCTCAAGAGCTACAAAGTATTATTTCATCTTTAGAAGAAGAGGCAGCAAAAGAAAAGCAAATCGTTAGCCAACGGAATAAATTTGTTGTTCGAGTTGATGAGTGTCCGACGGACACACTTGGTAAAAGAAAAACCTGTCGATTTTGTCCATATCAAAAAAAGAGGAAAACTGCCTACAAGTGTATTTCTTGCGAAGAACCAACGTGCTTGGAGTGTTCACGAAAAGTGTGCAAGACTTGTGCAATTAAAAATAAAAGTTAAATTTTTTCTTTGCATTACATTTTAGTATTCATTTTCTTTGTGTTGTAACTATAATAATGTAAAAAAAAAGTATTTCTAAAGGAGTAATGTGTAAACAACAAAACACTGCAAATTAAAGTTTTTCCTAGTAATAAACTTGAATTTACTGGTATTTTAACAAATATTATGGTTCAAAAACCTATTATTATGTTTAATTACACCTTAAAGAGAGAGAGAAGCAACGTAGAAGTGCGGAAAAGTCATAAAAATAGAGAAAAATACACTTTAAATGTCCTAGCGGTCTAGCAGACCGATGTTCCATCTTACCGCCGAGTAAAAGATGTTCCGGTTAGAGGGTTAAACCCATACCTCCAGTTTTCTTTTGGCGGTATGCTTTCGCTTTGTTAATTGAAAGTAGCAAACCTGTAGAGTACGTTTATATAGATAGGTGGCGTGTTCTCTCGGACATGTGTGACAGAACAGACACCATTCGTTATGGAGCAGCTAATGCATTTGTAGTTTCAGAGAATAAACATAAACAATTGGAACAGTAGAATAAAGGAACAGTTGCATCACACATTGTCCCATATAACACTTCCATGCATAATACAGTAAAAAAAAATTGTCATTATTTTTGTATGAACCCAGAACTAAAGCACGTGAAAACGCTGCTCAATCTCGCTCGCTTCTCGCTGAGTATGCAGCTCATTATCGCTGGCACAGAGGTGTGAGGTGGGGATGACTGACGTCACGCTACGATACTGACAAGGGAACCTCCCCATCGCACCCCCCTCAGATTTTGTTATAAGTTGGCACAGTGGATAGGCCTTCAAAAACTGGATACAGATCAATCGAGAAAACAGGAAGAAGTTGTGTGGAACTACGAAAAAAATAAGCAAAATATACGAACTGAGTAGTCCATGTGAAACATAAGCAACTTAAAGGATATTATGACCTCAGGAGCGCCGTGGTTAGCGTGAGCAGCTCTGGAATGAGAGGTCCTTGGTTCAAGTCTTCCATCGAGTGAAAATTTTACTTTCTTTATTCTCGCAAAGTTATGATGCGTCCGTTCGTTCATTGACGTCTCTGTTCACTGTAATAAGTTTAGTGTCTGTGTTTTGCCACCGCACCGCAAAACCGTGCGATTAGTAGACGAAAGGACGTGCCTCTCCAATGGGCACCGAAAACATTTGCTCGCAAGGTCATAGGTCAACCGATTCCTCCACAGGACAACACGTCTGATATATTCTATATGACACTGGTGACGGCATGTGCGACACCTGACAGGAATATGTTGTCGACCCATCTAACTTCTACACTTGGGGAATGGGTAAAAAGATTCTTCTACCTTGCCGATTTAGGTTTTCTTGTGGATGTGATAATCACTCCCAAAAAAGTGATGAAAACATAAGAGTTTGTCACATGAACTGCAACAAATGAATGCAACAGTTTCACAGTCGCACAGTTTCCCCTGTGCTCTGTCAAAACATATGTTTTTAACGTTTTCAAATTTTTCCGTGTGTAGACCGTCAAATCCTGCATGTGTCCAAGCAAATCTGAACATGTCCTGGAATTTTGGAGAGCGAAGTTGATTATGTTTGAGTGCCCTAACTTTGATAATAGTCTGAAAATAAAAAATTTTTCACTCGAGGGTGGCTTGAACCAAAGACTTTTCGTTTCGCAGCTGCTCACGCTAACCGCGGGACCACGGCGCTTCAGAGTTTACAGTGCCCTTGATGCTGCCTATCTTGCGCATGGACTACTCAGTTTGTATATTTTGCTTATTTTTTTCATAGTTCCACACAACTTCTTCCTGTTTTCTCGATTTATCTGTGTTCAGTTTTTCAAGACCTATCCACTGTGCCAACTTGTAATTAAATCTGAGGGAGGTGCGATGGGGAGGTTCCCTTGTGAGCTGAGACGAGGATTGTCAAATAGGACACGTGCCGGCCCGTAACTGTGAGAGCGCGAGCTGGCGGAGAGACTCGCATTATCGTAACTTAGCGGTAGGCAGTAAATTGTCATGGGATTAAACTCAGCATGAGTGGTTGCTGAACCGGGACCAGTGCAATGACTACCATCACAAAAGATGTTGTGTTGAAGAAACTTGCTGATGGGACGTACATTCTGATAAATGAAGTGGGAGTAAGCAGTGGCAGTTCCAGTTGGGAAAAATTTAAGTTAAGCCTACCCAAGACATGCTACCTTCCCCAAGGACTGTAGCACGACATATTAAGGAATTGGCTGATCAAGTCAGGAGTGAACTTATTCCAGTAGTGAAAGATGCAATTGGTAAAAACCAGTGTTCAATGACGTGCGATCTGTGGACAGACAGTTATCGTAGGACCCATTGCCTGACTGTCACATCCAGCTACATTGATGAGTCGATGGACAAATGGAAACTAAAAAACATTTGACAGTATTGGATCACTGTTCATATACGCGACTATGTCGCAGCTGGTGAAAAAACAGTGTACTCTTAACTACAAGGTCTCCTGATGTTGCCACGACTGGTGAACATATCATTATGGAAATACATGAACAAATGGCAGAGTTGCAGATAACGTCCTCGGAACTAAGACAGGTTACTTTCGTTGCAGATCAGGGATCTAACACCAAGAAAGCACTAGAAGCACACAAACGACCCCCGTGTGTGATGCACTGTATTAATAAGCACTGAGGCACACATTCAATGAAGGTTTCTTAATGGACGAGATTCCTGCAGTGTATGACTCCATCCTGACTGTACATAAAGTGGTAGGCTTTATGAAACGATCTGGCTTAGTCGTGAGATTAGATAAAACCTTACACTATGATGTAGAAATCAGGTGGAACAGTGTGTACATGATGCTAGACTCATTCCATTCACAGAAAGATCAAATAGAGACTGTTTTGCGTGATTCAAACAAACACGAGATGATGGCGTATCAGAATGCGACTAAGGATAGCAGTATTAAATTTCTGAAGGTTTTCAAAGAGGCCACGGACGTTTTGGAAGGAGACAATGAGCCAACACTACCATTTGTAGTGCTGTGGATTTTGAAACTCGTAGGTCTCTGCAAAACTGGAGCCGACGCTGTGACAATGTGTACTAAATGAAAGGGTAAAACTGTTTATAAAACACAAAGTTCTAAATGAACTACATGACATTCATTACGTGGCAACGTTCTTGCATCCCTGTTTCAAGGAACTATTGGTTTTTCCCGAAGAAAGAAGAGAAAATTTCATCAAGATGTGCGAAAAATGTTAAATAACGTTGTTGATGCGAACGTAGCCAAAGATTTCATGTCTTCTCCCACAAAAAAATCTCAAAAGTGGCTAACACCCACCACAAAATCAAAAGATGAGGTTGAGAAATATATGAACATGGAGGGTCCAAACGATGAGTTCACACACCACCTTTCATGGTGAAAAACAAATACGTGTGCCCTGTCGAAACTCAGCAAAGACGTTTTCTGTATACCTGCCAGTAGCGCCTCAAGTGAAAGGAATTTTAGTAAGGCAGGTATGATACTGACTCAGAAAAGAAGTTGTCTAGATTCCGATGGCGTTAATGATATTCTCAACATCCATAACAATAAGAGAACCAAATAAGCTAAATTTGAAGCACAGAAGCAAAGGTAACTGACAACTGATTTTCTGAGCCGTGTACGTAATCAAATATAATATTGAAAATTGATAAGTAATGACTCCACAATTATGCTGTGGATATTACGTACTTCATACTAAGTAATGTAAGTTGTTGTATTACTGTGCTACTAACAGGAGAACAGACTCGACTGCAGTGCAATATCTTCAGAAATGGGACTGCTGAATTAAGGTTTCAGATTAATTTGTGAAACTATATTGTACATTATTCGTTTTGAGTATGCACACTTTCTTTTAATTAAATGAATTTATTATTGTGTACTGTGGTCGTTTACATAGCTTGAGTAGAAGAAAATTGGGTGTGTATAAGACGCGACTTCTACACTAAATAACAGAGTAATTTCAACGTACAGTTTAGCAGGTGGAACAGATCCCCAGCTGCTGCTTTAAATCGTTTTTCTTTTGGGTGCTATTGTATGACCGTCAGTACAACAGTCTTTGGTTTGGTCAGTTAGTTAAATGTTCGATAGATCATTTGAATGATTCTTTTATTGAAATGATATGGAAAGAGCGTGTTTTTTTCTCTGGCTACCACCTTTTCAATACACATTCATCAATGGAACAGAAGGAGTTGTCCAGGAGAAGTGATTTTTAAGTTACATTTGAAACTCACTTTGCTACCTGCCAGACATTTTTATTTTTAAATTGGATTTAAAACTTACTTTGCTACCTGCCAGGCATTTTATGTTATTGGGAAAGTTATCAAAGATGTATGTTGCTGCATACTGAACTCCTTCCTGAGCCACTGATAGCTTTAATAATGGGTGAGATCTTCTTTCCCTCTAGTGTTCTCCGTATGGACATAACTTCTCTTCTCAAACTGTGATGGGCTGTTTATGACGAATGTCATTAGCAAATATATGTATTTTGATGGCGCAGCTAAAATGCCAACCTCCTTGAAGGTTATTGTGCCTACATGATTTCCGTGAGTGAACATCGCATATTATTTTTACTGTTCTCTTTTGTGCAATCAATACTTTCTTTCTAAGAGATGAGTTACCTCAGAACATCATTCCATAACGCATTTCTCTTTGTTGAGTTCAAGCATCGTAGTCTTCATGTTATTTCAGCTATAGCATCAGGTGGATCCGGCTTTTTGTAGTTTTCTTATGTCTGTGGATGTAATTTGTATATTTTCAGTCAGAAAACACAGCATATAAAAATAAAATTGCAAGGCGGTGATGGTTAGCAGAAGGGTATCAAACAATAACAAACGGTAATTACATACAGTGATTAATACATGAAGCACCTCTGACCTCAAAAGGTGGTCATTTCCTTCAAGTGTTCCAAGTATGTAGCTACAGAGCCTGCGAAAGACTGTTCGTAAGTCCAAAGCACCTGCCTTCTTGAACATGCTACTTGTACAGAGTTGTTGCAGAAGTGAAAGACCTTTTATAGAACTAGGTCCTACAACAAAATAAAAATAAAACACAAAAGTTACACAATTAGCTTTGGTAGCAAACATTACAAAATTAACTCTGAAACAGATAATATGTTAACAACCTTGCCCAATTTGACGGCAATCTTTCATGCTAATTGAGGTCATAATAAATACAATGAACCATATTAAGTCGTCAAAGAGTGAAGAAACAATGGGATAATAAATCTTTAGTAAATAAAGAGGAAGAAATAAACAAAAGCATAAAGGCAATAAACTTCAAAACTAATTGCGCGAAAGGAAATCTTGTGTATGCGCAGTTACACATGAAATAAGAAACATTTGTAAAATGAGACGTCACTTTAAAAACAACTGTAAGTACAAAATGCACTCACACGAAATTCAACATTAATGTCTATGGTAGGCAAGAAAGTGGGTGGCTGGTTTTCCTTGCTACTGCAAGAAATGACTTCACGTTAATGCTTAGCTTAGACCCCACGATAATCATATCATCATGTAGAAAATAATTTACAGTCGTCATCTCTTGCTTTATCATAAGGTTTCACGAATTCCCTCGTCACCATTACATGACGGTTTCTGAGTAACCAGAGTGCCACCACTGATAGCACTTTAAAGGAAACTTTGGCAGCTTTACATTTAGAATTACATGGACTGGATTTGTTCGAATGTCTCAGTTTTGATTCGTTCGACCGAAATATGTCTTAAATCTCCCAAAATGCATTCATACATACAAGCACAACTGTGACATGTCATTACTAGAATATTTGTAACTCGGATAGCCGCACACAGTATGACCCGTGTTCGGAACGGCCCCATGCGAGCGGCAGCGTTGCAGGTGGCCAGCCGAGAGGGTCAGGTCGCCTCGTTACCGAGACCGCACTCTCGGAACATGATAATCTCGCAGGCAGCATTCTCGCTTACGAGAACGAGCGGGAATACGGCGACAGCTGACGCCCTCTACCCAGAACCCATGGTATGACAGCCTAATGCTCTACCAACTTCCCCATGGAAGCTTCTTCTGCAACATTGCTCCCTCCGTAAGAGAGCAGCATCTCGGTGTTACATCCTCCTAGTCTGGGAATGAGTCATCGGTCCTGCATACTCTGACTCCTTGTGACTGGTTCCTCACCCTTTAGAATCTTCTTAGAACTTCTTTTGCCACTACGCTCTTTGTCACCTTTCCCACTTGTTGCCTGTTGCTGGAGCGTCAAATATACCCTGGGTTTCAGGATCCTTATAGGGCTTCATTCGAAGGACGTGGGCCATATTTCTGATCTTTCGTCGTCTTGTGTCGGGGTCAAAATCTTCAACTTCATAAGTAACATCAGACAACTGTCTAACAACCTTGCAACCTTATGAGGTCCAAAGTAGCACCTGAGGAGCTTCTCGGAGAGACCAACCTTCCGAACAGGAGTTAAGATCCAGACGAGGTCGCCAGACTGGTGGACAACAGGACGGTGGTTCGCATAATACTTTCAGCGATCATTTTCTTGAGCCTGCAGTGTGCAGAGTCGAGCTAACTGCCGAGCTTCCTCAGATCTGGTTATCACCTGGCTGATGTAGTCGTTGGCCACATCATCAGGATGTAACGGAAACACAGTATCCATTGTTGTTGTCACCTCACGCCCATACACCAGGAAAAATGGTGTAAATCCTTTGGTGTCTTGTTTGGCGGTGTTGTAGGCGAACGTCACGAAAGGTGGCACCTCATCCCAGTTGCTCTGCTCTACATTGAAGAACATTGATAGTATGTCAGCCAAGGTCTTATTATGGCGTTCAGTAAGCCCGTTAGTTTGCGGATGGGAGGCAGTCATCATGTGATGAGTCATGTTGCACCGACAGTGTATCTCTGTCACAAGATCCGTAATTAACGACCTTGGGGCACCGTGTCTTAATACAATGTCTTCCACGATGAATTTGGCTACCTCGCATGCTTTGGCTGTTTTTACGGATTTTGTAATGCCATAGTGTGTCAGATAATCAGTGCAATCAATAATCCATCTATTGCCACTAGCAGACATTGGGAATTGTCCGAGGATGTTAATCCCAACACGCTGGAAAGGTGTTTCGGTTGGTGGAATTGGTATGAGTCAGCCAGGTGGTTTCTTAGGAACTGCCTTTCTCCTCTGGCACTCTCGACAGTGTGACACATATTGACGGACACTCCTAAATAAACCTGGCCAGAAAAATCTCTTGCGGATTCTATCATATGTCTTAATAAATCCTTAATGTCTGGCCTCAGGTGTGTCATGTAATTTCTGTAGAACACCTAAGCGCATGTGTTTAGTAGTCGCGGGAAGCCACCTCTTCCCAAATGGATCAAGGTTTTCTTGCAAAGTAATCTGTTAACTACGTTAAATTGTCCTTTCACATCCTCCGACCGTTTTAAGGCAACCATAATTTGAGATATCTTGGCGTCCTCCTCCTGCTCAGCAGAAAGATCCTGGAGTGCAGCGAGGCAGTCACTACCTTCATCAAAGTCTTGATGGTCTTGCACAGGGTTTCATGAGAACCAGTCGGCATCATGGTGTTTTCTTCCAGTTTTGTACACTATGCTAATGTCATACTCTTGAAGACATAGTGCACACCTGGTGAGCCGTCCTCATGTATCCGTAAGACCTGTCAACCAACAAAGTGAGTGATGGTCTGTAACACCTGTGAATGGCCTGGCTTCCATAGAGATTATGTTGAAATATGCACATGGGCCAGATTAAAAGAAGACATTCTCTTTCTGTAGTTGAGTAGTTTCTCTTGGCTTTAGTAAGTGTCCTAGAAGCATAGGCTATAACCCTCTCTTTTCCATCCGAAATTTGCACCAGAACAGCACTGATCCCATACCCGCAGGCTTCTGCGTGTAGTTCTGTAGGTGCTCTCTCAACATACAGACCAAGTACTGGGTCAGTCGTCAGAGCTTTTCGCACCACATCGAAAGTAAGTTGTTGAGCACCATCCCAGATAAATTTAGCATCTGCTTTTAACAACTCTTGGAGTGGCCTGGCTTTCATACAAAAGTCTTTGATAAAACGACAATAATAAGAACATAATTCGAGGAAGCTTCTCATATATCTAATACTTTTAGGAATAGGAAATTCTGTTACAGATCTCACCTTTTATGGGTCTGGCCGCACACCTTCATTTGACGCATGGTGTCCAAGTATTTTCATTTCTTTTGCTCCAAAGACACACTTTCTTGGATTAAGTTTCAGTCCACCTTGTTGGCGACACTTAAGAATGACCCTCACCTTTTTAGATGTCTCTGAGAACACTATAATGTCATCTAAATAACAAAGACACAGTGTCTACTTCAGGTGCCTTAGAAGATTATCCATCATCCATTCAAAGGTTGCTGGTGCATTACACAAACCAAATGGCATTACCTTAAACTCATACAGGCCCTCAGGGTTGATGAATGCAATTTTCTCATGATCAGCCTCATCTACTTCGATTTGCCAGTATCCCCAGTTCGTGGAAGAGGGTGAACTTCCTTTTTAGTTATCTTATTAAGCTTCCTGTAGTCAACACAAAAGCGCCAACTGCATTCCTTCTTCCTGATGAGAACCGCTGGTGACGACCATGGGCTCTGCGAAGACTGAATAATGTCATTCATCATAATTTTCTCTTCCTCACTGTGAATTATTCGGCGTTCTGTTCCTGACACATGGTATGCTCTTTGGCTTATTGGTTGATGGTCTCCAGTGCTAATCCAGTACTTCACTGTTGATTTGTCTAATGTGCTCTACACCTGTGGATTGAAGCATTCAGAGAACTCTTGAAGAATGGCAAGTAGCTTCTTCTGTCGTTTCTTAGTGAGATCTGGTGATAGTCAAGCTAAAAGATCGTGTCCTGTAGTGGTAGCACTATTTTCGCCCACATACTCTGCTTGGGAGGGTTATATGATGCTCAGCTGTTCTACAATTAACAGCTCAGCATTTGCTACACTGATGTGTCTTGGAAGGATCTGCGGTACTCGGCGACAGTTAACTATCCACAATTAACCAAATCCATTCTTAAACAAGACGACAGAGGCTGGGATGACCAAGTTATTCTTCAGTGGTATGCTTCTCTTACATTCCACTACAAGATCCGTGGGTTGATGCATGGCTTGATACGTGACAGTTACCTTTCTAGCGCTGACTGCAGGAATGATCACTTCATCCAGCACACATAGTGTCCATACACTTGGATGTGGATCTTCCTGTCCACAGTATCTCATCTCGTCTAGCATAATCTTTGAGCGACCACAATCTGTAATTGCCTGAGAAACTTTCAAAAAGTCCCATCCGAGAATGATGTCATGACTGCATCCTTGGAAGATGATGAATTCTAAGGGCTGTGTATGGCCACTTATACCTACACGAATGGTACATCTTCCTGTATGTTTTACATATTTCCCATTAGCCACCTTCAGCAGATATGTTTTGTTGTCGACGAATACGGTTTTCTGCATTTCTCGGAAATGACTGAATATGATGCTCCAGAGTCCACAAGAGCTTGGGCTGGTCGGCCGTCCATGAGGATATCGACGTCCTATCATTTCTGTAGTGATCAACGGGGGATTTTTTTCTTCAGCTGCCTTACCTCCAAGGAAGGTCGCACCCTTTAGTTTTCCAGGTTGCGGCAGCTAGGTGATCGGCTGGAGCTTCTTAACAAGACATCGATCGGCATGTTGTCGAGCGTCCTCTCCAGTGGCTAGCTAGCGGCAATGGTGACCTATGTCATCCTACACCCACATCTTCTTGTTCATCTTCTTTGTCCCAGAGTTGACGTTGACTATGATTGGTCTGCTGTCTTCTGGCACAGGCGTCATCAAATATCCACCGCCTTTCTCGACAATAGTGCACCACATGTCCTGGTCGTCCACAGTGGAAAAATACTGGTTGGTTATCCTGGGTCCTCAAGATGTCAGTCTTCCTTGATGCCAAAACAGTTTCCTCATGCTGCATTGTAGTAATGTAACTCCGCCTGGGTCTCAACTTTTTCACCGTTTTAAAGGGAGATGAAAGATGAGATTGGGTCCAATGTCTGTTTCACTTACTCCCTTATGACCTCTTGAAGCGTCTCGGTTTTTTGCTTGTCGTGCAATCCAAGTGCCTTCTGAACTTCCTCTCTCACTATCTGACAAATAACACTTCAGTTGCTTCCCCTATCACAGACATCGATACGACATTTGGAAGCTGTTCAAATTTCTTCCATGTAATCCTTTTTTGTGGCATTGTTTGGATATACTGGCACCATTTGATGAAGTTGTTTGCTTTCGAAACTTCCTCCAGTAGTAGGGCTTGTTACATGTCCTCAGCAACACCTTTCGTGACACGTGCAATCTGAGCTTCCTCCATCATTCTAGGATCCACTATTTTTCACAGCTTCAAGACATCTTGAATGTCGGATGCTGTAGTTTCTCTTAGATGCTGTGCTCTGCACTTTAATTTATCTTCAGCCTTGCACTTCTGTTGTTGTGTGTCGCCAAAATACTTGCGCAATTCCGCCTGGAATATATCCCAGCTTGTGAACTTCTCCTCATTGTTCTCATACCATTGCTTGGCAGTGCCCTCCACGTAGAAAAATACATTAGCCAAACACACGGTGTCATCCCCTCTGTTAAATTTGACTATAAGCTTATATACCTTCAGCACATTGTTTGGATCTTGGCCATCGTCACCAGATAACCCAGAAGGACGTGTCGTGTGGTGGCACACAGTTGCTGTCATCGTAATGTCCTCTTCTTCTTCTGCCTCCGATAGATTGATAGATTGCGATCTGTTGAATATTGCTTGAACTCAGGTTTCTCGCCACTTAATCGGTGGCTCTGTCATGACCTGATGGGAGCCACTGTGTCGTTGATAATGTGCGCTATCACAAGTTCCAATACCCAGTGCCTCCACCAGAATAACGTCATGTAGAAGGAGGTGTAATTAGATGAATTACGAATACTAACTTCACTTAACGAAGGTTTATTCAGCACTGGCACATACAAGAACGCAGAGCGAATTGCCTCCGGCCAGAACACACACAGTATATACAGCTACAGAACATTCCAGTACAATGATTCTTGACATTTCTGGATACTTCTAGAATGTACTCTAACCGAATATAGAAATCAAAATTGTACAGTCCAGGTGCGTTTTGAACTCACAACCCTCCATGCAACAGTTTAGTATCATAACCACTACACCATGGTGCTACTCAGCGTCTTCTGCGACAATATGGTAACTGTGAGCCTCTGGGGGCTTGAGTAATGGATAGTGGTATTGTAAATAGTTTCAGGGTTCCCCAGCATCATCTTTTTAATAACATATGATAAAAATTTTGATGATTTGCCATGAATGGAAATGACAGAAGTGGCTATCCTCAGAATTGGTACTTTTGGTAGCCAAAAATCATGGTTTTACATGCGTATCTCAGTAACAGATAATGAATTCCGGAAACAGTTAATGATATTTCTAGATGAATGTCTAAAGAATATAGAGATAAAATTTGAGCCATTTGCTATGGCTAGGTATTTAAAAAATTGCGGCTCATGGAGCAAAAGAAGGTTAATAAAGTGGTTTTTGCAGTTCCATGACAAAGTGGTGCATTTATAAGCTGCCTAAGGTCCACCCTGAACCATTCCTGATGCAAAAGAACAGAATGATTTGCTCAATTTGCCTGGACTACAAGAAGTGTGCAATGCTTAAATTTTGATCCTGCGCTGTAGGATAGCTACAGTATGCTCATTATTCCAAGAGGTGTAGAAATGGTCACTGGTCCAAGGGCTATCCAAAACACTTGACCCCTTATCTCTGTAATCAATGGAACCCAAATATGTCCCCTGGAAAATGGAACATTTGCGTGCAGCATTTTCGAACATATTGGTACCATCCACAACAGTGCATGGTACCTAATAAAACACTGGAAAATGTAACTACTTGTCTGTTTTGGGAGTTTAATATGATGTTAAACTGTGATCCTCACACTCGCACCAATTTTTCCTCTCTTCCTTGGAATCAGTAGTAATGCTAAATAAGTTCTTAACCTGAAGACAATTAAATATTGTTTTGATCACTCTAATATTAAAGTACTTGTCAGAAACATTATGACTAAATCTCTCCAACATTGTATGTGTGGGGTTCAGAAATTGACTTGATGCCATGGTAATCTTTTGTAGGTGCTGTTAATGGCAGTGGAAGTGTGTCAGCTGAAATTGCATCTTCACGCAGCTCCCAGAGCAGGAATTCTACTTCTAGATTGCCATTAGCTGCAACACAGAAAGAATTAGTATGGAGTAGTGTTCCCATAGGACAGCTAGTGATGGAATCATTTATGTTGAGAAATGAGGGAAATTATACAATGAAGTTGCACATTTCTCTGCAAGACCCCACAGGTCCATTTAAAGTAAGTTATTGTAATATCAGTTGTGACTAAATGTAATTTTGATACTGAGAAAATTAACTGGACCCTACTATTATAGAGACTGAGAGGTTAGATTGTGAAGGCCATGTGGACATTGGCATGTGCCCACACATAATTGCACATTGTATTAATGTTGACTGTGTGTGTGTGTGTGTGTGTGTGTGTGTGTGTGTGTGTGTAATTTCAGAACTGATGATTTATGTGGTTTTATGTTAATGTGTACATGCACTTGATTTCTTTAAATTAGACAGTAAAATAAGATACATTAGCCCAGAATTGCAATGTCTACAAATAAAAGCAGTATTTGAAGGTTAATTAAGATTAGCATCATTATTACTGCTATTGATTCTTGCAGATATTAACTGAACAGCAGAAAAATGTCAAGGATCTAAAAATTGCACTGCAGTCCATGGAGCGTGTGAAGCTGAACATCTCATTTGAACCACTGAGACTTGGGGCAGCACATGATAAACTCATATTCAAGAAATACCCACACCAAGAATTGTCAGCTAAGCTTGTGGTATACTCTTTTAGCACTTATTTCTGTCTATTTTCTTTCTCTTTCTAAACAAAAATCTCTGTCAGATATGTAAAGTATTTTTTAAAATGTATACTGAAAATATGAGATGCACATAGATTTGCTCAAATGTGCTATGTTTTCTTTATCCAGTACAGATGAAGATTTTGTATTTAACAGCTCTAACTGCTAAAATAAGAACATCTGGGGCAGGACAGACGGACATGCATACACGTATGGAACTGTTTTTTAGTAATTTTGTTATCTTTTCTATATTCATAAGAAATGTAAGATTTCTTTTAGTTTTGACATTTTCTTCTAGTAAATACTGGGGTTCTGTGGACAATATTGAGTAGAGAACAGTGTTAATTAATTACATTTGTAGAACTTTTGAGTCGGAGATGATCATTTCAGTTAGTTTTTAATTATTCGAATAAAACACATTGAGGCTCTTGAAAATGTGGATCTCATCTATTTCAGTCACTGGCCATCAGCCAAAAAGATCACATAGTACCACATCCACAGAGAAGTACTATGCCATATTATCATGGTCCAGTAAACTCCACATGAAACAGATAACAAACAAAATTGTGTGAATATTTGAAATATGAAATATATCTAACACAAATACATTGAAATATTTTTTTTAAATATTTGCTTGATGTAGCTCAAGTAGGGAAGATACCTGCATTACCGTCAATACTTGTAACCCTGCAAGATATTGTGGACAGAAACATGAACAACAGTCATAAAAAGCAAAAACAGGTCTTAGGCTTCACAAATCACCTCCATAAAGTTACGGAAAACCATAACGAGAACTCCATCAGGCATGTAAAGTCACCAGTAATAGTAGGTGTACTGGGGGGGGGGGGGTGTATTTCAATATGTAACAGTCACAAAGTGATGGAGGAGAGGGGGTTTACAATAGGGTTGACCATATCAAACTCCCAGTGTGGAAATTCAGTAAAGCTTCATATAATTTCAATAGTGTTATAAGCCAAAACATTATTTGACTGTTTAGTTGTTCAGGCAGTGACCACACATAAGACCACTGATTAAAACACCAGGCAAAGCCAGTGTGAGTTGTTAAAATGTTATGCACAAAAGTGGAATGATCAGTTAGTTTGTAAACTCAAAAAGTATCAAAAAGTGCTGAGGAAACATTAGAAATAAGAATCCAGCTCCCAATCAGCACAGAGCAATAATAGGCAGACACTACTGCAATTTTGTTTCCAAGAAGAGCAGAGCAGACAACTGCCTTTCAGTGTGGGTGTGCTTCCACATTTTGTAACATGTGAAGCTATCCTTGGACACAACTGAGGGAGGGGCACTCTTAGCTGTTTGTTGTATTCCCTTAACAGTGATCTCAATGGCATTTTAGGAGATGAAGTGTAATCATTCTATGAAATTACTCATCACATACAACTTGAGTGCCTTTCTTGGCTTCCAATTCTCATACCTGTCATAGAAGGAAACCAGGAATGAAACGAGACACGTTTTCATTTACAAATGCAGCAAGCAATAGTGCATTTTAAACATTCATCTTACTGCACATTTTAATAAATGTAAGAGAGTGGGAAAGGGGGGGGGGGTTGTGAGTGGTAGGACAAAGTGAAATTCAAACAAGACTTGCAGTTGTCAGTGTAGAGATTTTAACCTCTTGACCATATTCACTCCTATTTGATGTAGTAAGAATGCTGAATATCCTGTAATTGAGGCCAACAATGCTAGTTAATTATAACAATAATAATCATTTATTTAGTGCATTTTCTCCGTCCAGTACATGCACATCTTACCCTTCTCTTTCATTATTTACAGTTCTCCCTGTTTTATTCCACAGATACTCGTTTTTTAAAATTTCAGAATCTTGTTTCTGAATTGTGTTGTAAAACTCATACACCTCCAGTTACTGTTTCAGACACTGATAATGAAATAATTTTTTGTTGTAAATGTTGCTCGTATTAATTTATCAAACAGTGGAAATTCCAGGATGGAATAACAACATAGCACCAGAATGAAATTTTTCACTCTGCAGCGGAGTGTGCGCTGTTATGAAACTTCTTAACAGATTAAAACGGTGTGCTGGACCGAGACTCGAACTCGGGACATTTGCTCTTCGCGGGCAAGTGCTCTATCATCTGAGCTATCCAAGCACGACTCAGGACCCATCATCATAGCTTTAATTCCGCCAGTACCTTGTCTCCTACCTTCCAAACTTCATAGAAGCTCTCGTGCGAACCTTGCAGAACTAGCACTCCAGGAAGAAAGGATACTGCGGAGTCATGGCTTAGCCACTGCCCGGGGGATGTTTCCAGAATGAAATTTTCACTCTGCAGTGGAGTGTGCGCTGTTATGTTGTAAAACATAGCACCACTTAGAGGAGGCATTGAATCGCAGCCACGCACAATGATAAAGATTGCTAGAAATGTTACAGCTTTCAGACACTGTTGATCTTCAGAGGTAGAAAACTCACACACATGACCCCTGTCTACGGGCACAAAGGCCCAACTGCCACTGTCAGTGGTTAAAGCAGTAGATTTCTACCTGTTAGGAATGATGCTACATCTGATTCTTCCCCAGTTTTTCTTTGACTGAAAAACTTTCTCTTCTGTCACTGTGGTTTTAACTCCAACGTTACTTCTTTCTTAAAATAAGTTTGCTTTGTGTTTGTGAGTCTGTTACTAAAATTAGCAAAACATGCAACTATAGATAGAATTTTATGGGAAAGATGGAAAGATGCATGCATTTCTGCCGTTGTAAGAATTATATAGTGCTGGGTGATGCTTGTTTTTGTGTGTTCATTTTTTAATATTTGCTTGTGAAGGACTTGGAACATGTGCAAAATGGAATAAATATAAAGAGGCTGTTGACTCACAGACTGGCACAATAAAAAGTCTGTCAAACGAATGAGCTTTCAGCAAATAGGCTTTCTTCTAGAGTAGGCACCACACACACACACACACACACACACACACACACACACACACACACACACACTCGTACATTCACAACTCTCACATGCATGGCCAGAGACAGGGGTCCTGTGTGGGAGAATTGTGCTTGTATGAATATATATATATATATCCGAAAACAAAGATGATGTGACTTACCAAATGAAAGTGCTGGCAGGTCGACAGACACACAAACAAACACAAACATACACACAAAATTCAAGCTTTCGCAACAAACTGTTGCCTCATCAGGAAGGAGGGAAGGAGAGGGAAAGACGAAAGGATGTGGGTTTTAAGGGAGAGGGTAAGGAGTCATTCCAATCCCGGGAGCGGAAAGACTTACCTTAGGGGGGAAAAAAGGACGGGTATACACTCGCGCGCGCACGCACACACACACACATATCCATCCACACATATACAGACACAAGCAGACATTTGATGTCTGATGTCTTGCCATAGAATTTTTAGGTCGGGGCTTTGGTGTGACAGGTGCTGTAGTTTTTTCCGTGTGGGTGACTGTAGTGGCGTGGGAATAGGGGAAGTAAATGAGACACATCAGTGGTTTTGTAGGATGTGTAATAGACATAGGAAGAGACTAGAACCAGAGGAGAAAATTGCCACCCTTCAGGCTGAGTTTGACAAGGCTAGGGGAGATATTGACAGGTTAAGGAGGGAGAAGGGTAAAGAGAGGTGGGAAGTGGCAACAGGAGGAATAGGCCTAGAACTTTGTCTGACAGCTTCATGGTGAATGTGGAAAACAGATTTGACCTGTTGCTTCAGTTAGAAGCTGGTGAGCCTCAAGCAGTTGCAGATGTAGACAGGGCACAACAAACTTTCAGCAGCAAATTGAAAAGTAAGAATGTAGGGAAATCAGTAAAGAAAAAGAAAGTGTTGTTGTTAGGTAGTTCCCATGGAATAGATGTTGGCCAACTTTTGCAGGATGAACTAGGATCAGAATACCAGGTCACCAATTTTTTTAAACCAATGCTGGTGTGGAGCAGGTGACAGAGGATTTATCATCACTTTGCAAAGATTTCACTAAGGAAGACACCGTGGTTATAATGGGTGGGCCAGGTTATAGTATTGACAGAGATCCTGGGTGCAGTATAGAGTGTGACCTGGCAAAGATTGCATCAGCATTGAAGCATACTAGTGTTGAGTTTGTATCTGTTCTTGGGTCCCATAACTGACCTCATTTAAACTCTTCTGTCAAGAGAGTTAATTTGGATTTGGAATGGCTGCTTATGTCTGGTGCAGGGTCACACATTGGTGTGGTTCCTGTTGATTCTCTCAATAGGTGGGATTATACTAGGCATGGCCTTCACCTCAACAGGAAAGGGAAGGGTAAACTGGCCGTGAAAATAGCAGGAAAGCTAAAGGGGGGAGGCACTGTCATGAGCGATAAAATACCAGTGGTTATAGGGTTCAGAAAAGACCTTTTTTTATGGTAGAGAGGACAGAAAGAAATCAAATTTTAAGAGAGGTTAGGACTGAGACAAACCTTCAGTATGAGAAAGAAACCTAAAAACATAATACTAGCGTATTACATCAGCATAAGCAGCTCTTGGTTAAGAATTTTCAACAATCGGCAGAAATTTCAACTCGACCCAATTTTAACTCAGTCAGTGTGAGATTTCAGCTGTCTTTATTGCATCAAAATATTCGAGGTCTGAGAAATAAAATTAATGAATTAATTATCTGCATAGATGAATTCGAGTCCTCAAACCCAGCTGACATAATCTGCCTCTCTGAACATCATGTGACCACTGGTATAGAACTCTCAAGTGTTACAGGGTTTAGGTTAGCATCTCACTTTTGTAGAGAAGAAATGGGGGAAGGAGGAGTTGTCACATTCATCAGGAACTGTCATAAATTTAAGAACATAGACATTCATAAATTTTGCCTAGAACAGCCTAGGGAAGCACGTGCAACAAAAGTAGAATTTCACAAAAAATCCTTCATATTATTAAGTGTGTATCGAGCACCTGCGGGTAACTTTAATCTTTTCATAAACCAACCTGAAGTTGTACTGGCCCATTTAACAACCAAAAACATTTACAGAATATTATTGTAGGATACTCCTCGGAGACATCCACTGGACTGATGTTTACAGTGCTCATGGCATGAATGAAAAATATAACACTTTTGCTAATAAAGTGCTTATCTTATTTGAACACTGTTTCCCCAAAACTAATGGTTAAAACGAAGTCTATAAAGAAGCCATGTATTACTCAAGGAATAGAGGTATCTTTTAAAACAAAAAGAAAACTGTATCTGTCAATCCGAAACAGTTCTGATGTCGATGCTGTGGCACATTACAAGAAATATTGTAAAATATTAAAGACTGTAACACAAACATCAAAGCAAATATATTACGAGGAAAAGATAGTCATATCAGATAGCAAAATAAAGACAATATGGGATATAGCGAAGGAGGAGACTGGTAGAACCAGACAAGAAGAGGGACAAATAGCATTAAGAGTAAATGATACATTGGTGACAGATGTGTATAGTGTTGCAGAACTTTTTAACAAACATTTTATAACTGTTACTGAAAAGATGGGGTTGTCAGGTTCTGTAGATGCTGCTATGGAATACCTCAGACCAGACATTTCAAGTAACTTCGATAATATGAATTTGACCCTCACTACCCCAGCAGAAATAATGTCCATCATAAAATCTTTAAAATCAAAAACATCTAGTGGATATGATGAAATATCAACAAAGTTAATTAAAGAATGTGATTCTGAGTTAAGTAACATATTAAGCTATCTGTTTAACCAGTCGTTTATCAGTGGAATATTTCTTGAATGGTTGAAATATGCTGAAGTTAAACCACTGTTTAAGAAGGGAGATAAAGAAATAGCATCAAATTTCCATCCAATTTCACTTTTGCCAGCATTCTCAAAAACTTAAGAAAAGCTAATGTACAATCGGCTTTATAACCATCTTATCACAAAAAACATACTGTTAGTCACAGTTTGGATTTCTAAAGGGTTCTGATATTTGATAGCTATCTACAATTACAGTGAAAATGTACTTAATTCATTAGACAAATTGCAGGCAACTGGTATGTTTTGTGATCTGTCAAAGGCATTTGACTGTGTAAATCACAATAGCCTTTTAAGTAAATTAGAATATTATGGTGTAACAAGAAATGCTGCAAAATGGTTCAAATCTTATATTTCTGGCAGGAAACAAAGGGTGTTACTAGGAAAGAGACATGTATTAAGCTATCGGTCATCATCCAACTGGGAACTAAATATATGTGGGGGTCACACAAGGTTCCACCTAGGGCTCTTACTTTTTCTTGTTTATATCGATGACCTTTCATCAGTAACATTACCAGATTTCAAGTTCGTTTTGTTTGCCGAAGATACAAACATTGCAATAAATAGCAAATCAAGTGTAGTCTTGGAAAGATCAGCTAATAAAATATTTGTGGACATTAATCACTGGTTCCTAGCCGATTATTTGTCACTAAACTCTGAAAAAACACACTACATGCAGTTCAGAACTTGTAAGGGGTGTCCCACGAGTATCTGCCTAACATTCGATGACAAGCGGATAGAAGAATTGGACAGTGTTAAATTCTTGGGATTACAGCTTGATAATAAATTCAACTGGGAGAAGCACACCACAGAACTGCTGATATGTCTTAACAAATCTCTATTTGCAATGCAAATTGTGTCAGACATAGGGGATATAAAACTGAAAAAGCCGACACGCTATGCTTACTTTCATTCCATAATGTCATCTGGGATTATTTTTTGGTGTAATTCATCAAGCCAAGCTGAAGTTCTCCGGGCACAAAAACGTACAATGAGAGTGAACTCAAGAACATCCTGCAGAAGACTGTTTCGGCAACTAGGGATACTAACTACTGCTTCCCAATATATTTATTCCCTAATGAAATATGTCATTAAAAATATCACTTTTTCAATCCAACAGCTCAATTCATGGAATCAATACTAGAAATAAGAATAATCTTCACAAGGATTTAAAGTCACTTACTCTTGTACACAAAGATGGGTGCACTATTCAGGAAAACACATTTTCAATAACTTGCCAGCAGCCATAAATATGAAATTCAGTTTAAGAGAACCCGAAAGGATTTATTGGTGGCCAACTCCTTCTAATCCATTGATGACTTTCTCAGGAGAACCAACATGTTTGTGTGTGTGTGTGTGTGTGTGTGTGTGTGTGTGTGTGTGTAAGTACAATCTAACTTCTGCGCCATTTCAGTGCAGTAATGTGTTCTTTTAAACAAGTAATATAGTAGTTCTATTACACGTTTATTACCTTATAAATAAAAAAAACACATTTTCTTAAAATTTTAATTCAGTGCATTAGTGTTTGAAAAATGATTCTTCAATATAGTCATCATTAAAAAAATGATCATTCCACTTGGGACCTGTGGAAGGTACATTAGCTTATTTGTTTCAGTTGCAAATATTTGTCATGTATTATTGTTTTTCTGACATGTTCTACATCCTGAAGGACCTCCTCACTACAGATCTATTGGAATGAAAGTCAATCTAATCTAAACTACTTAATGGACAATTATCACCAGTAGGTACACAAGCTTCTTAAATGACATATTATTTGTCAAAAAGCTAAACATTTACCTGAAGTAATTCATGTTAATGCATGCAGTGCTTACAATGTGGCGTTATTGTGGTCTTCAGTCCTGAGACCGGTTTGATGCAGCTCTCCATGCTACTCTATCCTGTGCAACCTTCTTCATCTCCCACTACTTACTGCAACCTACATCCTTCTGAATCTGAATCCCTCTACGATTTTTACCCTCCACGCTGCCCTCCAATGCTAAATTTGTGATCCCTTGATGCCTCAGAACATGTCCTACCAACCGGTCCCTTCTTCTTGTCAAGTTGTGCCACAAACTCCTCTTCTCCCCAATTATATTCAATACCTCCTCATTAGTTATGTGATCTACCCATCTAATCTTCAGCATTCTTCTGTAACACCACTATTCAAAAGCTTCTATTCTCTTCTTGTCCAAACTATTTATCGTCCATGTTTCACTTCCATACATGGCTACACTCCATACAAATACTTTCAGAAACGACTTCCTGACACATAAATCTATACTCGATGTCAACAAATTTCTCTTCTTTAGAAGCGCTTTCCTTGCCATTGCCAGTCTACATTTTATATCCCCTCTACTTCAACCATCATCAGTTATTTTGCTCCCCAAATAGCAAAACTCCTTTACTACTTTAAGTGTCTCATTTCCTAATCTAATTCCCTCAGCATCACCGACTTAATTCGACTACATTCCATTACCTAGTTTTGCTTTTGTTGATCTTCATCTTGTACCCTCCTTTCAAGACACTGTCCATTCTGTTCAGCTGCTCTTCCAAGTCCTTTGCTGTCTCTGACAGAATTACAATGTCATCGGCCAACCTCAAAGTTTTTATTTCTTCTCCATGGATTATAATACCTACTCCGAACTTTTCTTTTGTTTCCTTTAATGCTTACTCAATATATAGATTGAATAGCACCATTGCTGCCCTATCATGTCCCTTGACTCTTATAACCGCCATCTGCTTTCTGTACAAATTGTAAATAGCCTTCGCTCCCTGTATTTTACCCCTGCCACCTTCAGAATTTGAAAGAGAGTTTTCCAGTCAACATTGTCAAAAGCTTTCTCTAAGTCTACAAATGCTATAAACATAGGTTTGCCTTTCCTTAATCTTTATTCTAATATACGTCGTAGGGTCAGTATTGCCTCACGTGTTCCGATATTTCTACGGAATCCTAACTGATCTTCCCCGAGTTTGGCTTCTACTTTTATCCATTCGTCTGTAAAGAATTCATATTAGTATTTTGCAGCCGTGACTTATTAAACTGATAGTTCGGTCATTTTCACATCTGTCAACACCTGCTTTCTTTGGGATTGGAATTATTATATTCTTCTTGAAGTCTGAGGGAATTTCGCCTGTCTCATACATCTTGCTCACCAGATGGTAGAGTTTTGTCAGGACTGGCTCTCCGAAGGCTGCCAGTAGTTCTAATGGAATGTTGTCTACACCCGGGGCCTTGTTTCGACTTAGGTCTTTCGGTGCTCTGTCAAACTCTTCATGCAGTATCATATCTCCCATTTCATCTTCATCTACCTCCTCTTCCATTTCCATAGTATTGTCCTCAAGAACATCGCCCCTGTATAGACCCTCTATATACTCCTTCCACCTTTCTGCTTTCCCTTCTTTGCTTAGAACTGGGTTTCCATCTGAGCTCTTGATATTCATGCAAATGGTTCCCTTTTCTCCAAAGGTCTCTTTAATTTCCCTGCAGGCAGTATCTATCTTACCCCTCGTGAGATGAGCCTCTACATCCTTACATTTGTCCTCTAGCCATCCCTGCTTAGCCATTTTGCACTTCCTGTCGATCTCATTTTTGAGACGTTTGTATTCCTTTTTGCCTGCTTCGTTTACTGCATTTTTATATTTTCTTCTTTCATCAATTAAATTCAATATTTCTTCTGTTACCCAAGGATTTCTACTAGCCCTCGTCTTTTTACCTACTTGATCCTCTGCTGCCTTCACTATTTCATTCCTCAAAGCTACCCATTCTTCTTCTGCTGTATTTCTTTCCCCATTCCTGTCAATTGTTCCCTTATGCTCTCCCTGAAACTCTGTACAACCTCTGGTTCTTTAATTTTATCTGGGTCCCATCTCCTTAAATTCCCACCTTTTTGCAGTTTCTTCAGTTTTAATCTACAGTTCATAACCAATAGATTGTGGTCAGAGTCCACGTCAGCCCCTGGAAATGTCTTACAATTTAAAACCTGGTTCCTAAATCTCTGTCGTACCATTATATAATCTATCTGAAACCTTTTAGTATCTCCAGGCTTCTTCCATGTATACAACCTTCTTTCATGATTCTTGAACCAAGTGTTAGCTATGATTAAGTTGTGCTCTGTGCAAAATTCTACCAGGCGGCTTCCTCTTTCATTTTGTCCTCCCAATCCGTATTCACCTAGTACTTTTCCTTCTCTTCCTTTTCCTACTATTGAATTCCAATCACCCATGACTATTAAATTTTTGTCTCCCTTCACTATCTGAATAAAATCTTTTATTTCATCATACATTTCTTCATCATCTGCAGAGCTATTTGGCATATAAACTTGTACTACTGTAGTAGGCATGGTCTTCGTGTTTATCTTGGCCGCAATAATGAGTTCACTATGCTGTTTGTAGTAGCTTACCTGCCCTCCTATTTTTTTTTATTCATTATTAAACCTACTCTTGCATTACCCCTATTTGATTTTGTATTTATAACCCTGTATTCACCTGACCAAAAGTCTTGTTCCTCCTGCCACCAAACGTCACTAGTTCCCACTATATCTAACTTTAACCTAAGCATTTCCCTTTTTAAATTTTCTAGCCTACCTGCCCAATTAAGGGATCTGACATTCCACGCTCCGGTCCGTAGAACGCCAGTTTTCTTTCTCCTTACAATACCATTCCGAAAATATAAACTACCTTGTTATCATATTTACTTTCCTTATTTCTCATTGAAGTGTAAATGCTAAGTTTCTTTGAAATATGTTTTAACACAATGGAAGCAAGGACTGGATAATGTCACTGTGACATTCGGTATAGAACTGCTGCAGTTTGATACACTGAAAATGATGTAGCATGTCCACATTTCAACTTTGTCTAGTGTGCTGTGTTTTAATCACTTCATTAAAATTCCTTATTGTGCTTTGATGATGATGATGAATAAGAGAAGAGTATACGAAAAACACAACATATAGCAGAGAAGCTGAGTCACAGATTGGCAGAATAAAAAGACACTCACAGTTACAGCTTTCATTTGTCAACAATACACACACACACACACACACACACACACCTGCAACCGTGGTTTCAGTTGCCTGAAACTGCAGTCTTGTGGCATGTGTGTGTGTGTGTGTGTGTGTGTGTGTGTGTGTGTGTGTGTGTGTGTGTGTGTGTCATCTGTTGTTGACGAAGGCCTTTATGGCCAAAAGCTTTAGTTGTGAGAGTCTTTTTGTTGTGCCTATCTATGACTCAGCATCTGTGCTATATGGTGAGTAGCAACTTTCCTTTTTCGTAATATTTTTACAGTCCATCCTGGATTTTCCATTGTTTGAAAAACAATTTTGGGAAATATGACTATGGTGCTGTAATGTCTGTATTAAAGACGCTTGGTTCCAATTGACTGCTTAACTTTTTGTTTCATAATGGTTCACTTATGACCATTGTGATCATGCTGGTCATAAATGCTTGTTACACTTAATACCACTTCTTCGGCGACTTGTCCTTCTGTAACCTTCAGATTCGTCAACCCTAAGCCATCAGTTATTTGTAAATCCAGGCTTTTACATGTAAAGGACCTATTTGGGTGGTAGAACACAAACATGTATGTATTTTAAAATCAATTTTAGCCAATCGAGCAGGGATATTTCTCTTGTTACAACAAGCCATATTAACTGAGACTTCATTTTAATAGGCTGCATTGGCATCCAAATATTTATGAGAGTCATTTGCAAAGGAAAAAACGTTTTGTTTTGACGCATGCCCAAGTTCCCCTACCTCCACTGCGAAACAACCACTGACCTTGGTATTTGTCCGCTTCAGTTTGGTGGCAGCTGGGATCCAATACTGTTGATTACTGCTTAACTATGCGACTGTAAAATGTGTGACAAAATTTTCAATCCTGCCAAGTGTGAAGTGCACACTTTTTAAATTCGCAAAAAAATCCAAGCACTGAAATTTGTAGACAGATAACTGAGGTTTATGGTAATGTTACGAATGAAGCATCAGTTTGAAAGTAGTGTATCATGTTTAATGGCAGACGGAAGAAGACTGAAACAAAAATCCAACCAGACAGGCGTTTCACAATTAGTGGACTGCAGCAACCTACTGGCAGATGCTTCACAACTATTTTGAGCCAATAAAAACAAGCAGCAAAGAACGCTAACCAGTTGAGTCATCCTCTTCCATGATAATGCATGTCCAGGAGTGACTAGGACTAGCTTCCATGGTTTCAGTGGGAAATGTTCCAACATCCGGCATACAGTCTAGACTTAGCCCCCAATTGATTACAATTATTCCCCACATTCGAAGATATTTGTTTGAGTGAACAATGCTATGGAAGTGATGATGAACTTAAAGAAGCCATTAGTCAGTGGTTCAGAAAGTTGGTGGCAACTGTGTGTGCAGAAGGCACAGAAAACCTGGTAAACCGGTATGACACATGCCTAAATTTGAATGGTGATTATGTAAAAAAGTAGCTTCGGTATCAGACTGTATGTAAAATACAGTTTTTTAAAATTACATCAAATAAACATTTTTGTAGAAGAAGGTTTTCTTTACTTTCGGAATGACTCTTGTAATATTTTATAAAAAAATTATTTAGTTGCAATATGGTTGAATCACTTGTTTGTGCAATTTTGCATTTGTCTTTGTTCTTCTCTTTTATTGTTCCATTATTATCCTTTATTATAACCTTAAATTTTTTCTCTTTTGTTTTTCAGTTTCCCCTTTATGCTTATGGTGGCCACCACCGGATTACTATCAAAGGTGTACCAAAAGATGGAACAGGTCATATGTGGCTTTGCATAGGTGCATTAGATTATGGGAAACCTTGTATGGAAGCTTATTTCATCATCAGTAATTCTGGAACACTGGATGCATTTGCAATTGTGAATGCTGCAACAAAAGGCAACTATCTTATTCTCCTCTTATTTTGCTCAAAATTATAGTGCTTTACACATTTTGCTTTAACTATTACAATGATCTCGTATTGCTTTTAACCCCCCACAGAGTGCTCACTCACTTTCCACTCCTCCACCACCTCTGTCCTTTCCCGCCGGCCGAAGTGGCCGTGCGGTTAAAGGCGCTGCAGTCTGGAACCGCAAGACCGCTACGGTCGCAGGTTCGAATCCTGCCTCGGGCATGGATGTTTGTGATGTCCTTAGGTTAGTTAGGTTTAACTAGTTCTAAGTTCTAGGGGACTAATGACCTCAGCAGTTGAGTCCCATAGTGCTCAGAGCCATTTGAACCATTTTTCTGTCCTTTCCCTCCCATTTCCTTTTCTGTTTATTAGAGTTCCTCTTTATATTTCCTTTCCTTTTCTTTCTACCCATTCTACTCACTCCTCTTTTCCCCACTTTCCTCTTAATCTCGTCACCCTGCCGCTGTACAGTGAACATAAGTAAGTATCACTCACTTCCCATCACTTGCTATCCATACAGTACAGTCTCATTCACTTCCATGTAGGTGAGCGTGCTCTAATTGTGTCTCAACAGCCGGATTGCCCCTTCCATATGGCGAAGGAAAAATGGCAGTTAGCTACATCCCAATGCAGCACAAGACATAGTGGAAAGCCATTGAGCCTGTGCTCACTGCAAGTCTACGACTGGTGCACAACTGTAAGGCTATGTAAGCCATGCAGATAACTGTCATCAGGCGAGGTAATGTCGGTTTTCTTTGGCAACTTCCCCCAAGCTATGTGAATTTGATACCCCCCCCCCCCTCTCTCTCTCTCTCTCTCTCTCTCTCTCTCTCTCTCTCTCCCTCTCTCCCTCCCCCCCCTTTCCCTCTGTGTGTGTGTGTGTGTGTGTGTGTGTGTGTGTGTGTGTGTGTGTGTGTGTGTGTGTGTGTTCACTCACTGTGCGCCAAGTGAGTCCCCTCAGAATGGGTATGTGGAAGCAATGCTGTGCTGACTGCCATGCACCTCAACAGGCATCCTGTCTGCAATCCATCTGCTTATGATGACAGATTATGAGAACTATGGTCTACTACATTATTAAGAACTGTGGTCTACCACATTATTAAGAAAAGTAAGAAGAGATTACTGAATGAAGCGTGAGTCATATTAATTGTTATGAGAACTATGGTCAACTACATTATTAAGAACTGTGGTCTACCACATTATTAAGAAAAGTAAGAAGAGATTACTGCATGAAGCGTGAGTCATATTAATTGTTACATGGCACCTACAAAAAACTGGAAGCTATCTAGGAAATTCTGTGATAAAGGAGATGAAACCCAGTGAATGTCATACTAAACACCATAGCTGTTACTATTTTATCCAACAAAATAGTTGAGAAGATTTCAGAACTCCATTGCAGACATAGCTTGTAATAGTTCATGATGACGAATTACGTAAAAGGTAGACAGAATATCAGTTATGAGAATGATAGTGTCTACCATCGTGCATACCACATATTGGAGTCAGTTTTCTTTATGGTGTGTTATACAGATCGTAAGGTGGATTTAACTTGGTGCTTTGTGGTGATATAACTGTGCTTCCAATCGGAAAACTTCCATCCTTCTCTCCAGTTATTAAATAAGTTATGTCTTGATTTTACATTTCCAGAAACATAAGATGCTGCATATTGCTTCTCAGACAGGAAACAGTCCACCACAAGTTGACAGAACAACACTGGAGTAATGAGTTCATTTGGAAAGTTACTGGAAAAATGATCACATATAATTTTACATGGATCTTAAAAGCTCAGAATATTTCCTGATAGAAGTTCAAATGATGTTTCACATTAGATAACTTAAACCAACTGGAAACGTCATTCTAAGATTTTACTACACAGTCAACACCAGAAGAGAAAAAGAGTGAAATATCTTTGATGGTACATCATTATGTGAAACCTGTATGAATAAATTTCCAAAAAA
The DNA here is from genome assembly GCF_023898315.1 of Schistocerca nitens. Lineage (NCBI taxonomy): Eukaryota > Metazoa > Arthropoda > Insecta > Orthoptera > Acrididae > Schistocerca > Schistocerca nitens. The sequence continues at coordinate 715,698,804 of NC_064615.1, read as the reverse complement.
TGCCTCTGTTCTATTATAGTTCTTTGTCATTCAGAATTAGTTGTACTACAGAGTTAGTGTCATATATTTAGATGGTTCCAATCAGGAAAATCATGTGCTACATGGTAATCTTTAAAGTATTAGTTATCACAAGTTCATGTGTTAAATTACAGTTTGTAACGAGTTCAACAGCGTTACTACTGCAAAAAGATCAGAAGCCTTGTAAGAAACTAATGGAAAAGCGAGTATTAATATATATAGAATATGTTACAAAAAGATTCACATCTTTTGTATAAGATTACCTGTTGCAATGTGTTAAACCATTATGGTGAGACTTATCCTTTGACTAGAAGCTTTCTATGAGCTGTTTTGCCATGTGCCTGACTTCCTTTAAGTCATATGCTGAAGTGATATCTGTTGTTGTTGTTGTTGTTGTTGTTGTGGTCTTCAGTCCTGAGACTGGTTTGATGCAGCTCTCCATGCCACTCTATCCTGTGCAAGCTGCTTCATCTCCCAGTATGTACTGCATCCTACATCCATCTGAATCTGCTTAGTGTATTCGTCTCTTGGTCTCCCTCTATGATTTTTACCCTCCACGCTGCCCTCCAATACTAAATTGGTGATCCCTTGATGCCTCAAAATATGTCCTACCAACCAATCCCTTCTTCTAGTCAAGTTGTGCCACAAACTCCTCTTCTCCCCAATTCTGTTCAATATCTCCTCATTAGTTATGTGATCTACCCATCTGATCTTCAGCATTCTTCTGTAGCACCGCATTTCGAAAGCTTCTATTCTCTTCTTGTCCAAACTATTTATCGTCCATGTTTCACTTCCATACATGGCTACACTCCATACAAATACTTTCAGAAACGACTTCCTGACACACAAATCTATACTCGATGTCAACAAATTTCTCTTCTTTAGAAGCGCTTTCCTTGCCATTGCCAGTCTACATTTTATATCCTCTCTACTTCGACCATCATCAGTTATTTTGCTCCCCAAATAGCAAAACTCCTTTACTACTTTAAGTGTCTCATTTCCTAATCTAATTCCCTCAGCATCACCTGACTTAATTCGACTACATTCCATTACCTAGTTTTGCTTTTGTTGATCTTCATCTTATACCTTCCTTTCAAGACACTGTCCATTCCGTTCAACTGATCTTCCAAGTCCTTTGCTGTCGCTGACAGAATTACAATGTCATCGGCGAACCTCAAAGTTTTTATTTCTTCTCCATGGATTTTAATACCTACTCCGAATTTTTGTTTTGTTTCCTTTACTGCTTGCTCAATATACAGATTGAATAACATCGGGGAGAGGCTACAACCCTGTCTCACTCCCTTCCCAACAACTGCTCCCCTTTCATGCCCCTCGACTCTTATAACTGCCCTCTGGTTTCTGTACATATTGTAAATAGCCTTCCGCTGCCTGTATTTTACCCCTGCCACCTTCAGAATTTGAAAAAGAGTATTCCAGTCAACATTGTCAAAAGCTTTCTCTAAGTCTACAAATGCTAGAAACGTTGGTTTGCCTTTCCTTAATCTTTCTTCTAATATAAGTCGTAGGGTCAGTATTGACTCGTGTGTTCCAATATTTCTATGAAATCCAAACTGAACTTCCCCGAGGTCGGCTTCTACCAGGTTTTCCATTTGTCTGTAAAGAATTCGTGTTAGTATTCTGCAGTCGTGACTTATTAAACTGATAGTTCGATAATTTTCACATCTGTCAACACCTGCTTTTTTTTGGGGTTGTAATTATTATATTCTTCTTGAAGTCTGAGGGTATTTCGCCTGTTTCATACATCTTGCTCACCAGATGGTAGAGTTTTGTCAGGACTGGCTCTCCCAAGGCTGTCAGTAGTTCTAATGGAATGTTGTCTACTCCCGGGGCCTTATTTCGACTCAGGTCTTTCAGTGCTCTGTCAAACTCTTCATGCAGTATCATATCTCCCATTTCATCTTCATCTACATCCTCTTACATTTCCATAAAATTGTCCTCAAGAATATCGCCCCTGTATAGACCCTCTATGTACTCCTGCCACCTTTCTGCTTTCCCTTTTTTGCTTAGAACTGGGTTTCCATCTGAGCTCTTGATATTCATGCAAGTGGTTCTCTTTCCTCCAAAGGTCTCCTTAATTTTCCTGTAGGCAGTGTCTATCATACCCTAGTGATATATTCCTCTACATCCTTACATTTGACCTCTAGCCATCGCTGCTTAGCCATTTTGCACTTCCTGTTGATCTCATTTTTGAGACGTTTGTATTCCTTTTTGCCTGCTTCATTTACTGCATTTTTATATTTTCTCCTTCCATCAATTAAATTCAGTATTTCTTCTGCCACACAAGGATTTCTACTAGCCCTCGTCTTTTTACCTACTTGATCCTCTGCTGCCTTCACTACTTCATCCCTCAAAGCTACCCATTCTTCATCTACTGTATTTCTTCCCCCCATTCTTGTCAATTGCTCCCTTATGCTCTCCCTGAAACTCTGTACAGCCTCTGGTTCTTTCAATTTATCCAGATCCCATCTCCTTAAATTCCCACCTTTTTGCAGTTTCTTCAGTTTTAATCTACAGTTCATAACCAATAGACTGTGGTCAGAGTCCACATCTGCCCCTGGAAATGTCTTACAGTTTAAAACCTGGTTCCTAAATCTCTGTCGTACCATTATATAATCTATCTGAAACCTTTTAGTATCTCCAGGCTTCTTCCTTGTATACAACCTTCTTTCATGATTCTTGAACCAAGTGTTAGCTATGATTAAGTTGTGCTCTGTGCAAAATTCTACCAGGCGGCTTCCTCTTTCATTTTGTCCTCCCAATCCATATTCACCTAGTACTTTTCCTTCTCTTCCTTTTCCTACTATTGAATTCCAATCACCCATGACTATTAAATTTTCGTCTCCCTTCATTACCTGAATAATTTCTTTTATTTCATCATACATTTCTCAATTTCTTCGTCATCTGCAGAGCTAGTTGGCATATAAACTTGTACTACTGTAGTAGGCTTGGGCTTCTTGTCTTTCTTGGCCACAATAATGAGTTCACTATGCTGTTTGTAGTAGCTTACCTGCACTCCTATTTTTTTATTCATTATTAAACCTACTCCTGCATTACGCCTATTTGATTTTGTATTTATAACCCTGTATTCACCTGACCAGAAGTCTTGTTCCTCCTGCCACTAAACTTCACTAATTCCCACTATATCTAACTTTAACCTATCCATTTCCATTTTTTAAATTTTCTAATCTACCTGCCTGATTAAGGGATCTGACATTCCACACTCCGATCCGTAGAATGCCAGTTTTCTTTCTCCTGATAACGATGTCTTCTTGAGTAGCCCCGCCCGGAGATCCGAATGGGGGACTATTTTACCTTCGGAATATTTTACCCAAGAGGACGCCATCATCATTTAACCATACAGTAAAGCTGCATGCCCTTGGGAAAAATTACGGCTGTAGTTTCCCCTTGCTTTCAGCCGTTCGCAGTACCAGCACAGCAAGGCCATTTTGGTTAGTGTTACAAGACTAGTTCAGTCAATCATCCAGACTGGTGCCTCTGCAGCTACTGAAAAGGCTGCTGCCCCTCTTAAGGAACCACACATTTGCCTAGCCTCTGAACCAATACCCCTCCGTTGTGGTTGCACCTACGGTATGGTTATCTGTATCGCTGAGGCACGCAAGGCTCCCCACCAATGGCAAGGTCTATGGTTCATAGTGACATCTAAAATACCAAAACTCCTTCCCGTGCTACTAGTATAATTTGGTGGTGTGATGGAGGGGTGGTGAAGTGTGAATGATGATAACACTCATAGACAGATTCAGACAACACTTTTAGGTTCAACTGGTGTATTTGAGTTTTGAGATACATCTGAGGATGTATTAATAATTGATAATGTGAAATAAATCCAGAAAATCAGTACAGTGCTGTCTGAAGAGTTAATTCAGTCAGTCAACATAAAATTATAATTCCATGTTCCTCAGTACCATAATGATGGATGGGAAGGTTTGAACAGATACTATATTGTCTTCCTTAACCCATCTCAATTTTCTACCAGAACTTTACTTCCTCTTCATATTTTCAGCTTGCTTTCGTTTCCATCTCTATCCTCCTCTTCCTTTTGAGTGCAGCTATTTTTTTTCTTTTTCTTTTTGTCACTTGCCTGCAGCCCATTACTGCTATAAGATATGACTCTGTTTTATAGTCCAGTGTTACCTCTGATGTTATTTCAGAAGCTAGTCTCTCTCATGACCTACTTTATTACTGATAGTATCATTCTACCAGCACATGTTCAGTGTTCCTCCTTTTCACCCTAAACTAGAGGGCACAGCGTTATGGTATTAAGCTCACATTTTGAAAAAGGCGATTACCATCTGGCCATCCAGATTAGCCCTTTAACAGTTTTCCTAAACTACTTTGAATTTCAGAATGGTTCCTCTGAAAATATCACAGCCCACACTCTGTCGTGCCTTTTTTCACCTCAGTCAGTGTTCTGACTGATTTAGTGTGCCCCACCATGAATTTCTCTACTGTGCCAACCTCTTCCTTTCATGGTAACCTTTGCACCCAATATCCTCCATTATTTATTGCATAAATTTCCATCTTCCCCTATAGTTTTTATCGTTTACAGCTTCCTCAAGTACCATCGAAGTGATGTGCCATATGACATTTTTAGAATGGCATGTTCTCACTTCCAAGCTTCCATGATGATGCAAAATGTTCGTGATGTTTAGTAGTGAGTGACTGTCGGGACATCCCACTATTATTAGAATATGTGCAGATGGCAGAATGGCTTAAACCCAGACAATGAATGAGCATCTCCACCAGCTATGTGGGGCAGCTTGTTCCTTGGCATCATGCTTTGAAAATGCTTAGATGAGGAGGAGTAACAGTCATGGCTACAATGGACACCTCACAAATGGCTGTCAGATTGGATTATGGACAACTTACTTCTTGTCTTGCTTTTGTACAAGCTACGTATGTATAAGATGATCTGTCAAACCGCTTAATGTATGAGATTGTGTTGTTGTGAAAGGAAGTGTAATTACAGAAAGTTTAAAGTTTAGTTGTTTGTCATTCGTGTAGCTTGGAGGACAATTAATGCTCTCTTTCAGCACCCATCCACGCACAAGGAGATGAAGTTCTATGACGATTGCTGGAACACAGTTGGGTGGAACTGACTAGCAGGCCCAATGTGGCAGGAACCAAGAAAAATGACCAAAACAAATCTTATTAAATAAAGCTGCTGACATAAAATATCAGTGGGTTACAGATCACACACAGGAAAAATCAACAAAGTTCCATTCCAGAAGTAATTTCCAGATACCTTAACACGTGTCCCATCATCCTGTCCTTCCATCTTGTCAGTTTCTGGACGTCTTCCTCTTCTCACAAATTCTGCAGAGAACTATGTAATTTTTTAACATATCCAGCCACCTAATTGTCAACATCCTTCTGTAGCACATCTTGGATGCTGTGATTCTGGTCTTTTCTGGCTTTCCCACAGTACACAATTCACTTCAATACAGTGCAGTGCTCCAAATATAAATTCTTAGAAATTGCTTCCTCAACTTAAGTCCAATGTTTGATGCTTGTAGTCTCCAGGCATGTCTTTGTTGCCTGTGCTAATCTGCTTCTATCATTGATACCATTTTACCTTGAATTTAAATTCCTCTCCTTAATCTCTGTTTATTATTTCCGCCATTGCTTCTTCAATGAATAGTGGGGGTGAAGACTACATCCCTGTCTTATACCCTTTCTAACATGAGCATTTATTGTTGGTCTTCCATTCCAATTTTTCCCTTTTGGCTTATTTTCCTGAGAAATTCAAACATCTTGCACCAGTTTACCTTGTGAGACTTTTTTTCTGTGTTGACCAATACTATGAACTTAATCTCACTTTGTTGGCTCAACATAATTCCATTTACATCAAACATTCTCGTTCTTTCCCCTGTCTGTGCCTTTCCCCTGGCGAAAAAAATGACTTAAATGACAAAACATAAATTTTGTCTCTGTTTTAGAAAGTTTTGTGTTTGTAGGTCCTTCACAAATTAATTTTTCTAGACAGGTGCTCATGTGATGCTTATTTTTTTCAAACATTCATATGCTGAATTAAATTTTCTTATGGAGTATCCCCTTTTTAGGAAATACTACTATCACGCAGAACATGTGTTCACTATAAATGTTATAATACTTTCTAATATTTTCAGGACTGGAATTTCTGAAAAAGTCAGCTATAACTGTTGAGCCTAGCAAGTTTATAATCCCTGCTGGTAGTTCCAGTACAGTTAAAATTACTTATCATGCACAACAAGACCTCCTGAAGTACTTCATAAGTGCAGCCAAGGATGTCTTGGAAATCGGCGTTTTGAGCATTCTAACAGGTGATGAGCCTACCAGACAAAGACTGAGGAGGTAATACTTATTGAAATAATTTTTCATTATATACTGAAAAAAGTTATTAGTACCACACTATCATTGTTTCATTTAAGTGAAAGTAGATTTAAAATATTGTAGTAGTTTTTGCAAATTTATTGTCACTAAACTCATTGAGAGTCACTAATTGATCCATGACACCAGTGACTGAGCTCCAGGGTTGTGGATTAAATTAGCTGACGAAATGGAGCAACCAGCCTTTTATGTAGACTTATTTATGCTGAGGTAACGCCAGGTTCTTGCCAATTTTTTGTTTTTGTATTACTGTTCTGTCTTAATCATTACTAGCTTCTTCCCCCCATGGGTTCGCCTGTTTATGTGTATGTCACATAAAATGCACACATATTTTGGTCCATCACACACCTGTCATGCATGGCAGCCTATATACAGGGGCTTCAACACATCTGTTTATCCATAAATATTAGAGCTAGAGTGTTATTAATGTTGTCAGTTCCACGGTATATACCGGGCTGTGAGTATTAGGCGCAAGCATTACAATCAACTTGTCAGGTGGACCACACCACATGGAGCCAGTGCCCTCACTGGGGGAACCAAACAACTCAGCTGTCCTCTGCATTACCGTTCGCTACAGTCATCAGTGCACTCTGTCATCTTCAGTGAGAACAAATCATGGATACCATAGTTTCCCACATGTTCCATCTGTCAACTTGATTTTAACACATGCGTGAAATACTTGCACCTATTCAATCTTTGTCATTACTCAACTGCTTTCCATTGTGGGTTTGCTGTCCATTGGTGTCTCAACTGGGTTACAATCATTCATGTACAAACATTCCAGTACTTTCCACAAGTACATAGATTGCCTCACAATCTTTCCGCCATCTGATCTTTTGCAATTAATGCCAAGAAATGATTTAATTTTGCCCATATCTTGTATGAAAAATCAGTTTTCCAAAGCCCTTTTAATCTTGTTGATCTCATCATAGTTACTTAGAGCAATTATAATATCATCTACATACAATGGAAGATATGCTGTGCTGTATCCTCGCAAATTACCTACATACAAATATCTGAGAACATTTTACTGTCAGATTGCAACACTTTTGACAAACATATCAAATGTTGCATTATGTGAACGAGGAGCTCGTTTCAATCCTTAGAAGGACTTTCTAATTTGAAGATTGCATTCTTTTGACCCGTGACATCTTGAGGTATCTTCATGTAGACATCTTCATATTGCTCCCCAAGAAGGAAGGCATTTTTGTCATCTTTTGTGTGCATAAAGAGATCAGTCATCTTCAATGATGATGGACACAGTGTTCTCAATGTAGCCAAAAAGACAAATGGAGTGTGTGTTTCATCACGATCATAACCCTTCCTCTAAGCACAGCCTTTGACTACAAGCCTTGCCTTATATCTGTCAGTGTTTCTATCTGGATTTTGTTTCATTTTAAACATCCAGTTGCTATCAATTGGTTTCTTCTCTTGAGAGTACCAGTCAACTCCCATGTCTCATTAAGTTCCAGTGACTTTATTTCCTCGTTGATTGCTTCCCTATATTAATTTTCATCGTGTCTCCCTACTATATCTTCATAGCATTCAGGAACATCATCAATAGATGATTTAGCATGCAAGACCACTATTGCCTAATCATCAAAGGCATGTTTCGTTCCCTGTTGTTTCATTGAAGTGTTTGTACCTTTACAGGCATCTTGATTAGTGCTCTAGAGTTTTCTGTCATATTTTCTTCTTTTTTGTTTTCATCTGTCTTTTATTCTGTGCTGTTTTTGTTTTCTCTTGAAAGCTGCTGTTCACTAGTTGTCCTGCCGAAAGTGAATTTCGTTTCATCAAATATTGCACCCTTTGCTGAAATCACTTCCTTCAGTCCTGGACACCAAAATCTGTATCCATGTAGACAACAGCTAATAAATATGCATTTAAGAGAATGAGAATGAAACTTTCTAACAGTTCCATTTTTAAAAAGGCTTAACAATCAAAATCTTTAACTTCTCCAAGTTGGGTTTTCTCCCATACCATAGTGCTGCTGGTATTTTTCCTTCCAAGGCTGTAGTTGGCCTCCTACTTGTAATTTAAACTGTGGCCACACTACTTCTGTCCATAAACTATTGTCAAGTTTTGATTTGAGAAGCGTACTGTGTGTGTTATCCAAAATAGTCTTGTTTAGATGTTCAGTATATTGCATTGTCAACCCAAATTGAATACCAAAGTCTTCACAGATAGTCTTCAGCTCATTCAGTATATACTCTCACCCATTATCACAATCAAGATGAACTGTAGACATTGCTTAAGAAATTTTGAAAAGTTTCGCAACTTCTGACTTTGCATCTAGAACATACACACAAGCAAAATGAGTAAGGTCATTAACAAATGTTAAAACATATCTTGTATTATCATATTGGTTTGGAATAATTTCCAATTTCCAGTTGGATCAGTATGAATAAGTTCTGGTGGTCTGGTTGTTTTTACTCTTCGTGATCTGTGGAGGTTTTAATGAAGCAGGGTTGCCCACTACGATTCTGTTTTGGTTTTACACTCCTTCAGTAATTTAGTTAAGCAATGAACTTTCATTTTTTTTTCATTTTCACTACTCAGATTCCGACTAAAGATTCTGTGGCCTTCAGCCTCATAGTACAGAATTCAGAAATAGTTTAAATAAAATTTTCCTAGTAAAATCTATTATTTCAGTACATTCTAATATCTATTCTGAAAGTAATGAGGTAATCAGTTTTATTGGAAATGCATACTATTAACAGTTATGGACAATGACGTATATTGTGCAATACATATTAAGTAAAATTCGAGTGAGCTAATAGATCAAATTCAGCTATAAGACTGCATCCAAAAGAAAGCCTAAATTTTACTGATTCCAGCAAAGTGTTTAAATTAACCTAAAGTCTATTAGTTAAATAGATATTAAGACTTAAAATCTGTAGCCTGTATGACTTTCAGTGCCAATTGTGACCAAACTACCAAATAATTCCGAGATCTGTTTCGATACTTTTGCTACCTTTATTTTTCTACGTAAAATAACTCCAGTCTCAACTTTGTAAGTGCATTAATTAAGAATTAAGTAAATTTGAATATGTAAAAATTATTGTTCAAAAGGGCTGCCGTTGTTATAAGTCGGGAATTCCCACAGCGGATGCATAAGTTAGTTTCGCGTATTTAAATTGATACAGCTCACTCATAGTTAACTTCAAAACCAGTTAGAAAGGATCATTTTAACCCTGAGAAATTATAAACTATAATATATTAACAGAAATAGTCAAATATTCAAGCACTCGTCTATATAAGGTCCGAGCTGGTGCAGTACTCATTTAGTTCTCAGTCAGATTCTCTTGGAGAAAAAGTGCGGCAAGTTGGTTAATTTCTCGGTAATTGCAATTGTGAACTTTGTTAGAGACTGGAAGTTTTTGACCTACCTATTGTGACGATTAAGTGTAAGAGCCTGGGTCACATGAATATTGTGTGTGCGAGTGATAACAAATAAATCGCACTGTGGTTGGCATAAATGTTCAACAATGAATACGATCTTCACTTTTGATTTTGGAAAACTTCACCTAGGATCCTGGCTTCTTAATTTCAGTGTGATTTAGGTGAGACGGACGCAGCTACAGGGAAGACATATTGAATAAACAAAGCAAGGTAGGTCGAGAACACTGCGCACTATCTACTGGGTAAAGGCCAATGTCTGCTTGTGTCTGTGTATGTGCGGATGAATATGTGTGTGTGTGCGAGTGTATACCTGTCCTTTCTTCCCCGTAAGGTAAGTCTTTCCGCTCCCTGGATTGGAATGACTCCTTACCCTCTCCCTTAAAACCCACATCCTTTAGTCTTTCCCTCTCCTTCCCTCTTTCCTGATGAAGCAACCGTTGGTTGCAAAAGCTTGAATTTTGTGTGTATGTTTGGGTTTGTTTGTGTGGCTATCGACCTGCCAGCGCTTTCGTTTGGTAAGTCACATCATATATATGTATGTGATACAAATATTATGTATGTAGCTCCTTCTGCCATTGGTAGTACTACTATCTACATAAGAACAGACTATTAGTGATAGCAGAGGCGAAAGAAACAACACATGTAACATTTGTATCCCGTGCTTCAGTTGACCTTTATAGTTCAACTGAACAACAGGATATTAATGCTAACGAAAATGAAGAAATCGACATATGCTAAACTTGTATCCCATACTGCAGTTAAGCAATACAGTTTGAATGAGGTTCAAGATACAACCCATATATATGTGACGTGAGGTATTCTATGCTACCAATATTTCCATCCATTTTTTCCCCTTCATTTTCCACATAAATAAAACGATACAAACATACGATAGCCTTAATGTGAAAATACTACTTGCCTTCATATATGTCAACTATATTTTTTGTCTCTTGTATTCCTTTGTTTCTGAACAATCTTGTCAGCTCTTTCATTTGTGTAATAAATGCTCTCCGGCCAATTCTGATGTCATTGGTCAAAGCCGACAGGTTGTATACCCTGCTTCACTAGACTCGATAACTTTTATTGTGTCGTCAATCAGCATAAGAAACTTAACATTCGGCAACCACATAACAACAACAGAATAAAAGATAATAGCACAGAGTTGCCATCAAAACAGAAAAAGGAGTATACTGTCATATAAATAAATGAATGAAGAAAAAGAAGAAACTAAAAGAAGAATTGTCATAATTCTGTTGAGAGATTTGGAGTGCAAACGTCAACAGTTTAAGAAATTTTCACTCTGTTTGGGAACAAGTTAGCAGCATATTTTTTACAACAGTATCATGAAATATTGGTTATTCACTCTCTTGCCATATATTCTACTTTGGGACTGCTTCTCTGTGCGTAAGCCAGACAAAACTCATTTGAGTCACAACACTTATATCATGAAAACTATAGAGATAGAAGACAGACATTAATTTTGGAAAATGGAATGAAGCCTGCACGAATGTGGCTCACTGGGCAGGACCAACCTGCTAAGAGATCATCTAGTGAAATGTGGTTATAATCAAAAGGTTTGTTGGCTGTTGCAACCTTTACATCTTACCCATGGGCACTACCAGAGCCAGCATCAGTTTTATCTTAATCACTTGCAGTTAGACCAGGACCTTCACGGTTAGGATTTAGGCATGCATGTAGACTTCTGTGAATGAATCTTAATAAGTTGTGGGCAATGACACTGTCTTTGCAGCACATATTCTATATTTGGATGGATCTCTGTTCCACAGCAGTTAAGCCATTAATTGCCAAAAGATGCCTGATATATGCACAGAAGCCAGTGAATCAAAATACATGTGACAAATTATTACTGAAAGCCACCAGTTTGTTATCTGTTAGATGTTGCAAACTGCCAGACAATCCTTACACTTTTGTGCTCAGTATTGACTATGGAGGTCATCATTTGCAGCTGTTCTCTCTTTAAATGACATGGGGAACTTGGTGTATCATGTTTATTAGCCACAGGTCATAAGTCTTCAGATAATCCAACACAATGTAAACAGTCCTTTTCAGGGCCAGATAAGAAAATCGATCTTTGAAAAAGAATATGCTATCTTGTTCCATTCAAGATAATAGGCGATTATATAAAAAAGATGGTACCTGGGTTATGTTTAAATACTGTTACATTATCCACTACTTTTTATTTTTTCCCAGTGAGCAATTGTAAAGCATGGTAACAGTTGGCAAAAACTCAGTAACACAATATATTTTCCTTGACATTGGTGGTTTGGAATTTGTGATCATTTTATGAGTTCATTCTGCTATTCACCATATAGAGGAGGCACTAAGTTACAGAAAGGCACAACTAAAAAGACTGCTATACATTTGAATTTTCAGCCAAAACGCTTTCTTCTAAAGTAGAAAACACACATGTCCCCCCCCCCCCCCTCCCCTAATGGACACACACACACACACACACACACACACACACACACACACACACACACACACACACACAGATAAGGTGGGGCTGTCAGAGTTGTTATATTTTTGTTACTGCATCCTGGATGATCCATCATTCAGTATATAATTAAGAATCACACTAAGGATTTTTGCTTGCTATCTGCTACCAGCTCATCTCATTGTGTTATCTAGAATGGTGCAGGGGAGCTCTTTGTTTTTGATACATGAGGGTTGGAACTTAAATAGTGGCAACTATTTATTCACAACCGATACAAAAGAGTTACATGTTTGTACCTGTTACTGTCCTTCAAAGTAATCACCAGCGTTGTGTAGAACCCGTTGCCAGCGATATGGAAGGTGTAGTGTACCGTTAGCAGAGCCTGTTCTGTTGATGGTGCGAATCTCTGGAACAATTCTGAAGCGAATGCTACGAAATGGTTCCTTCATCTTTGGAATCAAATCAAAGTCGCAAGGACTTAAGTCCGGGGAGTATGGGGGAAGGTACAGTATGTCCCAGTCTCATCAACTGAGCAGAGAAGCCACAGCTTGTGCTGTATGTGCCCGCGCATTGTCATGCAAAATGATGGATGGATTGCACAAAAAATGTTGCCGCTTCTTTCGCAAATCTGGTTGCAGGTGATGCTCCAAAAATGAACAGTAATATTGTATACTGACGGTCTGCTGTGGAGGAATGTAATGCATTAGGATAACCACCATCACAGTCTTACACAAGAATCACCATAACTTTCACTATACTGGGGCTCCGATGCACTTTCGGCTTTTGCGGTGACCCATAATGATACTATACTTGAATTGGCATTTCAGTTTAGGCTTGTATGATGTGAACCATGTCTCATCCAGTGTTATGATACGGCTTAAAAAAGCCTCTCCTTCGCGCTCATAGCGCTCCGAGTGTGTGTGAGCAGTGTCCATTTCTGCATTTCCGTCAGGTCATGCGGAATCCATCGTGATGCAATTTTTCGCATGCCCAGGTGTTCCTTCAGGATGCGAAGCACAGTCGTATGTGCTAATCCGGTTTTGTGGGCGAGCTCATGAATCATATGGCATCGGTCACTGTCCACTAACGTGGCAACAGCATGCACTTCTTCAGAGATGCTAGGATCACCTGCCCGAGGCACGTCTACCACAGTTTGCCGACCTTCGTTGAAGGCTTTTACCCAACGTGCCACTGTTCTGTACAGCAATGCCGATTCCCCGCGTGCATCTTGAAGACCTTGATGATAATGTCGTTCTGTACAACCTCTGGTACATTCAATCTTGATCCAACTCCGTTGTTCCTATTTCGAAAACATAGTGACACCGTTACATTAGACTGCTCACTCACAAGTGATTGTGTTTCCCTCGATTGTGCTCATGCCTGTGACATGGGATGGGCAAGTCCATTTGCTCGGAGGTAAGGTAGGTATGTCAACAACGTGTGCTATCAGCGTCAATAGTAGATTCCAGTGCATAGTGTCTCCACAGCAGTGTTGTCACTATTTAAGTTTCAACCTATGTATCTATAAATTACGATTGTATTAAGGTAGATTGGAAGGGGGGGATGAAATATTTAGTATTAATAGTTCCCATAAAGTTTAACACCTCACATTTCTGATAAGAGTAAGATAAAGGCATATTTGTATGTTTCTGTTATAATGTTAATTTTTATCTGTGAACAAAATACTTTCACATGAACGTATAGAAGCAAGAGCAACCATTTCATTTCATTTTCTAATGTTACAGACTATGGAATGATATGAAATCTAAGACTACATGTAATTCATTGGAACAATATTCATTCATGGACTTATCAAGTATTTGTGAAGCTTTTGCTGACGAGAAAGCCCTAACTGGATTGGAACTTTTAAGGGACCCTGAGGTAAATTACTCTTGATTTTCTTGTTTGAGCGCTCTGGAGAACTCTGTTAGTGACAGAGTAAAAAACTACCACCTTGATGTATAAAATAATCATATTATTGACAAGAATCACTTTCTGATGTGAATAGGTGTTGAGATTGTAATGTTATGAGACTTGTTCCTTCTGGAAAGCCAACTTTGTGAATGTCATTTCATTTAGGGCATTTGTCTGACCCATTGGTAGTCTTATAGTAATAATTTAGGAGTAAAATTTAATATGCATGTACAGAAAGAATCAATTGTTTCTTTATTTAAAGGACTTCATATTTGCAATTGACTGTACATTTATTAAAAAGTCCACTAATGAAATTTCAGCCTTTTGGCCACTTTTAAGTGGATTACAGCTGCTGTATACACAGCAGTGGTCAGCAATAAAAAAAGTAAAAACAAAGTGAGCCTCTATGGCATATGCAGCCTTAGTCACATACACCAACATTATGTGAATATGGGATGAAAACACATGAAATAAAATTAATGCTTACTGCACATGTCAGTATATCATATAAGTATGGTATCTGTTTCAGCATGTGTAATAAGCAAAAGTTTTATTTCATGTGTTTTTATCCTGTACGTCACTTAATAAAGGTGAATCTGGCTGAAGCTGACACAGTTGGTAGAGGCTCACTTCATTTTTATTCCTTTTATTGCTGATTGCTGCAATGTTTACAGCAACTGTTACCCACTTGGAAAAAGTCCAAAAGGTCAAAACTGCAATAATAGACTTGTAATAAATGTACAGTCAATGGCAAATAAGAGTCAATGGCAAATGAGAGTGTAAACCCACAGAAAATACAGTTGTGTAATTTTTTCCTTGGTTTAGTCGTTATGAATTTATTTCTTACTTTTTCTGCAAATAAATCCTTATACTTAAAGACTCTTTATACAAACAGGAACAAGGTTTCTATCACAATTCGTGTTAATTCTCTAAACTATTTCGGATATGAAAAGACGTTTCTTCTCTATATCTTATAAAATGTCGGTAATGACTTTACAAAATATAAAAAGTTTATACATTTCCCATATGTGCCCGCATTATTTGTTGGCTAGATTGTTCTCTTATTGTAATATGCTAGTTTCAGTAGTGAAAGAAGTCATATTTTTGATTTCATGTCTCATATTGAAATTAGTCTCATGAACATCTATAGTTTACTTTTTGTTGGTGCTGTTATATCTTTCGATGGTGGTATGGCGACAGATTATTTAAACATGACTTACAGCTGCATATGTTAAGGACCTTGTATTCTCCTCATGTGTAGGAAGTTATAAAGTGCCTCAAAATCATTGGGAAACACTGTTGCCTTTTATATATTTTACTTTATTTTACTTTTTGCAGCAAGCTGTGGATACTCTGTGCAGATCCTTTGTTCAGCAGGACATTTCACTCACTGTTGAAAATAGTGGTGAGAAGACATACGGTCCAAGTTCGGGTTTGACATCAGACTGTTCAGGAAGCCAGACGCAGTTTTTCACTTCCCTGTACAATGAAACAGTTGATGAGACAATAAAAAGGTATAGTGACATTTATTCATAAAACATGCATACTTACGTTTCTTTCGTTCCTCCCAGCGTATTAAATGACAAAGCAATGGATGTGCGTACTGCCAGCTGTTGGTGTACAAAGTCCACAGTAGTATAGTGATCCAATTCTTATTCCATCATCAGGTGTGTTAATGAAATGAGTGTCTAGTGGCTCAGAATACGATTATATCTTCACCTTGTCTAGTGTTTGTTTACAGCCACTGCTTGCAGCACACCTGTGTGTCAACCATCACAGTATTCAGCTTCCTGTCAGTGGTTCACTCCTCACTTACACAGTCCTTGGTCTATATATAACATTATCTACCAGTCTAGTTCAAATTGATTCCTTGAAATCATAGTCCCAATAGTGAGATGTAGGAGGATTTACCTAAGTCTCGTCATACATCGTTCTCTGTCCCTTAGTCAGGCCGTGCTACGCCACCATCCATTTTTCAGGTTGTAGTAACTCTGTGGTGATGGTGCTCAACACAACTGTTGTGAACGATGAAAATTTGTCAGGATTGTGGAATAAGGTTTCAGGATCTGCATATGGAAGGAAATAAAGTGAAATTATTTGGCGCTCTGTTAGAGCATTGGTAGCAGTGGCTCCATTAGTCACAGGTCACTATGTTTGCTGAAAGTTTCATTCTATATCGTAATTAAACCAAGTGCAAGGTTCCAAGCTTTGCTGAGAGTGTTGCCAGTGTAGCGGTTGATTAGTTGGATGTTTGTTTGTATTTCAGTAGATCCCTCGATAACAAAGTGATGTAGGAACCACAGCTGCTTTGGTCACGCTTCTTGCCAAGTATTTCTGATAGTGTTTACAACCACTGGCTGGTCTTGTTTGATTGCATTAAACAATCACATCATTGAAGTTCTTGGAGTACTCATCAACAGCATGCCCTTATCTGTCCAATGTAAAATTTTCTGCATTGTCAAGGAATTTGATACAACCTGGTGTTGTGAAGTCCAAGACACTCCTCAGTAATGCGACCTCTGCCTAAGACTGTTACCGACAACACCAGTGACATACTTGTGCTTAATGCTGCGAGTCAGGGATCACAGGACAGTGTGTATCGGTATGGGAAGTGGTGGGAATATAAGTGGCACTTTGTTCACCAGATGGACAGTTCATCAGATCATTTCATGATGTAGACACTGTTGTTGTTGCGATCTTCAGCCCAAAGACTGGTTTGATGCAGCTCCCCATGTTACTCTGTCTTACGCAAGCCTCTTCATTTGCAAGTAACTACTACAACCTACATCCTTCTGAGTCTGCTTAGTGTATCTCTTCGTCTCCCTGTACGATTTTTACCCTCCACACTTCCCTCCAGTACTGAATTAAATGTGTCCTACCAACTGATACCTTCTTCTAGTCAAGTTGTGCCATAAATTCCTCTTCTCTCCAATTCTATTCTGTACCTCCTCATTAGTTACATGATCTGCCCATCTAATCTTCAGCACCACATTTCAAAATCTTCTATTCTCTTCTTGTCTAAACTATTTATCGTCCATGTTTCACATCCATACATGGCTACCCTCCATACAGATATTTTCAGAAAACACTTCGTGATACTTAAATCTATACTTAGCATTAACAAATAACTCTTCTTCAGAAACAATTTCCTTGCATTGTCCATTCCGTTCAACTGATCTTCCAAGTCCATTGCTGTCTCGGACAGAATTACAATGTCATCGACAAACTGCAGGTCTTTATTTCTTCTCTCTGGATTTTAAATCATCCTACAAATTTTTCTTTGGTTTCCTTTACTGCTTGTTCAGTATACAGATTGAGTAACATTGGGGATAGACTGCAACCCTGTCTAACTCCCTTCTCAACCATTGCTTCCCTTTCGTGCCCCTTGACTCCTATCACTGGCTTCTGGTTTCTGTGCAAATTGTAAATAGCCTTTCGCTCCCTATATTTTACCGTTGCCACTTTCTTAATTTGAAAGAGAGTATTCCAGTCAACACTGTCAAAAGCTTTCTCTAAGTCTACAAATGCTATAAATATAGGTTTGCCTTTCCTTAACCTAGCTTCTAAGATAAGGCATAGGGTCACTATTGCCTCACGTGTTCCTACATTTCTACAGAATCCAAATTGATCTTCCCCAAGGTTGGCTTTTACCAGTTTTTCCATTCGTCTGTAAAGAATTCGTCTCAGTATTTTGCAGTCGTGACTTATTGAACTGATAGTTCTGCTTTCTTTGGAATTGGAATTATTATATTCTTCTGTAAGACTGAGGGTATTTCGCTTGTTTCTTACATCTTGCCCACCATATGGAAGAGTTTGGTTATGGCTGGCTCTCCCAAGGCTCTCAGTAGTTCTAACGGAATGTCGTCTACTCCCGGCACCTTGTTTCTACTTAGGTCTTTCAAGTGCTCTGCCAAATTCTTGATGCAGTATCACATCTCGCATCTCATCTTCATCTATGTCCTCTTCCATTTCCATAATATTGCCTGTAAGTACATTGCCCTTGTATGAACCTTATGTATACTCCTTTCACCTTTAGGCTTTTGCTTCTTTGCTTAGGATTGGTTTACCATATGAGCTATTGATATTCATACAGGTGCTTCTCTTTTCTCCAAATATCTCTTTTTCTGTAGGCATGTTCTATCTTACCCCTAGTGATATATCCTCCTGCATCCTTACATTTGTATTCTAGCCATTCCTGCTTAGCCATTTTAGCATCTTCCGTTTACAGCATTTTTATATTTTCTCCTTTTATCAATTAAATTCAGATCTCTTGTGTTACCCAAGGATTTCTGGTAGTCCTCGTCTTTTTACCTACTTGAGCCTCTGGTGCCTTCACTATTTCATCTCACATGGCTACCCATTCTTCTTCTACTGAATTCCTTTTCCCTGTTCTCATCAATCATTTGCTAATGCTCGCTCCGAAACCTCTAGTTCTTTCAGTTTATCCAGGTCCCATCTCCTTAAATTCCTGCCTTTTTACAGTTTCTTCAGTTTTAATCTACGATTATAATCTATCTGAAACCTCCTTGTGTCTCCAGGTCTCTTCCACGTATACATCCTTCTTTCATGATTCTTAAACCAAGTGTTAGCGATGATTAAGTTATGCTCTGTGCAAAATTCTACCAGGCGGCTTCCTCTTTCATTCCTTACCCTCAGTCCATATGCACCTATTACTTTTCCTTCTCTTCCTTTTCTTACTATCGAATTCCAGTCCCCTATGATTGTTAAATTTTTGTCTCCCTTCATTATCTGAACGATTTCTTTTATCTCGTCATACATTTCTTCAATCTCTTCTTCATCTGTGGAGCTAGTTGGCATATAAACTTGCACTACTGTGGTAGGCATGGGCTTCATGTCTATCTTGGCTGCAATAATGCATTCACTGTGCTGATTGTAGTAGCTTATCCACATTCCTATTGTTTTTATTCATTATTAAACTTACTCCTGCATTACACCCATTTGATTTTGTATTTATAACCCTGTATTTGCCTGACCAGAAGTCCTGTTCCTCCTGTCACCGAACTTCACTAATTCCCACTATATCTAACTTAACCTATCCGTATCCATTTTCAAATTTTCTAGCCTACCTGCCCAATTAAGGGAGCTGACAGTCCACGCTTCTACACGTAGAACACCAGTTTTGTTTCTCCTGATAACAACATTCTCCTGAGTAGTCCCTGCCCAGAATATTTTACCCAAATGATGCCATCATCATTTAACC
Source organism: Schistocerca nitens (assembly GCF_023898315.1). NCBI lineage: Eukaryota > Metazoa > Arthropoda > Insecta > Orthoptera > Acrididae > Schistocerca > Schistocerca nitens. The sequence goes on along the minus strand of NC_064615.1, from coordinate 715,679,383 downwards.
GTACAGATAGATGCATACCCTTGGGAAAAATCACGGCTGTAGTTTCCCCCTTGCTTTCAATTGACAGTATCCTGAAATATTGTGCATTTTGGGCACCAGTAGCCAGCAGTACATTTATGAATTATTTGGTTGTGCATACATTATTAATTTTTCTAAAAATAGTTACAAAAAGTGGGAGACAGTATTCTCAAATTCTCAGCATTGCATGTATTGTAAAGCTGTTCCCAAGCCAAAGGTTGGTTTGAACTTCACTGTGCTTAACCAGGCCTGGTCCACTGACCTTGGAACTGACTTGCCCAGGAATTTGCAAGGGACCTACAGTTTAATGTTGACTACCAACTGCTGTATAACGTGGCCTTTTCACATTAATAAATCATTGCTAGAAATGAAAGGACTAATGACAGAAAAGTATGTAACACCAACGAATGAGTGAACTCATATTTTGATTTGTAGTCTGATGCTTGCCCATAGTGGCAAATTGCATGTTTTACTATTTCAAAATTATGGAGTTCCTATGTTTTACCCATTGGTGTCAAGTTTTGTGGAAGATACAGAAAGTACATGGGCATCTCCTAAACTCACTAGCATACATGAAAAGTACTACATTTGTCTAGCAGCTTACTGATTCTGTTGTGTTAATTTTGGCTAAGTCATGAGGTATTTGACACCATTCATATTGTAGCCTCATCACTGCGCAGGTTGTCAGACTGCAAATTTGAAGTTCTTGGAGTTTCATATGTAGCTCTTCTCTAAAAACACTTTATGTATAGGAAAAATGACTGTTAATAGTGGTTTGAATTTAATGTTAAACTGCAGGTCTCCTTCTAATTTAGATTATAAAAAGGATGTCATGTTGGATACAAAGTCAAGTAGCAGTAAAGCTTGGTCTTTAAATAAACTATTGATTTCCATCCTTCTTTTACTTGTTATTAATCCACAACTGTCTTATCGTTACAGCTCTTCAGAAGCAGGTTTTGAAAGTGGAAATCAAAGTTCATTCTGGAGTATTTCAGCAGAGAGTCTTGTGCTGTTGCCACCACGTATAACTGAAGGATGCATACAAGTGTTCAGCAAATCTCGAGGTCCGCAAATATTTGAAACCCAGTTAAACAACAGATTCTTAGCCGTCACTCCTGCAGAAGGAGTTGTTCCTCCTAATGGAGAAGTGACGATTACTGTGTCATGTTCTGCATTGCCTAAGAGCACCTGCAAAGAAAGTGAGGCTGTATTAAAGGTAAATAATGTATTAAAGTTCCTAGGGAGAAATGAGTTGATACGACATTGTAATGTGATTTCCATTAACTATGAAACAATGGAAACTGCAGGTAGGAATATCAACAATGTAGGAAAAAGAGATTGCTACTTACTGTAAAGAAGACACGTTAGGTTGCAGACAGGCGCAATTAAGACAAAGAGCAAAAGAGAAACGCACACACCATTCATATGCACAAGGTGTGCTTGCTTGTCTGTATGAATGGTGTGCTTCTCTTTTGCTGATGAAGGCTGTGGCCGAAAGCTTTGTATAAGTGTCTTTTAATTGTGCCTGTCTGCAGCTTAAAGTGTCTTCTTTATGGTAAGTAGCAATCTCTCTTTTCCTACATTGTTGATATTCTTTTAACTATGGTCATATGACAGATAGATCAACATTTCAAGACATATTAGGTAATCTTAAAACTCTTGCAGTTTCTTCTGGATTTAATATTCCGTATGCACCTTTATCTGATATAACAAGATAGAAGGATGGGGTGAAATACTTTGTGAAGAAAAATTTTTCTAGTCCTTCCAGATGTGTTCTGGAAGCTAAGAGAAGGGCAGTGGTGGACATAAAGCTATGAAGGTGAATTGAGAGTCATGCTTAGGTTGCTCAGTTGGTACAGCACTTGCCCATAAAAAGCAAGTCTAGAAGTTTCAAATCGGCACACTCTTTGCTCCAGAGTGATAATTTCATCCTGGAAATACTTCTAGTTCGTCAAAACATACTGACAAGAGTGCTTGATTCCTTACTACTCAAGTTTTAATTTACATCAATTTTATTACAATGTTAAAGGGGCTATTTTATCATTTACTGGGTCCTCAAAATGATAGTGATTGCTGTCAATCAAGCTCACTTTTGCTAGTAATGGTAAAAACCATTCTCTGGAGATTTTGCAGCATTTACATTGTCTTCCATGCAACAGTAAAAGTACTAATTAATGTTTACATAGTGTATTTCCTTAAGTGTAGATACGAAACATACTTTTATGTGGATATAATTAACAAAATGAATTGCATTTCACTCGAAATTTATACTGATTGGTACATTGTCAAGATGTATTGAATAGATTTTACCGTAGAATCTGTCGGCATAAAACTTTGTAATCTGTCTTTGAAAGGACATACTCTGTCGACCAATTAAAGCAAAGAATGGGCACAATTTTAGTTTGGTATCAATATTTCTTTTTCGCCCCATATCTCGACTTGTGAAATTCTAAAACTAAGAGATGAATCATAGTGTAGTGCAGCAAAGCATATATCGTGCTGTCATTTTAAACTGTGCATACACGGTCAGTTATGATTTTATTTTAAGTTCGTGTTTTATTCGTGAGTGATAACTAGTATGTTGTGTACACTAAAGAACTAAGCATTCAGGGTTTTAGAGTGCATTTATTATTTCCAAATTCATCAGAGACTGAGATGTGCATTGCTTGAAACAATGGGTTTGTATTAGGGAGAAGAAGTGTTCACATCTCTATCAGACTATACAGATATAGGTTTTCCCATGTTTCCCAACATCATATCAGGCAAACACTGGGATAGCTACTTTAGCAAGGCCATGACTAATTTCAATATATATTCTTGTAAAACCCAAGCTTGTGCTCAGTCTGGGGACTTTTAAATATTCTTTCACTAAACTTAAAAGACTTTGGAAGTGACTGCATTTGTGTTCCATGTTTTAATTATTGATGACCTGTGACTTATTGAAGTACATACATTTCTTTTATTACTTTATTATATTACTTTAATGTGTTTCGGTTTTTCAGATCTATCTGGAAAATGACGTGAAGCATGTACGTATTGTCATTAAACAGGGAATGTGAGAAGTATTGACAGTAAACTGAAGACAAGTGGTGTTCATAGGATGTTTTGTTAAGAACAAATGTAAATATTCTTTAGTACTAAAAGATATAAAAGTACTTTATGGAAGATGTTTTATATTTGTATGTATGACGGTCATTTAACTTGTATAAAAATGAACAGTGTCGTGTTTTATAGCTGTAATTGTTTCATTAAACAAACATTTTTAAAGTTTGTAATTCATTTATTTGCTGGTAGAGCAGAAAAAAAAAGGCTCGTTAACATTCTTATTTATGTTTTTACAGTGAATCGTACATATCCTAGTTAGTGTTCTTGGAAAGTTTAGAGTGATAGATAACACCAGAAATAAAGTAACATTGTGGTGGAAGAGTGTTTATAGCAATAAAAAATACAATAATACCTAGTGAGATTGCCACAGATTCAGAATGTCAAGTAATTTCGATGAAGATAAGTGGTAAATGTGGAAGAAACATAATCATCGTGTGCTTTTATAGATCTCTTGCCTTAGCAGCAGCAGCAGCAGCAGCAGGAGTAGTGGTGGAACATTCATTTAAGGGGGAACTTGGACAATATTTAATGTAACTTTCCCAGTCATATTGTAGTTTTAGTGGAGATTTTAATGTACCGGCTACAAACTGGGAAGCTCTAGTGATTAGAACAGTTAATAGGGACAGTAAACCATGTGAAATTGTTCTAAGTGCCTTATCCAAAAATTAACTTGAGTAGTTAATCAGAGAACTCACTCATGAAGGCATCCTTTTAGACCTGCTGGTGACAGACTGGGACTTTTTGACTCAGTTCATGTAGAACAGGGAAAGTATAATCATAAGGTCATTACAGAATCACTGAATTCATCTATAAATAAGAATTAAAGAAAGTACGACAAGAAACAGGTTTTAGATTACCTGAAAAGTCAACATCAAAATTTCATCCCAGCACTGACAATACTGAGCATTAGCGAATAAAGTTCAGGAGCATTGTACAACACGCTTTAGACAGGTATGTGCTGAGCAAAATTGTGAGGCATGGAAAAGACCCACTCTGGTGTGAAAGCTGTGTTAGAAAGCTGATACAAAAGCAGAGAAAGCTTCCTTGAAAATTTAAACATAATCAAGGCCTCACATACAGACAAAAACTGGATGAAACCAAAGTTAATGTAAGGAGAGCCATATGTGAAGCAGTCAATGAGTTAAAAAGTAAAATTTTATCTACCAACCCAACAGAAAATGCTAAGTTTTGGTCTGTATTAAGTCAGTAAACAGATCGAAGCCTTCTGTCCAGGTCTTCTGTGAACATAATGACACTGAAATGGAGGATGATGCAGAAAAGGCCAAAATAAATGTCTTTTTCCAAAACTGTTTCACAGAGGAAGGCCGCACTGTAGCTCCTTCTTTAAATCATTCATGAATGACAAAATGGCAGATGACAAACTGCCTATTTTCTTCTGTCTTGGGTTCTCCGGCCGACATTCGTCTGATGATTTTACTGACGTTTCGCCACCACGAGTGGCTGGCATTATCAAAGCTTCACCCTCCATTACCCTCCATTACCCTCCATTGCCAGTTCACCACTGGACATGAAAGCCTTAACAATTTTGTAAAATGGCAGATATCAAAATACATGACCAAGAGATAGAAAAGCAGCTGAAATCGATCAACAGAGGGAAGGCCACTGGACATAGCAGGATATGAATTTGATTCTACACAGAGTATGCAAAAGAACTAGCTCCTCTTGTAGTCTAATGTCAGTCTGTTGTAGAATTTTGGGATGTGCGTTATGTTCGCGCATTATGACATTTCTGGAGACCAAAAATCTCCACTGTAGAAATCAACATGGGTTCCAAAAACAACGTTCATGTGAAACCTGGTTTGCTCTGTTTGTACGCGAGACCAAGAAAGCAGTAGATACTATTGGACATCATGTTCCTTGACTTCTGAAGGTGTTCAGTTCAGCCCCACACTGCTGGCTAGTGAAGATATGAGACTGCTGAATATCGGATCATCTCTGTAATTGAATTGAAGAGCTTCTAGGAAATGGAACATAGCATGTCATTCTCAATGGAAGGGGTCTTCCAATGTAAATCCTTTTGTGCGTGTGTTCCCCTATTGCTGCTTGGTGAGTAGATTTTTTTTATCTATCCATTTATGAATTTTTATATTTAAATGATGTAGGAATTCAAAATGAATGAAGAAATTGGGAAAAAAATCCACAGCAAGATTCGAACCTATGATGCACAAAATATGTCACTATTCTGCAACACTGCCAATTAAGCCATGCACCTCATTTACAAAAATTGCCTTAACTCTGCCTATTAAAAATTGCTGGAAAACTTGAAAGCCAGATTTTTCTGTAAACTTGTGAAAAACATTAAGAATAACCTTTTCTCACTATTTTAATGGTATTCCACGCACATGCTTCAATATGGAACAGGAAGCAGTGTCAGCCATTTTCGCAGAATGTATTTGTGGAGATAGATCGTAGACACAAGTCCAGGTCGAGAAGTCAGCACACGAGAACAAATATGCTGTAAGAACTTAAAGAATGTTTTATTCTTAGGTAATTAGTAGTTTCTCTTTGATTGTTACCTCTTGTAAATGAAATAATAAAGTTTTCTGATTAGTTGCAATTATCCACAACTTTCAGGTTTGCATAAAGTGCAGTGGTGACATCCGTGGTTTGGAAAATATTTCTTCAGCATAGTATATCAGAGCCTGCCACTGAGGGAATGGAAAAGCAACAATATATTCCACTCAAGCAAGAGGATCAACAGCAAACTGGAAGCGATTACCTGGCTAGGCCAATGACTTCATCCCAAATGAATAGTATAGCTACATCTACTTCAATACATGTACCAACCTTTTGGACAACACTCCCAGGAGAGTGGTTCATTCAAGTATAATGCATTTTTCGGCAGTACAGCATTTGCAGCAACAGAGACAAGCCAAACCGTATCTTCACAAACATGGACCAAGAGTGAGTTAAAGTGATGCAAGACTTACAGAACAAATCATTGAGCTTTCCTATCAAAGTCTTAAAGAGAAAGCATTAAAGCATTTGCCACTACCTAAGGAGCAGATACAGTATCTGTATGAGTAAGTTATTGGAAATTGAAGCTTGTCAGAAATGTTAAGACATCTATGCAACCTGGCTGGACAGAATCTGTTTCCTGAAGAAGCATTATGGGCGATCTGGTTCAATCATCTTTCATCAGTGATCAGTAATGTCTCTGCAGCAAGTGGTAACCATCACTATCGACTTTAGCAGGGAAGGCTGACACCATATAGCACTTGTCCCCTACTACACTTACTTAAAATAAGTGTAGAACAGCAAGCTCAACACCAGGCCCATTACTTCATGACAAGAGTACAGAGAGCCACGCACTGGCTCTGGAGATCGATGCCACCTATGTGGAAGCAGACCTGGAGGAGGGAAAGCTTTACTCAGCTGTAAAGTACTTACAATGCTGTGACAATGTTGTTGAAGAGGAGATTACCATCCACCGTTGCAAGGATGTTAAACAGTCTTCGTGATAGGATAGCCACAAGTCAAAGTTCAACGAAGTCATTCTACCGCATGGTGCTGCTACCATCAAAAATTTGAAGATTGAGCTAGTAAGTGTGTGCAACCATGCAGTTACCCAAATGCTAGACACAACCAATGAGATGCATTATTAGTTGTAAACAACATTACAACCACTCCACAGCCACTAAGTTGAGGCAAGTGTATCACAGATTAGATTAGATTAGATTAGATTAGTACTAGTTCCATGGATCATGAATACGATATTTCGTAATGATGTGGAACGAGTCGAATTTTCCAATACATGACATAATTAGGTTAATTTAACAACATAAGTTAATATAACAACTTTATTTTATTGTGTTTTTTGTTTTTCTTTATTTTTTATTTTTTTTCTTTTTTTTTTCTTTCTTAATTTATATCTAAAAATTCCTCTATGGAGTAGAAGGAGTTGTCATTCAGAAATTCTTTTAATTTCTTCTTAAATACTTGTTGGTTATCTGTCAGACTTTTGATACTATTTGGTAAGTGACCAAAGATTTTAGTGCCAGTATAATTCACCCCTTTCTGTGCCAAAGTTAGATTTAATCTTGAATAGTGAAGATCATCCTTTCTCCTAGTATTGTAGTTATGCACACTGCTATTACTTTTGAATTGGGTTTGGTTGTTAATAACAAATTTCATAAGAGAGTATATATACTGAGAAGCTACTGTGAATATCCCTAGATCCTTAAATAAATGTCTGCAGGATGATCTTGGGTGGACTCCAGCTATTATTCTGATTACACGCTTTTGTGCAATAAATACTTTATTCCTCAGTGATGAATTACCCCAAAATATGATGCCATATGAAAGCAATGAGTGAAAATAGGCGTAGTAAGCTAATTTACTAAGATGTATATCACCAAAATTTGCAATGACCCTTATTGCATAAGTAGCTGAACTCAAACGTTTCAGCAGATCATCAATGTGTTTCTTCCAATTTAATCTCTCATCAATGGACACACCTAAAAATTTGCAATATTCTACCTTAGCTATATGCTTCTGTTTAAGGTCTATATTTATTAATGGCATCATACCATTCACTGTACGGAACTGTATGTACTGTGTCTTATCAAAATTCAGTGAGAGTCCGTTTATAAGGAACCACTTAGTAATTTTCTGAAAGACAGTATTGACAATTTCATCAGTTAATTCTAGTTTGTCAGGTGTGATTACTATACTTGTATCATCAGCAAAGAGAACTAACTTTGCCTCTTCATGAATATAGAATGGCAAGTCATTAATATATAATAAGAACAACAAAGGACCCAAGACTGACCCTTGTGGAACCCCATTCTTGATAGTTCCCCAGTTTGAGGAATGCGCTGATCTTTGCATGTTACGAGAACTATTTATTTCTACTTTCTGCACTCTTCCAGTTAGGTACGAATTAAACCATTTGTGCACTGTCCCACTCATGCCACAATACTTGAGCTTGTCTAGCAGAATTTCATGATTTACACAATCAAAAGCCTTTGAGAGATCACAAAAAATCCCAATGGGTGGTGTTCGGTTATTCAGATCATGCTTCTTCATGGGGTATGTCTTCACCAGTGTCACACATACCACTGAAGCAATTTTTGCAAAGAACATAGTGAACTGCATTGAGTACTTACTAGACTTTTGTTCAGACATTAGCATCTAGGCTCTGCATTGTACAGAGGAAACATCTCATCAGCAGAATTGCACACTGAAAGAAGCGAACTGTACAGTCATTCCAACTTTCAGTACAGCAGACATGGCAGTGAACCTCAGCCCACAAATACACGGCAAATGGACCTTCAAAGTAGCAGCAGTTTCTCACCCCATCTCAGGATTGGACTTTTTTAAACCATTTTGGACTTCTGGTTGACATTTTCTCCCCACAAATTCACTCAGGCTTAGATCCTGTGGTCAGCTACAAACCATGAACTACTTTCAAGACACGAGCAGTGAAATACTTGCATATTGACCCAGAAGCAAGAACATCCACAATTTACATTGATCACTGACCTCTTGTCACTGCTTTCCAGGAAATCAACCAGTAAAGCCTGCCATGATGCATCAGACACTTGTAGTATATAAGGAAATTTAGTATGGATATAAGTAATATAAGTGGCTCCAGTGACATTGTCGCAGATTGTCTTTCACCGACATGCGGCACATTTAGTGGAGTATCATAGACATACATTGCTGTCTTTCAGAACAGTTACCCTGAACTACAAAGCTTAGCATACAACAAGAGCTCCAGATACAAGTTGCAGGAAATATTCGTCCAGGCTTTATAAGCCACTTTATGGTGTGACATAGTGCATAACTGACCACGTCCATACATTCCTTTGTCACATAGTGAACTGGTGTTCAGTGTTCTTCATTGTCTTGCCCACCCTGCCATTCGTGATTCTGCAGGTGCAGTGACTCAGCACTTTATATGGCTAGGAGCTGACAAGCAGTGCTGCCACAGCTAGCAATAGCTTGTTTACATTGCCAACAAAGCAAGATTGGGTGGCACACTTTAGCACCCATGGGTGATATAGTCACACCCATCACACGATTTACACATGTGCATCACACGATTTACACATGTGCTCATGGACGTTGTTGCACCACTACCATTTTCCAATGAGTACAGATACTTAATGACAATGATAGACCCTTCTACCCATTGGCTGGAAGCTACACCAGTTATCGACATTTCAGTGGAAAGCATGGAAAAAGAGTCCATTTGCACATGGATCGCCAGGTTTGGAGTCCCAGCCACTGTGAACATCGAATGCAGTCAACAGTTTTGTTGCTCACTGATTACAGAACTCAAAAACTTATGTGGAATCTTGTACCTAAAAATTCTGAGCTATGGAATGGTGAAGTGCCTTCACAGAAACCTGAAAGTGGTGACTGTGTGCCCTGAAGACACCTGGAGTGACACATTACCAGTGGCCTTACTTGGATTAAGATATCTAATATATAAGTAGGACCTACTTCCAAGAGTGTAACATCAGTGTATGTGAGCTACAGCTGCTGGCCAATCATCACATTCTCTATTCTTATGATGTAGATCTTACACAAAATACACTGAAGAACCACATGCCTAATACTGTGTAGGGGCCCCGCGAGCAGGCAGAAGTGCTGCAACACAATGTGGCATGGACTTGACTAATGTCTAAAGTAGGGGTTGGAGATCTCTTCTGAACAGCATGTTGCAAGACATCCCAGATATGCTCAATAATGTTCATGTCTGGGGAGTTTGGTGGCCAGCAGAAGTGTTTAAACTCGGAAGAGTGTTCCTGGAACCACTCTGTAGCAATTCTGGATGTGTGAGGTGTTGCATTGTCGTGATGGAATTGCCCAAGTCTGTCAGAATGCACAACAGGCATGAATGGATGCAGGTAATGAGACAAGGTGCATACGTGTGTGTCAGAGTCATGTCTGGATGTCTCAGGGGTCCCATGTCACTCCAACTGCCCATGCCTAACACCATTACAGAGCCTCCATCAGCTTGAACAGTCCCCTGCTGATATACACGGTCCTTGGATTCATGAGGTTGCCTCCATACCCGTACATGCCCATTCACTCGATACAATTTGTAATGAGTCTCATCTGACCAGGCAACATGTTTCCAGTCATCAACAGTCCAATATTGATGATGTTTCGTGCTTACCCTTGTTGATGGCCCAGCATGGAAATATGCAGCAATTTGTGGAAGGGTTGCACATCTGTCATGTTGAACAATTCTCTTCGGTTGTTGTTGGTCCCATTCTTGCAGGATCTTTTTCCGCCCCAGTGATGTTGGAGATTTGATGTTTTACCAGATTCCTGATATTTACGGTACACTCGTGAAATGGTCGTACTGGAAAATCCTCACTTCATCACTACCTTGGAGATGCTGTGTCCCATTACTCATGCGCCAACTATAATATCATATTCAAACTCACTTAAATATTGATAACCTGCCAATGCAGCAGCAGTAACTGATCTAACAATTGCGCCAGATGGTTGTCTCATATAGGCATTGCCGTCTGCCACATCGTATCCTGCCTATTTACATATCTCTGTATTTGAATATGCACGCCTATACCAGTTCCTTTGATACTTTAGTGTATTTCCACTAGTCAAAGAATGAGTGAGTAATAAGACACATATGGTATATAGCAAGTATGAAACTGACTAATTTCAGGCACAAAGGAACTACAGACATGGGCTGCAAGTTGGCTAGAATGGGATTCAAATCTGGGTCTCCTGCTTACCAGGCAGATGTGCTGACAATTGCAGCATCTGGACACAGTGGTCATCCCAACTGCACAGACTACCCTAGCATGCTTTCTGTCAGTCCCGAATTCTCAAACTATCCACACACTACAAATGTAGTGCCCCTTGCCCATTATCCTCATCACTCGCTGCATTTCGCTGACTCCTGTAAGATTTTGAGCCTGATGTGCATATGCACTGAAGGGGGTCATTGGCTGTCCTTGCCTGAATTATATGTAACTTACCAAACGAAAGCGTTGGTATGTTGATAGAGACACTAACAAACACACACACAAAATTCAAGCTTTCGCAACCTACGGTTGCTTCATCAGGAAAGAGGGAAGGAGAGGGAAAGACGAAAGGATGTGGGTTTTAAGGGAGAGGGTAAGGAGTTATTCCAATCCCGGGAGCAGAAAGACTTACCTTAAGGGGAAAAAGGGACAGGTATACACTCGCACACGCACACACATCCATCCGCACATATACAGACACAAGCAGACATGTGTAAAGGCAAAGAGTTTGGGCAGAGATGTCAGTCGAGGTGGAAGTACGGAGGCAAAGATGTTGTTGAATGACAGGTGAGGTATGAGTGGCGGCATCTTGAAACGGAGGTTTAGGCCAGGTGGGTAACGGGAAGAAGGGCAAGTTCCCATCTCCGGAGTTCTGATACGTTAGTGTTAGTGGGAAGTATCCAGATAACCCGGACGGTGTAATACTGTGCCAAGATGTGCTCGCCGTGCACCACGGCATGTTTAGCCACAGGGTGATCCTCATTACCAACAAACACTGTCTGCCTGTGTCCGTTCATGTGAATGGACAGTTTGTTTCTGGTCATTCCCACATAGAAAGCTTCACAGTGTAGGCAGGTCAGTTGGTAAATCACGTGGGTGCTTTCACACGTGGCTCTGCCTTTGATTGTGTACACCTTCAGAGTTACAGGACTGGAGTAGGTGGTGGTGGGAGGGTGCATGGGACAGGTTTTACACCGGGGGGCGGTTACAAGGGTAGGGAAGGTGGTTTGGGGATTTCATAGGGATGAACCAAGAGGTTACGAAGGTTAGGTGGACGGTGGAAAGACACTCTTGGTGGAGTGGGGAGGATTTCATGAGGGATGGCTCTCATTTCAGGGCAGGATTTGAGGAAGTCGTATCCCTGCTGGAGAGCCACATTCAGAGTCTGATCCAGTCCCAGAAAGTATCCTGTCACAAGTGGGGCACTTTTGGGGTTCTTCTGTGGAGGAGGAGGTGTCTGTTCTTTCAGACATGTCCAAAAGGACAGACAACACATTGTACACGTGATTACCAGGAACAACATACTTAAATTCTGACTGGTGGTGTGGGAGGGGTGCGCTTGAAGGCCTAATTTACTAAAAAAAAAAAAAATATTCTTTTCTGAAGGACCAATAGTTTGCACAAGGAGAGTGAGAGATTATTGAAAATCTCACGTGATGCACATGCACCCTGTACAAGAAACATTAATGGTTCCAGCACTGATCCATGAGATCCCCCCACCCATCCCACTTAACCTTGCCACAATCAGAATCCACATCATAGCCTTTCTCATTATTGTGGAGAATTACCTTTGGCTCTCTGTTGTTAAAGTATGAGAGGAACTAAATGTGAGCTACTTCTCTCATTCCATAATGGTTCAACTTCTGCAATGATGTTTTGTGACCAATACAAACACCTTAGTTAAATCAAAGAAGTCACCTACTGTTCACAGTCTTTTGTTGACTCTGTATCCAGGAGAGTCTTTAATCTTCAGAGATTTAATAGTTGACTCAGTCTCCTCCTTGTCAGTACCACAGAGATGTAGTTCAGATAGCAGTCTTGCAAACCCATTTTCTAAAAGAGTTATATGATTTGTTGTGGAAACTAAGTCTTAACTTAATTCACCTGCTATATTCAGAAAGTGATTCTTAAATACTTGACATAAAAGGTGTTTAGAAATTCCCATTGCAAACTTCTAGGATTTGTAGAGGGAAGTGAGTACATAACATTCTGAGAAGTACTGTTTCTATTCTACGATGGTTTCAATTCAGATGTGTAACACATCTGTATTTTGATGAGGGAAAGAGAAAAGTCTCAGAGTGGCTTGTCCTGTTATGCAGTTGGGTGTGTGTATTGCGTATTGAACTGGGGAAACGACGGAGAGGCTTTGTCCCCCCGTAGCCCTCAGTGGGGTCACAACCTCACAACAGGTCACAGCAGTCCACCCGCTCCACACTGAACCCAGGGTTATTGTGTGGTACGGCCTCCAGTGGACCCCTCCGGGAACGTCTCATACCAGATGAGTGTAACCCCAAATGTTTGCGTGGTAGAGTAATTATGGTGTATGTGTACGTGGAGGCAGTATTTGCACAGCAATCGCTGACATAGTGCAACTGAGGTGGAATAAGGGGAACCAGCCCGCATTCACCGAGGCAGATGGAAACACCTTACAGACCATCCACTAGCTGGCCAGCACAGTGGACCTTGACACTAATCCGCCCAGCGGATTAGTACTGAGAACCAGCACGCCTTCCTGGTCGGAAAGCAGCGCGTTAGACCGCGCGGCTAGCTGGGTGGGCTTGCAGTTGCGTAGTCAGGATAATATGTCCTACATCAGATAGTCACCTGATGTCATATAATGTCTGTCTCGCTACGTGACCTATTCAATCCCTGTGTGTCTCAGATACAGTGAGCGTGGTTCGTTAAACATTTTCGGAATACACAGACATGCTCTTGTGTATGGCAAAGCTTGAGGTGACAGGAGACCTGCTAGTCAGCTGTATAACAAATATTTCCCCATAATGTAGCACATCGTAGCACAAATATTTTGCCCAAGTTACACAGTGGCTCTGAGAAACACAAGTACCTTCACTGTGAGGAGACAAGACTGTGGTACTTCACAGCAATGCTGTATGCCCAAATTTGAAGATGATGTACTGCATCGCTTTGAAGAGAAAGTGTCATTGAGTACTTGACAATTGCATATGTATTTGGTGTTGGTCGCGGTATTGTCTGGGATATTCTGTGAGAGCAACAATTATGTCCATACCTCTTACACAAGGGTACACACAGTGGGTTCAGACGATCTTCCACAACACGTTGCCTACTGCATGTGGTTCCTGCACAGCTGCATTTACACACCCATGTTTCCACATTGAGTTCTGTTCACAAATGAATGTAAGTTCACCAGGAACTGTGCTCTGAATTTGCAAAACAGCCATGTTTGGACAGACAAAATCCCCTTGTGCCATGCATGTTCAGAAATTCCAGCACTGATCGATATTAATGTGTGGACAGGTATCCTGCATGGTCATGTGATTGGGCCATACCTCCTTCCACTTAAGCTAAGTGGTCTGTATACTTAATCTTCCTACAAAATGTATTGGAACCATTCTTCAAAGCTGTGCCTATGAATGTCTGTCAGGAAATGAGGTTTCAGCATGATGGTGCACCACTCACTTCTCATGTGCATTCCAGAGACATCTCAACAGATGATATGGTGAAAGATGAATAGGCCGAGGTGGTCCAACCATGTGGCTACTGTAACCATCGTATTTAACTTATTTAGTCTACTTCTTGTGGGGTTATATGCAAAGCCTAATTTACAAGACTCGTGAGAGACAGAAGATCTTCTGGTATGAGTTCTGGCTGCTGCACTAGAAACTGAAGAGACACCAGGTGGGATGGAGAATATGTGTCAGAATATGCTTTATAGGTACAATGTCTGTAAAAATGTTGGTGGTTGCCACATTGAGGTGCTGTTGTACTGCACCAGTACTGTTCTGTATATATGGTGTGCTGGCTTCTATTTCGTCTTGGGATAATGTAAACATGTAATGTTAAAGTGTAAATACAAACAAAGGTGCTTAAGTGATAAATGGATGTACTGTACTGCATTACTCCTAACTCAATTCCTCAAGCAGAAGCGGATGAGTTAAAGATCTGAATTGAAGCCTGGGTTCCTATTCAAAGTATTATGTAATCACTCCCCTCCACAAGTCCTAGAAGTCTGTAACAGAAATTTCTGAACACTCTGTACATAAAGAATGCAAACACTTTTATTAGATATTGACTTCATAACCTTGACCTTGTGCTGTCAGCCAGACAACTGACTGGTTTTAATTTTATTCTGAGAGTTAGCTATTCTATTTGAAAATATCATGCTTATTTCCTTCCTAATAACATTGTAAGCACCTTCCAATTTTGTTTGTAATTGGCCACTGCAGCTTGATAATGTCTATTTGTAACATTTTCTAAAATTCCATTTTGTTCTACATGATATCCTTGTCCCACTAGTCAGCCCCCTACATGCCAGTTGGTGCTAGTACCCTGTTTTAAGCATTCTAATGGGAAGTAACTTTCAAAGACCCTGAGAAATGTGTTGACGAAAGCATTACATTTTCATGTCAAAATCACAGTTGAGTCCAAATCTGAAGGTAGGGTGGTCAGCAAAATATGACACTTATAACTGATAGCATGTTTATTACTGGCACCAATGGACAGCCAGAACAGAATTGGACTCCTTGGCAAAGAATACAGCTATTTATACAAACATCAAATTTTTGTTGATATGTATAGAGACACTGAATATTCCAGAATATACAAACATAAGATATTTAACAACATTCCAGAAACAATAAGTACTAAATAACAAAAAATTGTTAGTGGTTGGGTTTGAACTGGTAACCTGCAGCATGCCAATCAGTGATGCTAATCTCTACATTAGATTGCATGCACTGTACCTTGTGGTATTGCACCCTCTCCTGAAGAATCAGTGACCCACTGTTCAGTGGAGCAGAGTACTGGATCTAGATCTTGTCAATGGTCCTCTGCATGATGGCACTGGCAGACCCTCATGTTCTGATCATATTATCACAGTCTCTTCACTAGTATGACCGCTAAAGCTTCACAATTGTTGAGTGGATCTTCAGGTTCCTTGAACCTTGCATTGTTGATGTGCACCTCTGGACGTAGTGAGGACAGGGCTGACAACTCTGCACATTTGCCTTTTTGATGAAGGGTCATAATACTCAACTGCATATTTTTTATTCTTATTTATTTATTCTTGTATCAGAAATGCACATGTTACATAAAGGTATAACTGTACTACTTTTACCCAAACTTGGCCAATTCCAATGCATTTTCTGTTATTTGACGTACATCTTGTGTGAAGGATGCTGGAATCAGTTGGCACTGAAGCATATGATGAATGATATGGTCTTGTCCACTACCGCACTGAATATAATCTTGATCTCAAAAATGAGATCGACAGGAAGTGCAAAATAGCTAAGCAGGGATAGCTAGAGGACAAGTGTAAGGCTGTAGAGGCTTATCTCACTAGGGGTAATATAGGTACTGCCTACAGAAAAATTAAAGAGACATTTGGAGAAAAGAGAACCACTTGTATGAATATCAAGGGACCAGATGGTAACCCAGTTCTAAGCAAAGAAGGGAAAGCAGAAAGGTGGAAGGAGCATATAGAGGGTGTATACAAGGGCGATATACTTGAGGACAATATTATGGTAAACGTAGAGGACGTAGATGAAGACGACATGGGAGATATGATACTCCGTGAAGAGTTTGACAGAGCTCTGAAAGACCTGAGTCGAAACAAGGCCCCAGGAGTAGACAACATTCCATTAGAACTACTGACAGCCTTGGGAGAGCCAGTCATGACAAAACTCTACCATCTGGTGAGCAAGGTGTATGAGACAGGCGAAATACCCTCAGACTTCAAGAAGAATATAATAATTCCAATCCCAAAGAAAGCAGGTGTTGACAGATGTCAAAATTACCGAACTGTCAGTTTAATAAGTCACGGCTGCAAGATATTAACACGAATTCTTTACAGATGGATGGAAAAACTAGTAGAAGCCGACCTCGGGGAAGATCAGTTTGGATTCCGTAGAAATATTGGAACACGTGAGGCAATACTGACCCTACGACTTATCTTAGAAGAAAGATTAAGGAAAGGCAAACCTACATTTCTAGCATTTGTAGACTTAGAGAAAGCTTTTGACAATGTTGACTGGAACACACTCAAATTCTGAAGGTTGTTGTTGTTGTGGTCTTCAGTCCGGAGACTGGTTTGATGCAGCTCTCCATGCTACTCTATCCTGTGCAAGCTTCTTCATCTCCCAGTACCTACTGCAACCTACATCCTTCTGAATCTGCTTAGTGTATTCATCTCTTGGTCTCCCTCTACGATTTTTACCCTCCACGCTGCCCTCCAATACTAAATTGGTGATCCCTTGATGCCTCAGAACATGTCCTACCAACCAATCCCTTCTTCTGGTCAAGTTGTGCCACAAACTTCTCTTCTCCCCAATCCTATTCAATACTTCCTCATTAGTTATGTGATCTACCCATCTAATCTTCAGCATTCTTCTGTAGCACCACATTTCGAAAGCTTCTATTCTCTTCTTGTCCAAACTATTTATCGTCCATGTTTCACTTCCATACATGGCTACACTCCATACAAATACTTTCAGAAATGACTTCCTGACACTTAAATCTATACTCGATGTCAACAAATTTCTCTTCTTTAGAAACCCTTTCCTTGCCATTGCCAGTCTACATTTTATATCCTCTCTACTTCGACCATCATCAGTTATTTTGCTCCCCAAATAGCAAAACTCCTTTACTACTTTAAGTGTCTCATTTCCTAATCTAATTCCCTCAACATCACCCGACTTAATTCGACTACATTCCATTATCCTCGTTTTGCTTTTGTTGATGTTCATCTTATATCCTCCTTTCAAGACGCTATTCATTCCATTCAACTGCTCTTCCAAGTCCTTTGCTGTCTCTGACAGAATTACAATGTCATCGGCGAACCTCAAGGTTTTTATTTCTTCTCCATGGATTTTAATACCTACTCCGAATTTTTCTTTTGTTTCCTTTACTGCTTGCTCAATACACAGATTGAATAACATCGGGGAGAGGCTACAACCCTGTCTCACTCCCTTCCCAACCACTGCTTCCCTTTCGTGCCCCTCAACTCTTATAATTGCCATCTGGTTTCTGTACAAATTGTAAATAGCATTTTGCTCCCTGTATTTGACCCCTGCCACCTTCAGAATTTGAAACAGAGTATTCCAGTCAACATTGTCAAAAGCTTTCTCTAAGTCTACAAA
This sequence comes from Schistocerca nitens, assembly GCF_023898315.1. Classification (NCBI taxonomy): domain Eukaryota; kingdom Metazoa; phylum Arthropoda; class Insecta; order Orthoptera; family Acrididae; genus Schistocerca; species Schistocerca nitens. The sequence goes on along the minus strand of NC_064615.1, from coordinate 715,661,397 downwards.
TGCTAGAAACATAGTTTTGCCTTTCCTTAATCTTTCTTCTAAGATAAGTCGTAAGGTCAGTATTGCCTCACGTGTTCCAATATTTCTACAGAATCTAAACAGATCTTCCCCGAAGTCGGCTTCTACCGGTTTTTCCATTCGTCTGTAAAGAATTCACGTTAGTATTTTGCAGCTGTGGCTTATTAAACTGATTGTTTGGTAATTTTCACATCTGTCAACACCTGCTTTCTTTGGGATTGGAATTATTATATTCTTCTTGAAGTCTGAGGGTATTTCGCCTGTTTCATACATCTTGCTCACCAGATGGTAGAGTTTTGTCAGGAATGGCTCTCCCAAGGCCGTCAGTAGTTCCAATGGAATGTTGTCTACTCCTGGGGCCTTGTTTCGGCTCAGGTCTTTCAGTGCTCTGTCGAACTCTTCACGCAGTATCATATCTCCCATTTCATCTTCATCTACATCCTCTTCCATTTCCATAATATTGTCCTCAAGTACATCGCCCTTGTATAGACCCTCTATATACTCCTTCCACCTTTCTGCTTTCCCTTCTTTGCTTAGAACTGGGTTTCCATCTGAGCTCTTGATGTTCATACAAGTGGTTCTCTTATCTCCAAAGGTCTCTTTAATTTTCCTGTAGGCAATATCTATCTTACCCCTAGTGAGATAAGCCTCTACATCCTTACATTTGTCCTCTAGCCATCCGTGCTTAGCCATTTTGCACTTCCTGTCGATTTCATTTTTGAGACGTTTGTATTCCTTTTTGCCTGCTTCATTTACTGCATTTTTATATTTTCTTCTTTCATCAATTAAATTCAATATTTCTTCTGTTACCAAAGGATTTCTACGAGCCCTCGTATTTTTACCTACTTGATCCTCTGCTGCCTTCACTACTTCATCCCTCAAAGCTACCCATTCTTCTTCTACTGTATTTCTTTCCCCCATTCCTGTCAATTGTTCCCTTATGGTCTCCCTGAAACACTCTACAACCTCTGGTTTTTTCAGTTTATCCAGGTCCCATCTCCTTAAATTCCCACCTTTTTGCAGTTTCTTCAGTTTCAATCTGCAGTTCATAACCAATAGATTGTGGTCAGAATCCACATCTGCCCCTGGAAATGTCTTACAATTTAAAACCTGGTTCCTAAATCTCTGTCTTACCATTATATAATCTATCTGATACCTTTTAGTATCTCCAGGGTTCTTGCATGTATACAACCTTCTTTCATGATTCTTAAACCAAGTGTTAGCTATGATCAAGTTGTGCTCTGTGCAAAATTCTACCAGGCGGCTTCCTCTTTCATTTCTTAGCCCCAATCCATATTCACCTACTACGTTTCCTTCTCTCCGTTTTCCTACTACCGAATTCCAGTAACCCATGACTATTAAATTTTCGTCACCCTTCACTATCTGAATAATTTCCTTTATTTCATCATACATTTCTTCAATTTCTTTGTCATCTGCAGAGCTAGCTGGCATATAAACTTGTACTACTGTAGTAGATGTGGGCTTCGTATCTATTTTGGCCACAATAATGCGTTCACTATGTTGTTTGTAGTAGCTTACCCGCGTTCCTATTTTCCTATTCATTATGAAACCCACTCCTGCATTACCCCTATTTGATTTTGTGTTTATAACCCTGTAGTCACCTGACCAGAAGTCTTGTTCCTCCTGCCACCGAACTTCACTAATTCCCACTATATCTAACTTTAACCTATCCATTTCCCTTTTTAAATTTTCTAACCTACCTGCCCGATTAAGTGATCTGACATTCCACGCTCCGATCCGTAGAATGCCAGTTTTCTTTCTCCTGATAACGACATCCTCTTGAGTAGTCCCCGCCCGGAGATCGGAATGGGGGACTGTTTTACCTCCGGAATATTTTACCCAAGAGGACACCATCATCATTTAATCATACAGTAAAGCTGCATGCCCTCGGGAAAAATTACGACCGTAATTTCCCCTTGCTTTCAGCCATTCGCAGTACCAGCACAGCAAGGCCGTTTTGGTTATTGTTACAAGGCCAGATCAGACAATCATCCAGACTGTTGCCCTTGCAACTACTGAAAAGGCTGCTGCCCCTCTTCAGGAACCACCCGTTTGTCTGGCCTCTCAACAGATACCCCTCCGTTGTTGTTGCACCTACGGTACGGCTATCTGTATCGCTGAGGCACGCAAGCCTCCCCACCAACGGCAAGATCCATGGTTCGTGGGGGGAGGTGGCAGGGGGAAAATACAGGGAGCGAAGGGCTATTTACAATTTGTACAGAAACCAGATGGCAGTTATAAGAGTCGAGGGGCATGAAAGGGGAGCAGTTGTTGGGAAGGAAATGAGACAGGGTTGTAGCCTCTCCCCAATGTTATTCAATCTGTATATTGAGCAAGCAGTGAAGGAAACAAAAGAAAAATTCGGAGTAGGTATTAAAATCCATGGGGAAGAAATAAAAGCTTTGAGGTTCGCCAATGACATTGTAATTCTGTCAGAAACAGCAAAGGTCTTAGAAGAGCAGTTGAACAGAATGGATAGTGTCTTGAAAGGAGGATATAAGATGAACATCAACAAAAGCAAAACGAGGATAATGGAATGTAGTCAAATTAAGTCGGGTGATGCTTAGGGAATTAGATTAGGAAATGAGATGCTTAAAGTAGTAAAGGAGTTTCGCTATTTGGGGAGCAAAATAACTGATGATGGTCGAAGTAGAGAGGATATAAAATGTAGACTGGCAATGGCGAGGAAAGCGTTTCTGAAGAAGAGAAATTTGTTAACATCGAGTATAGATTTAAGTGTCAGGAAGTCATTTCTGGAAGTATTTGTATGGAGTGTAGCCATGTATGGAAGTGAAACATGGACAATAACTAGTTTGGACAAGAAGAGAATAGAAGCTTTCGAAATGTGGTGCTACAGAAGAATGCTGAAGATTAGATGGGTAGATCATATAACTAATGAGGAGGTATTGAATAGGATTGGGGAGAAGTTTGTGGCACAACTTGACTAGAAGAAGGGATCGGTTGGTAGGACATGTTCTGAGGCATCAAGGGATCACCAATTTAGTATTGGAGGGCAGCGTGGAGGGTAAAAATCGTAGAGGGAGACCAAGAGATGAATACACTAAACAGATACAGAAGGATGTAGGCAGCAGTAGGTACTGGGAGATGAAGAAGCTTGTGCAGGATAGAGTATCATGGAGAGCTGCATCAAAGCAGTCTCAGGATTGAAGACCACAACAACAACAACAACTACTGTGTAGCCCCAGCTTGCCAGATGAACCTTTGATCTGCCATCTCCAGTTCTCAGTCTATTCAGGGTCTTCCAAGCCAGGAAGTTTCAGAAATAATTCTCCAGCCAGAAGGATGGTAGGCCATAGATGTCCATAGTTGCAACTTAGCTTTTTTTTCTCATTCGCTGCTATTTCTCTCTGAACAGGTGGTGGTACTATTATGGTACTATGTGGTGGTAAAATGGAGTGGATTTCAAGCAGAGGTGTCACTGAAAGGTATGAATACATGATAGGCATGTGTTGAATTCTACCAAACAGCACATGCATACTCTGCCACAGAATAGCATAGTTCCATTGGCTGCTCTTTTTAAATCACAAGTTTTATACAGCTATTATCCAGTTATCCCAATTTGTTTCCCTTATAAAGGAAATCAGCTTGTTTCCTGCTTCCACAGCTGCTTTGCTGAAAGGTTTTCCTTCGAATGAATTGCTGTATTCTGTGAGTAGGGTAGCTTGATCTGATTTAACCCCAGGGACATAAGATGTGTGACAGTCACAATTGATAGATATCCACGGTAAAGGTGCTGCAGCGTCTGGGTATTGATTCTGTAGAAGATACTTTGGCATCCAACAGTTCTGAAAATCTTGAGCACTTGGCCTTCTTAAAATCATCTCCGATAAGAAGCCAGATCTTACAGCAGCAAATAATTGGCACATTATTAGCCTGTGATTTGGGTGTTGGGGAACAGACAGATTTTACACATTGTTAACTGTTATTACTGCTGCCAAATATGGGGTAAGGACTGCAAACTCGCCTCCATCTGCCACTGGTAAAAGTTCCAGATAGTTTTATGTAATGAAATAAGGTCTGGTGATTCATTTCTGCCCATACGTGTATTGCTGTCCAGTTCTCATCTTCATGATCATAGCCCCCATTGCTTCACTGTGTTGTTTGGCTGTTGAAATCACCAATCACAGTCTGCACTTTTTTATGTTAAAAATTGGATGACTTGTTAACAGTGAATCCAGCAATAGGTAGTTTATAAAGGGATGAAATGATGCAATTAGCTGTTTCTAGAGTGAGGATTTCAATGTTTTTCCCTCCATGACTGCTGTGGATACAATCTGGATATCTAAGTGAACAAGATAGCACTTCCCTATATATCATGTGGTCTTCCAATGGCGATATGCATTCCATCTAGTTTTGGTCTGTGCATGTCACAATTTTTATGTCTCTCCTGCATGCACAGTAGGTGGTACTGGTGCAGACTGCATAGTTCTGGTAGCAGTTTTTCTTTGGCTGGTGGTACGCCTTCTATGTCAGTTTTCGGGGAGGGTCCTTTCATGTACCACAACATCCTATGTGATGTCTAACAAGTGACATATGATACAATACAGCCCAAAGTAGCACTTTAGTAACTTTTCTGATAGTAACTTTTCGCCTTAGTCTAAGAATCCGAACAAATCTCCTGGGCTGTATCTCACTAGCCAGTGCTTCGCATTGTCATGTTTTCGGTTCCTTTGCTGAGCACCAAGGTCTGTATGTGAGTGTCTTGCTTCTTTGTTGCTGTATTTCATGTACTCATCCTGAATGAAACAGGAACAATGTAACCCTTTCATTTCAGCCTTGCGACTATGGAGCAGAAAGAATAGTGTGAAGCCTTTAGTGTATTGCTTCACTGTATTGTATGCCAGTGCCACAGTGTGCAGTACTGTATCATAATCTCTCTGTTTGACATTGACATACATCAAGAACATATCTGCCAGTGCGTTATTAAACAGTGGAAAAATCCAGGATGGAATGTAAAAATGTTATGAACATGAAAGTTGCTACTCACCATTTAGTGGAGGAGCTGAGTCGCAGATAGGCACAACAAAAAGACTGTCACAAATAAGCTTTCGGCCAATGAGGCCTTTGCCAAAAATAGATGACATGTGCGCGCGCGTGCACACACACACACACACACACACACACACACACACACACACACACACACGACTGCAGTCTCTGGCAGCAGAAGCCACACTTATTAAAGAGTTCTGTGAGGCCATTTTTCTGTGGGTGGGTGGAAGTTGTCATCCTGTGGGTGAGATTACAACATGAAATTACTTCTGAGACTAGTCTCCACTGTATAACTTTTTCACAATCCAAAATCTTCACACAGGGTCTGCTGACCTTCAAAATTATGTCTTCTACAAGAAACTTTACAGTTACCAGAGCATTGGCAGTGAGGTTAATTCCAATTCAGTGGAATGGTGCTGCTGCAGGCAATATTAGTGCCAGATATAAATGTGACATGTGTTTCCATCACTGGCAGTCATTACAGTGGCTCCTGTAGCATCTAACAGATTGGTACAGACCTGACCATTGATACCTGTATTTGATTCTATCTAGAGTCTTCATGGATCTCAGGTGACCAAAAGGTTGAGCATCATGGAAAACCTCAGGACAGCTGGCTGCAGATGAACTGGGATGATGAGCAACCATTTCTACTCCATTGGATCATAATTCTTCTTATACAATACTCCATTTGTTAATTGGAATTCTCTTTTAGTCAGTTCCTCCTCCTTCAAAGCTTCTGTGATTTTCAACAGTGCTGGATGTTCACCTCAATAGGTGAGTGGTCAGTGCAAGGGAATGCAATGCTAAGGGGTCCGTGTTCGATTCCCAGCTGGGTCTGAGATTTTCTCCACTCAGGGACTAGGTGTTGTGTTGTCTTAACCATCATCTTCATCTCATCCCCCATCAACGTGCGAGTTGCCAAAGTGGCATCAACTAAAAAGACTTGCACCAGGCGACTGGTCTACCTGACAGGAGGCCCTAGCCACGTAACATTTCATTTCAACAGTGCTGGATCTTCCTTCTGTTCAGCATGTCAGACCGATATTTCATCCACACTGCTGTGTTCTGCCAAAGGATTTCTTGACTGGCAGCAGTAACCTTTTGTTTGCATTTGCTTTTGTACACCACTGTGATATTATACTCATGAAGCCTCAAAGCCAATCTCATCAGTTGACCCAACAGATCCTTCAGGTTAGTTAGCCAGCGGAGAGAATGGTGGTCCATCACAACAGTGAATGATTTGCCAAATAAATATGACTGGAACTTGTTGGTGGTCCAAACAATTGCAAGTCATTCATTCTTATTTGTAGAGTAGTTCATCTTGAACCTGGAGAGCACTGTGGAAGCATAAGCTATCACATTTTGAGCACATTCCTGAACTTGTACTAGAACTGGCCCTATCCCTAAACTGCTAGGATTGGTATGAATTTTTGTCTCGGCCTTCTTGTCACACAATACTATAACTGGACATGAGAGACAAGGAAAGATCTTTCTTGTGCCTCATTGCAGGGAAATAAGCCATCTCCTTGCAGGAGTTCTTGCAAGAGATGTACCTCATTTCAGAAGTCCTTTATAAACTGCCAGTAGAGTGGGACATTGGAAAATTTTCTTACATCACAATTATGCCAAGGAGTTGGAAACTCTGTGATTGCTCTTATTTTCTCTGTGTCGTGAGAGACTGTTGCCATTCAGCAGCTGTCATAAAATTTTTGTGTGTTGGCACAAAGAGGCACTTTTTCAGGTTCACTCGGAGACCTGCTGTCTGAGGGCACTTTAATACAGTTGTTGGTGGCTTACATGTTCTTTATGTCTCTTCAAATAAATGACAATGTCAGCCAGTTGTTCATTTAAGGTGTCAAAGTAGGTTGTCTACATATGTTCAAAGGTGGCTGGAGTGTTACTCAGCCCAAACACACAAACTCATAGAGGCTGTCAGGAGTTATGAAGGCAGTCTTTTCGTGGTAAGCCTTCATTTGACTGTAGCCTCTCTGCATGTCCATAATTGAGGAATACTTTGCTTCTTTCAAGCAGTCTAAGTTGTCATTAATGTGGTGCAGTGGATAGATACCTTTCTTCATGATTCTGTTCAGTCGTTAGTAGTCAGTGCAGAAATGTCATGTGCCACCCTTCTTCTTCAAAAGGACCATAGGATAGTTGCAGTTTTTTCTTCATTGCCTCCCTGATTATCTGTTGTTTAGGCAGTGACCCCTATATGGATGCCTGTTAATATGTGGATGATCCCCAGTGTTGATACAGTGCTTTACAATGGGTTGCTTGTCTTGTCTTTTCTCCAACCTAATCTGGAACATCTGAAAATTGACACAAAATACGTATCATTCACCAACATTGTTCCACAGTTAGGCCAGATACTATAGGCAGTTCAATAGTAGCTTGCTCTCCTGCTTTATCTGTTGTGGTAGTGGAGCACAGCTCTTTATTGATGACACCAAGCAACTGTAGCGATGCAAGGGGCACCAAATTTGTTTAATTAGTAATTACATGCTATAATTTATTTGTTTAATATAAAGATGTTTTGAATTTTTTTATGAATACAAAAGTGTGAATTTATGTGCAGCTTTTACTCTGAGACGAATTATCACTTACAGTGCTAAAAGTGCGCATGTACAGTTCCCTGACTTAACTGGAGAATTTTATTTTTTGATCTTGACCCAAATGGAGAGTAAATCCAGTTTCATTTAAACTTTACATGAGATAGACACATCACGTTATTACAAAAGATTCATTTAGCCCATTAGGGAAAACTGAAACCTGCCTGATCGAGCTGTCCAGGAAATCGCATACAACAGTTGCAAATGCGTTTGGACTTAATGCATGAAGTTGGAAATTAATTTTGAGACAAGTGCTGATTTTGACAAAAAAATGAACCGAAAGTTTATTCAAAATACTGAGGTCCAGTTTTAATTGAGACATGTATCACCTTGTTGGCTATATTGCCTAGCAACACTGTAAAGCAGCTTAATTAATTCATTGGAATGATTTGCGACATAGTAAGGCCCATTACACACACAAAATGTTACATGAAGTTTGCTGACTGCATGAGAGTGTTTTTCTTTCCATAAATGCCAATAAACTAGCAGTTTCAAAAGTTAAATTATTAACTGCTATGTAACTTCATTGATTGTCCTACACCACTATGGAACTTGTTGTATCATGTCTCTTCACAAGAGATCTCAAGAAGCTGGAATAAACAAGAAGAAGAAAAAGACTAAAGAAGAGGCATCGGTATACAACCCATCCTTTACTGGTTTGGCTGTCCTGTGCACATACCTTTAGTGATGAGCTGTGGCTGCTCATGACAAATAGTGATCTAAAGTTTTCCTTGACCACCTACACTGGTTATGATCATCATTGGCATATAGATTTCTTTTGTAAGCCAGAGTAGTGTTTTGCAATCAATGAAAGCTTGAAAGCTTAACTGAGCATCTCGATTAATGATTGGATGATGATGAACTATCATCTTCAATAGCAAAACAACCACCCACAGCAGTCTTTGTTATATGTGCTTCTTGAAACAGCTTCTTCATTGTGGAGCTGTAATCTTCCACAGTCTGACAGCCTGTGATGCCTGCAACAAGTCCCATCTAAGAATAACATTATGCCTGCACTATGCTAAAACCTGTTGTTTGTAGTTATTCTTGCAATACATGTTCCTGTCATCTGGACTTATTTCCATTTGTGACCTTGAGCACAATTGCTTTTGTATAATGGAACATAGTCTTCTTTAGCTTACAATGATGAGCATTCAACAGAAAAAGAAGCCCCTGAAGCCTGGGCAGGATGGCCATAATGAGGATGTCAATGAATTTTCCTGAAATCTTGGTAACTGTTGTTTGTAGAGGATTTTCACCCTTGGAGGCCTCACCTCCGTAGAGGAGTGCCTCACTCAGTTTTCCTGAATTGGGCACCATACAATATGCCCAGGGCACCCACAGTAAAAACATTCTGGCATGTTGTCCAAATGTCTCCTTTTTTGTTGTGCACTGTAGTTGGTAGAGGAATTGGCCAGATGTACCTGTGTTGGACAGATGGCTGGATTGTTGTTTGGTGGTTGCAGCATAGTGGCAGAGATTGGTGTTAAAGATCGACATATTTCTTCTTCAACATTCTCCATTACAGAATCATCATTGATTGCTGCTATTTCTTATGTATTCAGTCTGACAATTCTGGCTGTTCCCTTACTATCTGACATATGTGAGGGGTGAGCTCATGGTGGTCTTCCACAACTGCCGTAGTGGTCACAGTTGCTATTTGATCATAACTCTTTTGTCTGACTCTTTTTCTGCTGCATTTTATCCACTCTATGACTTCCTCTGTTATTGTGACATTATTTACCGGAAGAGCTGAGTACATGTCTTCTGCATCTCCTTTCATTAAATGTGAGATTTTTTCAGCTTCTGTCATATTCAGATTTGCAATGTGGCATATGGCCAAAACAATCTGTATGATGATTTCATTCCTCATGATGTGGGGCCCTGTTCTCCAATTTCTTTTCTGCTAATTAAACTTGGTATTAAATCTTGCTGAGTGTTTTCTTCAGGTCAGCATAGAATTTGACCCAGCTATTGAGCTTCTCAAACCAGTGCTGGGCTGTATAATCCAAGTACACTTTGGCCAATGAATCATATCTCACCTGTTGTATTTGGTGACTTGATTAAATCCTTTTGTCCATTTCATCAGGTTCTGACCAGCATCTCTTGAATGCACTGATGGATGCTCTAACATGCACCTGATTTACTGCTGTTTTGCAATCCCTCTATCTCCTGAATATGTGGATCTCAGGACGACGTACTGATTGTATTCCAATTTGTGCCTGCGTAGGCAATGGCTTTTACACGCCTAATTGGAGCTATGGTGATATCAACGTTTTGAAGTACCTGGCATCTCCACCAAACAATCTCACATTGAAACCTTAATCAAATCCAAATCTGAAAGCAGGATTGTCAGTGAAAACACATTTACTACTGACACTAGTGTACAGCCAGAACACAACTAAGCTCCTGGACAGGGATTACAGCTATTTACACAAACATCGAATATTCCAAAATGCTGGTATTTGTACAAACATCTGATCTCACAAGGCACTGAGATTATGAGTTATGGAAAATACCAATGACAGTGCTGACATCCATTTCATCATCCCACTATGGTAGCTGCTGCAGCATGTGGTGGTAGGCACCAGCAAGTAGGGGCGGAAGTGACAAGGGGGAGATGGCATGCTGTCCCCCACTCGTGAGAGGCCTTAGGGCAGGACTGGGGACAGCTTCGCCACAGCAATGCCCTTGTCAAGGTCAGTGGGGGTGTCAGAGATGATGGCAACAAAGGACCTAGCAATGGAGGTGGCAGCAGCATCAAGTGCAGTGGGAGCTCCACCAGTGACAGCAGTCAAGGAGTGGGGGAGGAGGCAGGAATCCCAGGCAGTGACCTCCACTGTGATGGTGAACTGGACTGTCTAAGACACCAGAACCAGCATCGGCTGTACTGGGAGCGGGGGAAACGGTGGGCCCTCTGGAACAGGACCCGCCATGTGTGGCTGCAGATGGTCAAAGTGACTCATCAAGAGTGTGGACAGTGCACAGGTGCCGGCCCGGCCCCAGCAATGCTCGATGACAGCACGAACCCAGTCCATTTCAGCCAGTGGCCAAAACCATAAACCCAACCAGGTGCACCTGGCTGGAACCATCACAAAGTACATGACGCCGGCAGACACTGTGTCGGATGCAGCAGGTGAAGAAGTGCTATCTCTGCTGTGCTCTTGCCCCCCCCACTGGAGTGAAATGGTACAAACTCAAGAAACGGTCTACAACAGCTTCAGAAGCCTGCATCTGGGTTTTAAATGTCTAAACTGTGCCTGCAGCCTCGCCATTAAATTGAGGATGAAATGGGGGGAACTATGTGATGGCGAACTGTGCTATCCTGACAAAAGGATGTAAATTCTTAAGAAACAAAACTGGGGGCCATTATCGGTAGCCACAGAATACTGAAGTTCATCAATTGCAAAAATATTACACAGGGCCAAAAGAGTGGCTGCCACACACATGAACGGACAATTTGCCACATAGGAAAACTTGGAATAGGTGTACACCACAAGGAGCCAATACTGATACAGGAAGCGCAGGGCAAAATTAAAATGTTGATGCTCCCACTGGTTCTGCAGCATCGGCCAGGGGGAATCAGTGCCTGTGGGGCCACCTGTTGCTGAACACAGTGAGTGCAAGTGGTGATAAGTTATGTAATGTCCCCATATGCCTGGCCAATACACATGTCGGCGGGCCAAAGCTTTGGTGCGAGAGGGTCCCCCAATGACTGACATGCAGAAGCCGCAGTACACTACGGCATAAGGAAGTGGGAATCACAAACTGGGGAGCAGCGTCCTCCACAGCTAATAACAGAACTCCATCACACACAGGCAGTGTGGAAGGGTGAAGTAATTATGCAAGGGATGTGAGACACGGCCCAGGGGTTTTTATGACCAACAGTGCTGCACAAAAGAGACGACCTGACTAAGCACAGGACCTGCCGTGACTGCCAATGCTGTCGTGGCACTAGTGATGGGGAAACCATCAACTGCATTCTGTTTCTCAGTATCCAGATAGAAACAAAGCAACTCTTCCTAATCGAATGCTGGGTCTGGCCTGATCGGAAGGGGAGGTAAGGCATCAGTGTTGGCGTGTTTTGCCGTTAGCTGGTAATGGATCTGATAATGATGATGGGAGAGGAAGAGAGCTCACCACTGCAAATGATGTGCTGCTTTGTCTACACAGAAACTGAAGGGTTAAAATGAGCAACCAACAGCTTGCGATTAAATGGATCAAGAAATAATATTACATATTTATTATGGTACGTCTAAGGGAGGTCCACTATAAGGTGCAGCCAAAAGATTTGGTAGCAGACAAGGAAATGTTATATTGATCAGTATGTACAAACTGTGTACTGTGCAAACAATGGGCTGATCTTAGCCATAGCAAAATTCTTCGTCGTAAGATTGCCGGAGGCATCAAAACCTTGTCAAATAATAGGGTTTGATATTTTGGGTCCATTTAACAGAAGTCCAGGTGGTAATAAGCAAATACTGATGGTTATTGATCATTTTTCACAATTTATAGCTGTGATAGCAATTCCTGATCAACAGGCTGCTACGGTTACTTTAGAATAAAGTGAATATCTGGATTCTTATCTGATTCGATGACCTGTGCTTTGTACTACACGTTCACAAGTTACGGACAAGCCTCTTCCATCCACAAGCAAATTGGTGACTAGAATGTGTTCTATGCATTCATAGAGCAACCTTGAAGATGACAAGGTATTATGTTAAGAGCCAACATACAGACTGGTATACATTCCTCCAATTTGCAGTCAGCGGGTACAATTCCAAGGTCCATACTATTACTAGTCTCTCACCATCCAAAGTGGTCTATGTAAGCAAAATGCCATTTACCTTCAGTGGGTTATAACCTAAGTTAGGTTTTATTGTTGAGTTTGAAAAAATGGTATGGGATGTTTGGCAAAGAGTTAGATGAGAAAATGCAAAAACCCTGGAAAGACCAGAACATATGGGACAGTGGGTGAGTCAGTTTACACCTTTCAGAGTTGGGCAATTGGTTTTGTAGACAATGGAAAGGGGAAATAAAAAAAATTCTGACAAAATACAATGGTCTGTATCAAGTAATAGAAATGACCTCCCTGGTCAATGTTAAGGCCCAGTAATCAATTAAAACTGTTTGGTGGTGCAATTGATGCCTTACTACAAATTCCGGCACCAGTGCCTCAGCAGAGCAGAAACCAAGAAAGGTTAGGAGGAATGCACCAACCAACACTTATGTTGCGCACAAGGTATCATATGCAATGAGGTTGTGAAACTAGTAGTTCATAATTACATATTTTTGCTGTGTATTTTTCTTAGTGTATTACTTTTGTGTTGAGCTGTTAACAATACTGTTTCTTTAAGAGGGGAGGGAATTGATGAAAGTTCCTTTCCCTCATATGATGTAATGACAACTACACGTCAAAGAATTATTGTATTGACGCTACTGGGCATCAACAAATGAGGAGTAGGAGCTGCATTCCTGAACCAGCCATTGATGGATCACTACCGGATACTGGGACTAACTTAACGAGGTACGGAAAGTTAGGGATGAGATTGGTAGGCTATGTGACAGACTCACAGAGTGGAGACGTGGAAATAACTCATTTTCTCGGATATTAGTCATGAGTATCAAGAATTGGAAACCTTATGAGAAGGTAAGAGCACAGCTGTTGCAGGTAACAGATTTAGTGCTTCACTCAATGATACAGAGAAAAAGGGGATGGATCAATGCAGGAGGAAGATTATTAAAAATCTCATTTAGGTCAGTAAATGAAGAAAATGTGCTGGAACTGTACAGAATGATGGGTCTGATGTATTGAACAATACCAGAGCAATATGGTAGATCGCTCAGGAACTCATGGAGTGAGTATGTAATACAGTAGCAACAGCTGATAACAACCTGGAAATGATTCAGAAAAGATTAACTGCAATAGATGAAGAGATGACTGTCACTAGACTATCACGGGTACTGGCAGACAGCATTAATGACACAAGACTTCAAGTTGTAAGAATGCAAGAAATAGTACATCATGCACTGCGTGGACAGTTAAGTTTAGCATTGATGCCACCACGGCAAGTTATGGAAAGGTTATGCTATGTGCAGGACTTACCAGCAGAGCTTCAGCTTGCAGCCGAGTTAACACACTATTATCTAGCACCCTCCTATCAAGCAGCAACTGTCCAAGGAAAGACACATAAAGCAAGAGTGCTTATACCAATCCAGCTCCCAATAGTGGGCAGAAACACACATTATCAGTGGTATACTGTCCATCGATACCTGATGAAATGGAAAGCTATGAGTAAGTGGTTGCAACCATAGACTAAGGAAGTGTTGGTGATCTCAGATTGAGCAGATGTACATGCTCGTAAGACATGAGAGAGATTGTGAGGGTGTAGAATAGGAACCTTTATCACTCATCTGACTAGAATAGTCCACACATATGAACAATCATACAAAGTTCAGTTGTAAGAGGTGAACTTGACACAATATGATGCCACAGGGAAGTGCTGGAACATCAAACACATTTTCAGAAAGTCAGTACCCACTGGTCTACTCAGTCTTTATACCGCAGATCAAATCATCAACTGTTATGAAGATGAGACGGAAAATTCTCTTGCTATGCAATCCCAAGTTCCTGGAACCCGTAACACACAATGAAACTCCTGCTGTGCAGGAACTTGAGCAACATGCACAATGCCACCTAAAAAAGCTCTCCATCCTACTCACTTCCTACTCCTGCGTTGGAGTACCATTGTCCACCACCTCTACAAAACCTCCAAGACTCCCTCTCACTACCACATAGAATCCAGAACCTAAACACACCTGCAACACAGACGTGAGCCTTTCTTCTAAAAGCCTTACCCAACAGAAATATCAGTCCTTTCCAAAGGCCTCACGTTTTGCCCCACTCCCAAATTCAATCATGCAGGACTTGTTAAACACCTTCTCTCCTTCTTGCAGTCCCTACTGTGGAAACATTTTTTATCACCAACCCTACCACACAAACTCAGCCCAAGACCAATGTTACACCTTACCTAACTCAGTTCACTCCTCAGTCCAACTGTGATCCAAACCCACTGCCCCGAAACCATCCCCTGTTAACTTACCATAATTTCTAAACCTTGAACCTAGCCTCACCATCATTCACCAAATCCCTCAATATGCAAACTAGCCTTACGTCCACAGAAAAAGCTGCAGTTCACCACCTAAAAATTGATTCCGACGTTATCATCCTATCTGCGGAAAAAGGCTCCACCACTGTTTTGAACTGCAAGGATTACGTGGCGGAAGGGCTCCCCCAGCTGTCAGATACTTCCACTAACAAACCTTGCCACCTTGATCCCATTCCAGTAATCCAGCAAGATCTCCAGTCACTACTCAAATCCTTAGACCCATCCCAGAACCTCTCCCTGGAGTCCATCTCTCTACTCATCCCTACCAGTCCCCGCACTCCTACCTTCGACATTCTTCCTTAAGTCCATAAACCTAACCACCTAGGACGCCCAATTGTGGCCAGTTACTGTGCCCCCACTGAGAGAATCTCTGCTCTCATTGACCAACACCTTCATCCTATTATACGGAACCTACCCTCCTATACAAGAGATACCAACCATTTCCTCCTCCAATTCTCCACAGTCCCTGCCCCTTTACCACACGATGCCCTGCTCATCACTGTTGATGCCATTTCCCTGTACACTAATATTCCTAATACCCACGGCCTTACTGCTACTGAATACTACGTTTTCCAATGCCTGATGGATTCCCAACCAACAACCTCCTTCCTAGTCGCAATACCAACTATATCCTCAGCCACAATTACTTCTCCTTTGAAAGCACTACCTACAAACAAATCGGGGTACAGCTATGGGCACTCACATGGCACAATCCTATGCTGACCTATTCATGGGCCACCTAGAGGAATCCTTCCTAAAAACCCAGAATCCTAAACCCATCACCTGGTTCATTGATGACATCTTTGCTATCTGGATCGAAGCTGAGGACACCCTACCCACATTTATCCAGAACCTCAACAGCCTTCCCCATTTGCTTCACCTGGTCCGACTCAAACCACCAAGCCAACTTCTTAGATGTTGACCTGCATCGCAAAGATGAGTACTTACTAACCACCAGCAATACCTCCACTTTGGCAGCTGCCACCCATTCTTTACCAAGAAGTCCCTTCCGTACAGTGTAGCTCCCCGTGGTCATCACATCTGCAGTGATGAGCAGTCCCTCTTGAAATATACTGAGGATCTCACTGAAGCCTTCACTGACCGTAATTATCTCCCGATCTTGTTCAAAAACAAATCTCCCGTGCCTTATCTTTCCAGTCTCCCACCACCTCCAAAAGTCCCACTGCCCAGCCACAGAGGAACATTCCCCTCATAACTCAGTACCACCCAAGACTAGAGTAACTGAATTACATTCTCCACCAGGGTCTCAATTACATCTCGTCGTGCTCTAAAATGAGAAATGTCCTGCATCCCTCCCACAGTGGTATTCCGCCATCCACCGAACCTACACAATATTCTCGTCCATCCTTACCAACCCCTCATCTCAATCCCTTACCTCATGGCTCATACCCCTGTAATAGACCTAGATGCAAGGCCTGCCCCATACATCCTCGCACCACCACCACCACCACCACCACCACCTACTCCAGTCCGGTCACTAACATCACCTATCCCATCAAAGGCGGGGGCTACCTGTGAAACCAGTCATGTGGTCTACAAGCTAAGCCGCAACCACTGTGCTGCATTCTATGTAGGCACGCCAACCAACGCACTGTCTGTCCGCATGAATCGTCACCGACAAACTGCGACCAGAAACAAGTGTACCACCCTGTTACTGAACTCGCTGCCAAACATGATATCCTTAATTTCAATCACTGCTTCACAGCTTGTGCCATATGGGTCCTTCCCACCAACACCAGCTTTTCTGAATTGTGCTGGTGGGAACTTTCCCCGCAATACATCCTATGTTCCCCCCTGACCTCAACCTTTGTTAGTCACTGCCCTCTCCCATCCAGCCCCTTCCCTGTTCCCATTCAAGCACTACACAGCCGTCACTCCACCACCACACCCAGTCTTTTTATTTCTCTCCTTTACCACACTTCCCCTCCCCACCTCTTCCCTGCCCACCGTCTAACCTGCAGCACTTCACTGTCCATCACCCCCACCATATTATCCCTCCCCCTCCCTGCCCCAGCCTCCTCCATACCCCCACCCAGTCGCCACTCCCATCATGCACTGATGCTGCTGCTCACAGTGTGGCTTCAGTTGCCTGAGAATGCAGTCGTGTGTGTGTGTGTGTTGTTGATGGAGGCCTTAATGGCCAAAGGCTTTAAATGTGTGAATCTTTTTGTTGTGCCTATCTGCGACTCAGCATCTCCAGTATATGGTAAGCGGCAACTTTCCTTCTCATAATATTGTTACACTCCATCATGGATTTTCCATTGTTTGTTATGAAGATGAGAAACCTAAGGACATGGAAAGACGGAACTTCAGAACAGCAGTATCTTCATGAAAGGAACGACTTGTACACTAAGGGCTAACTATCAGTCACACAAAACCATTATCGATACAACCAGTGTCTAACATATGAGTAATGCTACTGCAGCACTGCCAAGTGGCTGGCTTATCTATACATAACATACTGCAAAACAGATGTGTATTTGTATATGGAGGGGAGAAGAAGAGTAAAATGCCTTCATATTTCAGCACTTAATGTCGCGCTATGAATTGTAGCATCAATCAAAAATATAATCCGGAAATATATCTTTTTCAATTTCCAAAGGATGCTGAGAGGTAAGTCAGTAATGTTATGAATAACAAATGCTTAATTTAGGGGTGGCTGGTTATACTTTTGGGTATGTAAGAATGTTCAACATTTCCATTCATTCGTAGTGTCTTCAGAACTTTGGCTCTGAATAAGAACTGAAAAATCTCAATTACCATTTCACGATTTTACTATTGTATAAAAATGGCTGGACACTTACCAGCTGCACATAAGTAATCGACAACTTTTTTAAAAGGGCCTACTTATTTCATACTTTAATAAACAGCCAAGAAATAGTTAAAATTAGCATGTCTTAAGAGGTTCATGAAAGCAAGTAAACATTCTGAACTGCATTAGGCCACGCTATGTGGGTATAAATGAAGGGGTCATTATAATAATTTATGGTCCAATATGCATGCAGCACTGTTTCTATACATACGAGAAGGGCCGACCTTATGAAGAAGGATATGCAGTACCTGTACAAGAGTATTAGGATTTTTGTTCTCCATTTTGACGCATGCCAGTTCATGAATGCAGACATGAAGAAATTAGTGTAGAATGCACCGCCAATATTATTTGACATTCCAAGCCAACCCCCAATTATTTCACTCAAATGCAAATTGCCCAACAGATGCTCTGTGGATGCGAAGGACGGAGGTAATCTGAATGCATCAGTGAGTGCCCTGAATACAGACTCCAATATACAGACTGCACTAGTTGATTCAAGTGTGGTACTCAGTTCATGCAAGTAAGACATAATTAATTATGTGGAAAAATTGGTCACCTGAAGAAACAATTGAAATATAAATTTTCCAAAATTGTTCATTTGGGTCAAAGATGCAGAAAGTTTAAAAGGTACATGTACTACCCAAGAACAGCAAGAAGAAAGTTGTATGCAGAAGATGTGTTTAAAGACAGAGAGATACTTAGGACCAATAAAATGTCAGCATCTCACAAAGAAAGCTTGATATCTTATTTTGAGCCAACTTCGAGTACTTATTAACGGAACCATGGGCTTTGATCTGATGTTGAAATAAGGGTGTTTGCACTGAGTCTGTTATATTGCAGTACACTTGCATACAAATATTTATCAGAATATTTTCATCTTCCATCAATTAGAGCTTACCCGAAATATGTGGAAGCTATAAAGCTAAAGTGTAATATTAATGAAATATTTTTTAATTTGTCGAAAGAGAAGGAGAAGCACTGTTCTCAAAGTGAAATACTCATAAATCTGTGTATGGACGAAACAACATAAATGTCAGATTTATCATATGATGTCAAAGAGTTTGAAGATTTTGGTGACACATGAATCTCACAAATTGGAACACTGTTCATGTAGTAATGATAAACGGTTTATTTTCAAAATTTAGGCAGCAATTTTTTTTTTTTTTTTTTTTTTTTTTTTTTTTTTTTTTTAATTGACTGTACTACCTGCTGTATTGAGTGTGACCGGCCAAAGATTAAGTTTCATCAAGTGGAAGAAATGCCTGGGTGTGTGTGAAGAGAGACCTTTTGTGACTATGAGGAAGAAAAGATTTCTTTCTTTTATGGCACTCTTCATCTCTTCAAGAGAGTCAGAAATAATTTGTTCAAGTATAATATTTTGTATGAAATGGAAAGTGGAAGTTTTTGTACAGCTTTTGGAAAGACACAGTTTTGCTGTATGAGAGAGATAGTAAACGCAGCTTCAGATTACCTTCTAAGTTGACAAAGAAAGCTGTTGAGTTGCCACCATTCTCAGAAATGAAAGTTAGCACTGCTGCACGTGTGGTCAGTCAGACAGTAGCAACTGCTTTTTTCTTGCAGCCTCAAGCCTACAACTAATTATGGCACTAAAAAAGGCTCTTTATTTGACTTTTTTAACTGTTTTAACTTCAGAGGATGTGTAACTCTGAAAAATGACATCACTAGTAATTCTGAGCATTTGAAAGTTCTACAGAGAATAAAACCTTGGATTGAATTGTAGAAAGTTGTTAGCAGCAGTAAAAATTATACTGGAAGAATCAAGTGGGAAAAAAAATGCAAATAAGTCTCTTCATTGCAGTTGACGGTAAATGAGCTCATAGTAGGATCTGGCAAATATCTGTTAATGAAGGAACTGGATGAAGTTGGCGGTGTGCTGTTGTAAAACAGCACCCACAGCTGAGTCACTAGCATTAGTTGTAATAGAAACACAGCCATCAGGATGGGTGAGTGTGACGGCTATGGCAAGGGTAGTTTTGAGATTATGAAATGCGTCGAGCATGGGTTTGGTCCAGTCCAACCTCCATTTCCCCATGGTATTTTTGTCAGAGAGGGCGTCGGTGAGGGCCAACTGGACGGAGGTAGCCTGAGGGATAAGGCGTCAGTAAAAGTTTACCATACCCAGAAAAAGATGGTGTAGCATAATCTCCTGGAAGAGGTTGGGCGAGAATGATTTTGACACGAGAATCCGTAGGTTGGAGGCCGTCGGCCGAGACAGTATGGCCTAGGAATGTAACTTATGAAGAACAGAGTTGAGATTTATTGTGGTTGATCACCATGCTGTTAGCTGTGAGCGCTGAATGGACAGCTTCGAGGTAAACCTGGTGCTCCTCGGCAGAGGAGGAAAAGCTCAGAATGTCACCCAAATAAGCAAAAGCAAAAGGCAGAGGTAGTAAAATGACATCAATAAACCATTGCCATGTCTGCACAGCATTTTTCAAGCCTTAAAGCATGTAACAGTATTCAAATAGGGCGAAGGGTGTGATGATGGCCGTCTTTGGAATATCCGGTGGGTGCATAGAGATTTAGTGATACGCCTTCGAACAATCTAAGATGGAGAACAACTTGGAGTCATGCAGTAATTACGTGAAATCCTGCATATGAGGAATGGGATACTTACCAATAATTGTCCGAGCATTAAGGGACTGTAGTCCCTGCACATGCATAAGGAGCCATCCATCTTAGGGACAAGGTAGATAGGTGAAGACCAGTTGCTGTCAGATGATCGGAGCATGCCTGATGCCAATAAATCCTGAACGATTTCTTTCGCATGCAGAAGTTTGGAAGCATTAAGACGTCTAGCTTTATACCATACAGGTGTGCCGTCAAAGGTTCAGATTCTATGACAAGTGCCATTGCCAATACCTGTGAAGGGAGGTAGTCGGGGGAGTTGAGAGGTGGAGCAGATACGACATTGGTTCACTGACCTTGCCAGGCTGGAATGACGTGGGCGAAGCGTCGGCTGCAGATGATGAGGGAGGGCTTGGCGCAGCAGCCACGCGATGCGAGGAATCCTGCAAAGTGAGAACATGATCGTCCTGCAGAATCGCCTGCGGCGGCGACGTGGGAACGGCAGCAGGCAGAGTAATGTTTGACACGAGAGCAATGTAGTGTGAAGAGACAGTATATGCGAGTGTTGGTTCCTCTTGTTGCGACCCTGAGGACAGGCCGTGAATCGTACTCCGTGCGTGTGACAATTCATCAGAGGTGATGGCAATGCAGGTGTGTAGTGCCTCATTCTGTGTGTGGAGCTCGTTGATTTGTGAGTGTGCGTCCGACAAATCAGAGAGCCGTGCAGTAATACGCTCAAGCAGAGATGCACATGAGGAAAGCATAGCCAAGGAGGCAGAGAGCAAAGTCGTGCTGAACTCTTTCGAGCATGGAACAGTAGAACGAGATGCGTAGTGGAGTGCGGCGGCCTGCAGGTCTGGTGAAAGTTCATAATGGTGTAAAAAGTCCAACCCGGTGGCGACAGGTGATAGGCGAAGCGAAGGACCACGATTAGCAGAAAGCGAGGTTAGCAGGGGAAAGCATGTTGCCTGCGTGGTTGGCCGGAATAATGCTGACTTCGGCAGTGGTGTCAACAAGAAAGTGAGTGCCCGATGACAAGTCAGTGACGTAGAGGTGTCGCACCGCTGGGTGAGTGGTGTGGTGTCAGATGGTGGGCGCTGTGAAGGATCGTGGCGCCTAAATGTGCCCACCAGAATCGTTTGGGTAGGCACAAGGCGTGCGACAGTTGCGTGCAATGTCCTTGTAAGTAGCATGCTACCATCATAGTGGGTAAGCTTGAAGGCGAGGTGGTGAGGAGCGGGACGAGGCCACACCTGGCTGCATCGTTGCTTGTAGCCACTTGGGCTGCTGCTTGGGTGGGGTCGGCTGCTGTCGGGAGGCTGCAGGCAGTACCTCCTGTAGGCTGCTAGGTGGCAGCTCCTGACGTGCTGGTCTCTGCTGGCACAGTGCAGAACTGAAGGTGCAGGCATCCCAAGTGATGATGGAGAGGTTGTCCGTGACAGGCGGTGTTGGTGACAAATGATAGCGTAGGCTTGGTCAGCCATGCATAGGCGAACTTCGAGAGGGTCGGCAACATGAGATAGCAGGTGAAGTTGTAGGTCCGGAGGCAGTTTGACCATCTACTAGGTCCAAAGCGCGGTGTCAGGTAATGCTTGTTCATTAGCTAATGCTTGATCATCAATTAAAGCACCAAAGCTGCAAAGGTGTGTGGTCGTCAAGGTGTTCTTCATGAATAATTTGGTGGATAGCCGCCGTCAGTGGGCGACAAAGGCGCTTGATGAGCAATGTTTTCTCTATCAAATACTTGGGCGAGGTGGCGGAGAGAGAAGCAGACCACTGATGAGGTCTAGACGAGTGTGAAGGTGACACACCAGGCAGACAAAACGTGTGTTGTCGTCCGAAATCCTGTGGATATCCAGAACGTGATCCACCAGTGCAATCCAAGTCTTAGGGTTGTCCTTTTACAAAGCAGGCAGCTTACGAAACCTGCCAGGTGACACATGTTGATGCATAACTGGCCGACGAAGATCTCTGCATGCGGGGCAGGAAGCCCCCGACACCGTGAGTGTAGCAGTGGATGGTGCATCGCCCGAGGACTGCATGGGAGGGGGGTCGGTCACAAGTAGCATATGATGTGGAGTCAGCAGGTGCAACAGACAGCATGATGTGTGTCAATAGCAGGCCTGACGACGACCACAGCTCAGATGTAATGGCTGGTGCCATTGCAACAGAGGGCGGAAGGTGGTCGCGGTGCAGCCACGGGCAGCTGATCTGGTAACCACTGCAGGTGGAATGGCTGGTGCCATTATGAACGTGGGCGGAAGGTGATTGTGGTGTAACCATGGAACGACTGTCATGAAAACCAGTGCAGTCAAGGTGACTGGAGTCGCCGAAATGATGTGCAGAGGGAAAGGGGGGGGGGGGGCGTGTTTGCGACATTAGGTATATAGGAATGTGCAACCCCGTGCACTGGAATGTTCGATTCACAGTTCTGGGACTTCGTCGGCACATCAAACCGAACCAAAGGAGACTGCATAGCCAATGGGTAAACCACAATGTCCTTGACTGGGTTTTCGTTCACAATGTCACTAAGCAGTGTGCACTGTCCATATAGCAGCCGTTATTGCGTAGTTGCACTTGATAGTGGCCACGTTGAGCCAGTTAAGGTTAAGTGGCTGCCGGTGTGGATGGGCGTAGACAATTGTTCGCTTTTAACTAAACGCACATTAGGTGCACTTGACCACTTGCGGTCACAACCACAGTTAATAGAATGCATAGTACTAGCAGCAAAAGACACTGGTAGATCCATTGTTCCGAAGACAATGTGGGTTGGTACATGAAGGCTGTTAACGATGAATAGAAGCACGAAATAACTCAAGAACATATGATGACAATGTTGGGATCACCACTGTGGTTATCATGTATTGTAGGGTGGTAAAAACACAATTTAGATGTCATTTATACATTTATTTAGCACTGAATTAAGCGAGAACAACATGGCAGTACAAAAGGTGTGCACCGAGAGAATAGAACGAAGGTACTACAAAGATGTTAGAGTCCAAAGATATGGCGCATTATGCCAAAGGCGCCACATATGTATTGAATATCGAAGGTCTGTTTATATTAGAGCAAGTTAAAGTTCACTCAAGATATGTGCACCTTGCAAATTTTTATTCAGTTTCATGTATATATATATATATATATATCATCATTGTTTATATATATAAAAAAAAACAAAGATGATGTGACTTACCGAACGAAAGTGCTGGCAGGTCGACAGACACACAAACATATATAGAGACAATAACAAACACAAAATTCAAGCTTTCACAACCCACGGTTGCTTCATCAGGAAAGAGGGAAGGAGAGGGAAAGACGAAAGGATGTGGGTTTTAAGGGAGAGGGTAAGGGGTCATTCCAACCCCGGGAGTGGAAAGACTTACCTTGGGGGGAAAAAGGGACAGGTATACACTCTAGCGCGCACCCCCCCCCCCCCCCATCCGCACATGTGCGGATATGTGTCCGTGTGCGTGCGCGCAGGTGTATACCTGTCCCTTTTTCCCCGCAAGGTAAGTCTTTCCGCTCCCGGGGTTGGAATGACCCCTTACCCTCTCCCTTAAAACCCACATCCTTTCGTCTTTCCCTCTCCTTCCCTCTTTCATGATGAAGCAACCGTGGGTTTCGAAAGCTTAAAATTTGTGTGTGTGTTTGTGTTTGTTATTGTTTCTATCAACATACCGACACTTTCGTTTGGTAAGTTACAGAATCTTTGTTTTTAGATATATTTTTCCCACGTGGAATGTTTCCCCCGCATTCTTAGTGCCCCCCTTGCCCCTATTCAATGGCAACTGTTCAAAGAGCGGTGCTGAGCGGCACATGAACAGACCTTTCAATTGTTCATAAATTGTTCAACTGTTAATACAAAAATAAAATAAATTTGAGATTAATGATTCATTTTATCACTTCGAGAAACTAAAGAGGCCTTTGTTGCATTTGTTACATGTCCATGAGATTGGAACTATTAACAACTTGAAGGAACAAATTAAAAATTAAATACTACCTACAAATGAGATGTGCCGGGAATGCGGATTTCAACGGTTAAGGTAGGAAGCTACTACGCTGTATGCTTATAATCTCTCTCTCACAGTAAATAATCCTTTTTCCTTCCAATTAATATCCTTTATAGAAAGTGCATTTCTATAGAAAAGATGAAGATTTGTGTAAAGTCAACATTTAATTGAAAAGCACCGATACGAACAAAATTTTGATGCTTAAAATTTTTTTCTTTTCATAATTTTTGTTAAACACTGTTCACAATGGAGTCAAAGGAAATTGCCATTCTTGAACATTCATTACAAAATGCAACGTGCCAAGATGGCAACAGTTGAAAGTAGCGTGCCAACTCATGAACTGGTCGATGGCGTCCCATTATTAAGAAATGATGACACTGATGATATAACTAATCATGATGTCACTTTTATGACACTTGATGAGACGATTTCTCAATTCTCACTGGGAAACGTTTTTCCAAATAGTGAAACTGAAGCACGCGACAGCGAAACTTCCTCTATTTGCTCACTACGTCGCGAATGCAAGAGCAGCAAACAGTTTGAAAAAGCAATGTAAATACTAGTGACACCCACAGTTTGACACAACTCGTGCAACTAGTAACACAGCTTGCAAGACGTCAGGAAAATGTAGGACAACAGTTTACACAGCAGTTCAAAAAACATCAGGAAAATATAGGACAACGGCTTATACAGCAAAATCAGGCATTTAATGATTTCAAGAATAGTATTAGTCAACAGTTCAGTGAGGTGAGCAAAACTATACGCACTGAGTTATCTGACGAACTATCGGGGAAGTTGACAGAGCTCAGCAAACAACTAAAACAAGAAATAATTACCAACATGTCTTGCAATATAAATACGTTAACAGAAAAGGTAACGTCCATAGATTGTAAACAGGAACATCTTACAGGTGAGCTCCAAAATCTCAGTGAAGCATATTCCCAAATTCAAGAGGCGCAATGCCAAGTGGATGCGTCAGTAAAAAATGCGATGAACGCAGTCAGTGAGCTACAAGACGTACGCAAAAACCTACCTACAGAAATACACAGGTTGAGTCTAAGAGTAAATTATTTAAGTTTAGAGTCAGAATTTGCCAAAAAGCCAGAGATATAAGTTATGTGCAGATGTGAAGGAAATAACTGAAAAAGCTGAAGCCGGGATGCAAGATAACGGCAGCACCCTTGCTGAAAAAGTAGTGACAGAAAGCAAAATTTATGTAGTACTGTAGAAGAAGCTGTAAAGGAGAAGGAAAGTCAACTTCTAGCTAAAATAGGCTCGGGTTTAAAGGAAGCAGAGGAAAGGCTGCGAGGCAGTGTCAAAACTACTGACATTCCAAAACAACATATGACGGAAAACAAACCTATGCTTTTGGAGAAGTTAGATACCTTCACTGCTTACCTACAATACATGGTTAGCATAGCGAAGGTTGCACAATGCAACAACACTTGCCAGCAGTTCCACCTGTTGTGCAAACGCAGTTGCCAAGCATTACCCCACAAGTGAACATAAACGTGCCTGTCACTGATAGCGCGGCGAGTTTGTCAACGTTACTTGCCGATGAGGGATTACTTAGGCATCAACAATTTCCAATATTTACTTCTGAAGGAAAAAGAACATACCCTGTGGTCTTTATTGGAGCATTTCAAAATGTTTTACCTCATACCTGGACCTAAGCCCAGAAAATTAGATTTGTTGTTGGATACACACAGGGTGACGTTCTGCTACAGACTACGAACATGGCAGAACATTGCCACTATTATGAACAGTCCGCAAGAGCATTTCTGGATAAGTATTGGTCTAACGCCGTACAAGTGAGGCTCTTGTGTGAGGTATTCAACCCAACTCTGTTTAGTAGGAAGTAAGGAAGCTTACAGGGCTATTTTGAAAAATATTTGAATAAAACCAGATACTGCACAAACCCGGTATCTCAAGTAGACATGCTGAAAATTTTAAAGAGCCATCTTCCTGCCCACATTAGGGAAAAACTCATTACCATCCCAGAATACGATACTATCCGTACTGGTCTCAGTAGATTTAATATACGAAGAGAGACCAGTACAACTGAAGCCTGTTAATATGCCGATAGCGACACACGAGATTTACAGACCAACAAGTAAACAACAGATTCGTAGTACAACACAGATGGCAACCTTGCCCCACACAGTCCTATGGTATGGTAACAGTAAACACAACGGCAATAGAGAAAGCCGTAAATACAAAGGTGGATATAAAAGAAAGGGGCAAAAATTTAGCGAAAACAATTACAATGAGCAGCCTGTAAAATATATACAGACACAAGCTACCAGCAGTAATCAGCGGATCGCTTGGCAAACGCAAAACAATAACAGACAACCAAATAACCCACAGCCAGCAGAATTTGGCCAGCAAAGTAACACATGTTTGCTGAATAACATGCAGATGCAAAGAGAATTTCAGTCGACAGCCTCTCAGCACGCTAATTGGTGTAACCAAACACCAAGGGTCAACATAGCGGAAGTTATGCCTAACCTAGAGGTTGATGCCACCGCTACACTGGAAAACTTGAACCCGTTGCAGTAGGCCCCCATTCTGTGACCTTGGAGGGGAGTGGGGGCACGAGCTTGATCGAGACTTGCTTTATCAGATACAATCATGGTAATGATGTGAGAGATGATCTGTGTCAAGGTACTGAGGGTACACAGAAAAACTTGACAGGGAGCATGGTACAACCTACTATTATAGCCAAAATATTTGACCTTGATGTACCCATTGTGTGTGACACAGGTGCTACGACTAATTTGATGTCACAGGGATCCTTTCAAGAACTGAAGAAACGTGGACGTGTACCCACACTCCCAGTGCAAAATTGCAAGGTACAAACTGCCACTGCTCAGAAATCGAAAGGAGTCAAGATACATGCCTTAATTCCCATACAATTAGGACAGTTTTCTGTAAGATGCAATTTTTTGATAGTATAGAAATTAATAGTTGATTGCTTAATTGGTATGGATACATTTAGGACATACCAAGTACAAATTGATATAAGAAATGGCCAATGTCATTTCACAGTACATAACCAATTATTTGTAATACACCTGATCAGGGGAAGTACTAATAGATGTAAAACTGAAGTTACTCATGACCTTGGAAGTTCAATTGGTAAATCCCATAGTTAGGTTTGTCAATTTATACAGTTGTCAGCAGAAGATATAAACATTGGCACAATAAACAAAAAAGGTAAGTAAATCAAAGTGCTTGTCTAAAGAACAGCAAGTGGAACTTAGGGAGCTGATACTTGCTTATATACATGTATTTGCAAAGAGACCAGGTATTAGTAAGGATTTCGTGTACAAAATGGAAGTGTTATTAACATCTCAAAGAAAAGGGTATGCACCCGTTTGTACTCCTCTAAGTTGTACGTATGTATAGTAATATTAAATTTATGATGCTGGAAAATCACATTCCAGAATTTATGTTGTTAGTTGATAAGGAAAATTTTGTTTAGGTTTTTTCTTATATGTCAAATGTATAAGTGATAAGGTAAGTGGGTATAACAAGGAAGAATTTTACTTTTGTGTGTCTAGAGGCAACGATACTTTTAAACACAACACTTCGCCTGGTTGTAACCCAGTTGTAAATGAATAAACGATCTTGTGAAACACACAGTAGATGAACTACAATACACAACTCACTGCGATGTTAGTAGTAACAGAGTGATGCAGCGCATGCTCATTGGGGAGAAAGCTAGTCAACAAACCGCAAGCATGTGTGCGCCAGACAAGACACAGCTGAAGGTGGTGCAGCACTCAAAAACAAACAAACCAACCCTATGAGCTACGGCCTGCACTAGCATTTCTAGAGCCCATTGCATAAACTGGGACAAAGAAAATTAAGGGAGAGTGTAGACTACAACTACGACTACCTACACAATACACACAAACAAAGATAAGCTAAGGGATTGTACACACAGAAAGGGATCCTAAACTACAAAATATTTACTGAAGGTACGTTACTATGTACATTATATCTATATATTTACAAATTTAAGTATTGAAAATACAAGCACTAATTACGGTATAATGAAGGGACCAGAAAACCCTTGCTGCAGGTAAACAAGCGAGTACAATATGAGTGGCTGATAACACACTTTATCTTTTAGATTTACAAGGTAAGTAGAGGCGTACACTGCATTAAATGTCTTTGTAATAGCACAATGGCGCACTGAAGTAAATGAGTACAGGATCAGAAATATGAAAGAGCACTGAGCCACTGTACACCTTGACACATCCTAAAGTGAAGAAAGATAAATGCTTGTTAAGTGTTAGGTACCATATAAACATAAGAATGGGCTGCACCGCAAGTAAGTATAGACGTTAAGTTTATGATATGTATGAATGTGATGGTGTAAAAATACGTGTAGAAGAATACAGTTGCAGTATGTCTCACATCACGATGCTGAACTAAGGTGGAGCGCTACCAAATAATCAAGGGGTAAAAACCCAACTACTGTGAGTGCCGACTACTCATGGAAGCGTCAAACACCTGATTTATATTGAATTTTTTTCTGTGCATTTGTTATTTATATAAACACTGTTTTACGCTCATTGTACATAACATATAGTACTGATGATACGACTCTGTATACCTCAGCATATGAAACCGTTATCTTTTATACAGAGAACCTAACAAGTAAATACTGAGGTGCACTTAAACACCTAATAAGTATTCGATATGGTTGGTATTCTCAGGTTTGCATTATGTTTATAAGCAACAAGCTATTTTGTTCTTGGGAACACAGTTGAGGCCAGCAACGAGACTTAACTGAGCACATAAACGCCTTTCTGTGACATTTCCTCAACCCTGTACTGTGTAGATCCTTCCTGGAGAATGCTACAGTGGCGAGGCCATGCGTAGTCATTTAAGCAGCACATAGAATCTGTTGTAGCTACCACTGTTTACTTATTTAATTCTTTGAAATTGTCAAATATGTTTTGACAAGAAGTCACTGTAAATTGAAATGAAATGTATGTCAATTTATGCCATAAAGGAAAAAAGAATGTATTATTCTATGATTGTTATGTAAAGAATGTAAAACGAAACGAGAGCAAACAGTGTACTCCTACAATTGGAATTGAACAATGTAATGAAATTATAATTTAGCAGAATGTACTAAAACAAAATGACAATCAGACGGTAATGTATATAAGTAGTGAAAATGGCATGTCAGCAAATGAATAGGATACATTTATTTTTGTAGTTGTATCATTTGTATAGTATGTGGAAAGCATACTACTAAAACTTACAAAACCTGCCTGCAAAATGGTGTGTGCGCGCTCTCTCGCTCTCTCTCTAAACTAAAAAATGACAATACTTCATGTACATGTATAAAAAGAAAAGAAAGTAATAATAATAATAATAATAATAATAATAATGTGTTACATTATAATTGTCCCCCACTGTGTGCTGATGTCATACAGAGGTGCACAGTGTCAGCTTATTTCCCTTTTTATGGGTTGACAACTCTGACCAGTATGGGTGTAACCTTTATTTTTTGGCCATTGGAGTTGTCCTACATGATTACCAATTAATGTAGGTATGTCAGCTCCCTTAACACATACATACATACATAAATTTTCCTTCATAACAAAGTGTTTGCTGTAAGCGGATGTACATACAAACAAAAGAGGTAGAAAGATGCTCTTCAATTGCTTTAAATTTGTCTGTTGTCTCAATAAGTGATAGCAGGTGGACATATTGCGAGTTCCATTGAGTTAATATTGTTGTACATTAAAAACATGTTATCAAGATAGCAGAGTTTATTTGTACTTTCACGGTGACGACCCCCCCCCCCCCCCTGTTCATCTCTCCGTGACGTGTCGAAAATCCTGCATCAAGAGGATCAAAGCCAACAAGAAGAATTCATGTGAACAGAGGAGGGGCGATCCGGAACCAATATTGTCATACTAATCTCCATGTACAATAGTGGTAACAAGAAAAGGATGTACTGAATATTGAAGGTCTGTTTATCTTAAGAGCCAGTTAAAGTTCACTCAGGATATGTGCACCTTCCAATTTTTTTTTTATCATTCTTTCAAAATTTTCCTTTTAATTATTTAAGCAGCAAATTTTTATTCAAAAAATATATAAAAATTTGCTGCTTAAATAATTAAAAGGAAAATTTTGAAAGAATGATAAAAAAAAATTGGAAGGTGCACATATCCTGAGTGAACTTTAATTGGCTCTTAAGATAAACAGACCTTCAATATTCAGTGTATATATATCTCACATTCTTATTCTCCCCGCCCCTATTCAGACCAGAGGAAAGCAGTATTATACATTAATGCTGTACAAAGTAGTACATCTCCTTTGCGCTGCAATTACGTGAATCCTGGTGCTGCCTTTTGTAGCCAAACCAGTAGACTTGGGAGAAGAAATTAGCCTGAGATGTCTATGGCTATGTTGTGAGAATATTATTACCATCATGTGATTTCATCTGAGACTGTATAACAAATTTAAATTTCAGTAGAGAGAGATGGAGGTGACACTCCATGATCAGTTTTGCCAAAGTGTCGGGTTACAGAGGAAAACTAAGGAACCACTGTACTTTTGTAAATACAGAAAGGTGATTTACAACATAGTTGTTGTTGTTGTGGTCTTCAGTCTGTAACGTCTAGTAAGAAACAAAAACAACATATTATGTAGTAATTAGAAAATTAGGTGTATCATATTGTGTCACTGTATAAAATTATGTATTTTTTTTTTATTATTTTTTTTTTTTGAGAACGTCTGCGTCGGCGAATAATGAAACCGCCACAGAAGATAAATGTCGAACAGAGATTAAAAAAGGAATTAGTATATAATACGTGATGTATATTAATGTCTTTGTCTTCCTAATTTGGATGTTGTGCGAGTAAGATCTCCTGTGTTGTCGTAGAGAGCGCTAATGTAGCATTCTTTTGTCGAGACTGAGAAATGTACGCCATTACGTGTGAGTTCACAAAGGTCTGTAATCATTGAGATATTTAAATGTTTTAATAGAGTTGTTTAAATGAAAACTTGTATTATTAATTGTTAAAGCTTGCTTGCCTATTATCCCATCCTGTTGAGACATTTTTCAGTTATATAAATATTATCTGTGGTGCTGAGCTGCGTGGAGAACGAAGAGCCGCTGCCGCGGCGTATTTAAACGACTTACAATACAGTCGAGCATACCGCAAGGAAGCGGTAAAATAACAGTAAAATAATATTATTTCTTTTAGCTCCCAGGCTGGCGGTGAAGATCAGCAGATTTTATGCGTTGCAGGTTGACGCGGGCTGCTGATAGGATATAATTCACAGTATAAATAAGTTGGAAATACAGAAGCGTCCGATCTTACCCGTCGGCTTTGACCCATGACGTCACAAATACCGCGGAAACGACCATAAACAACAATTCCAATATGGCGGATGTAAAAACATCGAATACGTATTGTAAACACTGAAATACACAAGTTTCACAAAAAGCCTAATGACTGTAACGGGACAAGCGTGGGAAATTGGGGGTTTATGGGTGGGGAGAAACTAAATATGTCGTTATGCGGTGGGGGGAGTCTGCAGTGCCCCCCCCCCCATCCCCCCACAGGCTTCATTAGTGTCAAATCAATATTTTCGAATCATAGGCGGCCGCTGCCGCGGCCGCATTCCAAAAAAAAAAAACTCCCAACCTAACCTCAAGTGGGCTACGCTACAGATCAATATGTTCATCAAATTGCTTCATATTACGTATACATGTTCTTTAAACAAGAGTACATCAAACCATGTATTAGGTTTTCCGCGCCGTAATGACGTCACACACCACAACACGCTTACGTCACGGGTCAAAGCCGACGAGTAAGATCGGACCTTTCTGTTGACCCAATAAGTTAATGTACCTTCAAAATCTGATAGGAATCTTGCTGTGCTCTGTTCTGATCTGGCAAACTTTATAGTGACAACGTAATTTTTTTTTAATGAGAGTCTCATGTTCTTGGGCTAGTCGTGGTATGAAATAGTATTTTACAGAGAAATAAAATCCACTGCAAACTTGTGTTTTTGAACGATCATACGAACTGTAACATCAGTGTTCATATCAAAGTAATTTCAATTTTCAATAATTAAGAAGTAGGGAAGATATATTGATTCTTAGCATGAGTTACAGTTACGAAAAATCGTTCCTTAAATTGTAGGCCAGATACAGAACAATAAGACTTC
This sequence comes from Schistocerca nitens, assembly GCF_023898315.1. Taxonomy (NCBI): domain Eukaryota; kingdom Metazoa; phylum Arthropoda; class Insecta; order Orthoptera; family Acrididae; genus Schistocerca; species Schistocerca nitens. Next base: position 715,628,927 of record NC_064615.1, on the reverse strand, counting down.
AATATATATATATATATATATTTCATTTCGCTAAAAGGTAATGATGATAAAGAAATTCAAAGCACAGCATTGCTAAAAGTATTTCACGTAACTCTTTTCATACATGCGTTACTACGCGAGCAATAACAAAAACAAAACCAAAATAAATAAATGAAGAGCAATAATAAACTACCATTCACGAGTTTACGTGAAACTGTCGCCCAAAAACGCGGGGCTCGAATTTGCAGTGGCCACAAACATAAAATTTTGTGTATTTTTCTTTCAGTGTCTATTGTTATATATATATATATATATATATATATATATATATATATATATATATATATATATATATATATAGTGATAAATGTATGTATGTATATCATGATCAATGCCATGTATTAATGAATGTGCAAACACTCTTTCATGACAAAACGTACTACTGCAAGCGAGTCTGAGAAGACGATCCTGATAGTACTGAGAAACTGTAACGACTACGTAATCCGGGGGCAGCCGAACCCCGAGATCAGATAAACTAAAGGTAAGACTACAGTGTAGTTGTCCTGTTTGTAGAAGTTGAGCTCCAGTGAAGTGATCTCATTTCGCTAGTGGTGTGCATATTGTGCGTAGTTTGATGTTAGTGTTTGTGACAGGACAAAGTTGATGGTAGATAGTAATTTTTAGTGTGCAGTGTAGTGTAGATAAATTAACGTATTTTGTGTGCAAGTGGTAAAACTGTCAGATTTTGTGTTTTAGTAAGCAATTTAGGAATATGGTTAAGTTGCGTAGTCAACGTCCGAGCAATATGGATACTGAGGAACAACAATTAGTTAGTGAAGGAAATGTAGAACCGGGTACTTTAAGCAGTTCAAGTACTCTCTTTGAGGATATAACAGGCGAAAATGTGGGGGCAGGGGCACAGGAAGTGGTGCCACCGCCCACTAGTGCTCAAGGAGATGTCGATAAAGAAATTGTACCACCACCAGAAAAGCAGGAACCAGAGAGTGGTAATCTGCCTGGTGGGTATTCACTTCAGGCTATATTAGAGCGTGTGTTAGATTACCAGGCAAAATTTGCGCAACAACAAGCTGAAAAGGACGAGAAAATTGAGATTTTTCTCGCACAGCAAGCTGAGCGAGATCGTCAGCAAGCTGAGCGAGATCGCAGGCTAGAGGAAAATTTACTTGCTCAGCAAGCTGAGCGAGATCGTCAGCAAGCTGAGCGAGATCGTCAGCAAGCTGAGCGTGACCAGCAACTTGTGCAGACGTTAGAAAATATGAAAAAAGAGATTGCAGATATGAAACAGAATTATGAGTCGATACCTAAGGCCGTGCAGGAGCTGACTGAACAGGTCAACAACCTGCAAGTAGCAAACACTAACATGGTAGATGAAATAGGTGTATTAGCCAACCGAGTAGAAAAGCTAGAAATAGATTCCACACAGCTTGTAGAGCAGAAGTGGAACGAACAAGCAACTAAAATCGAAACAGAATTCAACTCATGGCTAGAAGTGAAGGAGGGTGAGATTGACAAAAATATTAATTCCAAAGTACAAGCAGCCATAGCAGATAAAGATTCCGAATCGTTCAGTACCGCAGTAAATAGTCAGGTACAGAACGACGTGCAAACCATCAAACAAATACTAAGTGAGGATATTCCGCAGTGGCAAGTGAATATGAACAAACGGATATCCGAACTGGAGAAGGGTTTAGCACAAAGCAGAAAACATCTGGAACAGGAACCTATATCGCCAACAGCCCATGGTTTTGGCAACGCACAAATTTATACGCGATACAACAATGGGGAATCTGTAGTCGATAATGCGAAGAGCTGTAGCTTCGGTTCGGAGCACACAGCATATGTCCAAGGAGCAAACCCATGTAGTTCAAAAATATTAGTTGAAGAAAGTTTAATCAAAAATAGGCAATTTCAAACATTTACTACTGAACGGAAATCAGTACACCCAGTAGTATTCATAAAAAGCTTTAAAAATATCTTGCCCAGTGTCTGGAATGAAACACAGAAAATTCAATACGTAATGTCATACATACAAGGTGACGCAGCGTTGTGGGCTACAGAAGTAGCAGACAGCTGCAGGACATACGAACAGTTCGAAAGGGCATTTCTGTCGAAATATTGGTCGCCTTGTATACAAGAGCGTCTAAGAAAAGAAGTATATAATCCCGAACCGTACTCACCCCGTCTTGGGAATTTGAGGCGGTATTTTGAAAAGTATATAAACAAAACACGCTACTGGGACGAGCCTATATCACCAAGAGACATAATAAGACTACTAAAATCACATTTACCCATTCATATCAAAGAGAAATTAATACATGTACCAGAAAGCGACATGGAAAACTTCCTGTCTGTTCTAGATTCTATAGACTTGATACAGGAAGACGTAAAATCAGCGTGTGATCACTCGCGGAATAATGGGTCAGGATGTAAACATGACAGAAATAGTAGTGTACAAAACCACAACCATGGAAATGGTGGGGGTGGTAACAAGCGGCAAGAACATTCGCAAAATGGTAGTAATGGTAGAGGCCAGAACGGGTATGGACAACCAGCTTATAACAAAAAGCGTCGATTTGACGACCGGTATGAATCCGGAATGTCAGGGACCAACCGCTGGAAAAGTGCGCGAGGTCAGTGGCAGAGCAATTATAGTGATAGTAATCGAAATTGGCAGCAGAATCAGCGAAGAAGCCCAGAGCGACAGGGTAATGACCGGTATGACAACAATAGACCACCACCGCAAAACGCGCCTATTGCGCAGCCGTGGCGGCCTACAAATCAGAGTGTACATATAGTGGAGGTCGCGGACAATAGCCGTCCAAGTACCTCACAAGTAAACAATCCAACAAACTAGAATCGGCCTCGATATGCTCTCCATCGATGGCCGAGGGATGGAGTGAGAGCAACACGAGTGATAATAATATACCTGGAATATGTATGCTGCGATACAACGACGGTGTCAGTATGGATAAAGATCTGCTGAACGAACCGCACGAATGTAAGAAAGATAATAACGAAAATGTGCAAGCTATTATCGAAGCGAAAATCAATGATGTTGCAGTGAATATAATCATCGACACAGGTGCGTCAGTAAGTGTAATGAGTATGGAGTTATTTAAAGCACTGGGAAAAGGACATAGCATTCCGACTTTCCCGGTTAATAATTGTAAGGTGTCTGGAGCCATTAGTGCACAGAGCCAATTAGTTAAGTACCAGGTGCAGGTGGAGATTTGTAAGGAGGGCGAAGCCATAGTGAGCTCGTTCCTCGTTGTTAAAGGATTAAAGGTGGCCTGCATTCTGGGAGTAGATTTTCTCCGTGAGAGGGACGCATTGATCGACCTCTCCTTGGGGAAATTAAGCATAGTTAATAGGGGTAGGAGGATTGAGTTATCTATGATGAAATCGAAGGAGGTACTTGTGCCGTGTTGTAATCGAATCAATATCAAAGGTAGGAACCCTTGGGTACTACACCTCGATGATTTTTCACATGCAGCAGACCTCTATTACCCGAATTTAGAGGATCGAAACTTTGAAACAAATGTTCAGGCATTTCAAACCAAAGTGCAGGAATCCGAAGGTTTAAACGATACACAAAAGCAACAGTTGACGCAGCGGCTATCGGAATATACTATGGTATTTACCGACCGACCAGGAATAGTCAAAGGGTACCACTATCACATAGAGGTGATGCCCCACAAAACATACTGTCGCGCAACTTACTCCATCCCTTGGTCGAGGAGAGAAGTAGTGGCCAAAGAGGAAAAGGAAGTACGATCGAGGTGTAACTAACGAACAGAAATATAATGTAGGAGACCTAGTACTTATTCGTAACCACCCTAAATCTTCAGCCACCTTAAAACAGAATAGTAAGTGGCAATTGCTATATTCAGGGCCCTTTGAAGTAATAAGCGTGCCACACGAATGTAGCTATTTGTTAGCACATCCCCATACGGGGAAGATCAAAGGATTGTATCCACGTAAAGATGTGAAGTTATTTATTCAGTGACATCTCACATATAAAGAGTAATAGTTGTAAGAAGATTTTAATTGTGTTTTAGAATATAAGTATGTTAGTATTAAGAAAGAAATTTGTGTGTAATGAAACTTGGAGGAAGTGGAATCAGAAAGTGAGCAATAGCTTACACAGGAAAGATTTTGTTTACAGACAATTAGAGTCATTAAAATATTATATGCTTATTAAGCAACGAACAATCTTCTTGTTGATGAAGTGAGGATTAATTTCTTGAATCATTTTACAAAGGATTAATTTCTTGAATCATTTTCTATGTGTAGTATGTAAGTGCAATTAATGATGCAATCTTATATAGTAAGGTAACTGTTGTAATTGTATTAGAATAAGGAACCCTGAGAGAGAGAGTCTCTACTAGCCAAACATTGACTTTGTAATATGCAACAATTATGTGATGTTTGCTGCCAGTAGTGATTTGAGAACGACACTGGAGCAGAAGCTAATTAAAAACAAGCCCGTTCCGTGGAAACTCCGCTTTGTATGTAGCAATGCTTCAATTGAAGCCTGTGTACTTGGTACACGCCCTTGAATATTCATTACGCGATACGCGAATTAAGTCAACCAATGCAGAACCTACACTGTAGTTATGTAGGAAAAATCATTAAAAATAATGCTAGTGCTAAATGAAGTATTTATTGAGCAATATGCCCAAGTCAAGCTGTCATGTACATGGTAAAATCTGTTTGATAGATGGGTGATAACCAGGCAAGCTACACTGAAAGGAGGAAAGGAAAACTATGTACAAAAAATTCACACACCTTTAAAAAATTTACAAAAGGGCCATATACGCCTAGTAACAATATGAAAAGTGTGTTGTGATAAAGTAAAAACAAATAGACGCCATGTAGATGAGAGTGATTATGCAAAGAACAGTTAAAAGGTATTAAAAAAATAAACTGTGTGCATAAACAATTGAGGAAAGGACGGAATATTGTGTGTAGTAGGGACAGAAAATGACTATTGTATCTGCACCAATATATACGTCGATAAGTCTAGTGTTGAGTGACAGACTGTCCTAGTGCAGTGCTCAACGAACAATAGACAGTGTATAAAAACAGTAGTGATTGATCCGTTCGGAGTCGATTCAAACAAACATCGCTCGACGGAGACATTTAGTATGTGTGTAACGAAACATTTTCGCGTGTTGAAAGACGCTCTGGCAGTGTATCAACCGTGGGAGTGAGTGAAAATGTGTAGTACAATGTGCGTGTGACGAACCCTGAATACCAGTGTCACAATGCCACAAGAAACCTGTTATCACGCCAAAACATCCTGTGCATACCAGTGAAGCGACGGCTTACTGAACAATAAACGCTTTTAACAAGTTGCATTTTCTTCCACAGCTAGTAATCTGTGTTCTTAAAGACAGTACACCGTTGTGGAATGTTTGTTTCATGCACTACGACGGGGAGCCATGCGGAGAAGCAGAGACGAGTGCCGTGCCGCCAGCCAGCCGGTCGCGGTAAACCACTGCAACTCGCCGACATCGGCGAATGGTTCAGCGCGGTTCGCGACTGCTTGGGCGCCACGTCAGCACGACGTCGCTGTTACTGAGAGCCGGTCGTCGAACCCAGCGGCCGTCGGAACGCGGCGTTCCAGACCACGCTACTCAACAATTGCTTCGCGCCGCCAGCTCCGTACAACATTGTTGTCATTCAAATGAACTATCAAATATATGTTAAATGCACTAAAATGAATAGGGTTTAAGGGACACGAAATGACGTGACAAACATTTGTTTTTTTTTCTTGAGTTATTCAATACAGACTCAAAGTATTCATTGGTTCAGTGATGTATAGATATAATATGTTTTCGTCATGTTAATGAAGTATACTCGCACGAATGCTAGACATTTCAAACCAATTGTCGTGAGTAAGTGCAGCGACGATTCATTATACTACTATAAAAATGTGTAATAAGTGACTTTCATTACAATCCAGAACACAAATATTATATTGGTAACAAAGAGACTAAAGGTTTAACATACTCTCACAAATAGCCTTTGTTATATATGTATGTGAACATTGGATAGAGTCTGAACTTTTTGTGATCAAACTGGGTATTAAAACAAACCAGGCGAGATGACCATGGCTCCGGCGCAGTTTTCCCAGGTTTTCTGATCGCACGTAGCCCGAATGGGGGAGCCAAATAAATGTAATGACCCTGGGACTAGGTTTACGGTCACCTCGCAAAGTGTAAGAACAGTATAAAAAGTGTAATTAAACCTACAGTGTAAAAGAACTAAGAAGTGTAAAGTGAATGTTCCAACCAAGGTAACAGACAATAACCAAACAGACGTTAGTGGCAGCATATTGCCGAACATTTTCAACGTTAGTCAATTGCTGCCAGGGGGCATTGTAACGTCTAGTAAGAAACAAAAACAACATATTATGTAGTAATTAGAAAATTAGGTGTATCATATTGTGTCACTGTATAAAATTATGTATTTTTTTTTTATTATTTATTTTTGAGAACGTCTGCGTCGGCGAATAATGAAACCGCCACAGAAGATAAATGTCGAACAGAGATTAAAAAAGGAATTAGTATATAATACGTGATGTATATTAATGTCTTTGTCTTCCTAATTTGGATGTTGTGCGAGTAAGATCTCCTGTGTTGTCGTAGAGAGCGCTAATGTAGCATTCTTTTGTCGAGACTGAGAAATGTACGCCATTACGTGTGAGTTCACAAAGGTCTGTAATCATTGAGATATTTAAATGTTTTAATAGAGTTGTTTAAATGAAAACTTGTATTATTAATTGTTAAAGCTTGCTTGCCTATTATCCCATCCTGTTGAGACATTTTTCAGTTATATAAATATTATCTGTGGTGCTGAGCTGCGTGGAGAACGAAGAGCCGCTGCCGCGGCGTATTTAAACGACTTACAATACAGTCGAGCATACCGCAAGGAAGCGGTAAAATAACAGCAAAATAATATTATTTCTTTTAGCTCCCAGACTGGCGGTGAAGATCAGCAGATTTTATAATGTGTTGCAGGTTGACGCGGGCTGCTGATAGGATATAATTCACAGTATAAATAAGTTAATGTACCTTCAAAATCTGATAGGAATCTTGCTGTGCTCTGTTCTGATCTGGCAAACTTTATAGTGACAACGTAATTTTTTTTTAATGAGAGTCTCATGTTCTTGGGCTAGTCGTGGTATGAAATAGTATTTTACAGAGAAATAAAATCCACTGCAAACTTGTGTTTTTGAACGATCATACGAACTGTAACATCAGTGTTCATATCAAAGTAATTTCAATTTTCAATAATTAAGAAGTAGGGAAGATATATTGATTCTTAGCATGAGTTACAGTTACGAAAAATCGTTCCTTAAATTGTAGGCCAGATACAGAACAATAAGACTTCAATATATATATATATATATATATATATATATATATATATATATATATATATATATATATATTTCATTTCGCTAAAAGGTAATGATGATAAAGAAATTCAAAGCACAGCATTGCTAAAAGTATTTCACGTAACTCTTTTCATATATGCGTTGTTACGCCAATAATCACAATTAAATAAACAAAAGAGCAACAATTTAACAATTCACACGAGTTTACGTGAAAAGTCCTGAGACTGGTTTGATGCAGCTCTCCATGCTACTCTATCCTGTGCAAGCTTCTTCATCTCCCAGTACCCACTGCATCCTACATCCTTCTGAATCTGCTTAGTGTATTCATCTCTTGGTCTCCCTCCATAATTTTTACCCTCCATGCTAACATCCTAACATTTGTCCTCTAGCCATCCCTGCTTAGCCATTTTTGAGACGTTTGTATTCCTTTTTGCCTGCTTCACTTACTGCATTTTTGTATTTTCTCCTTTCATCAATTAAATTCAGTATCTCTTCTGTTACCCAAGGATTTCTAATAGCCCTCATCTTTTTACCTACTTGATCCTCTGCTTGCCTTCACTGCTTCATCCCTCAAAGCTACCCATTCTTCTTCTACTGTATTTCTTTCCCCCATTCCTGTCAATTGTTCCCTTATGCTCTCCCTGAAACTCTGTACAGCCTCTGGTTCTTTCAGTTTATAAAGATCCCATCTCCTTAAATTCCCACCTTTTTGCAGTTTCTTCAGTTTTAATCTACAGTTCATAACCAATAGACTGTGGTCAGAGTCCACATCTGCCCCTGGAAATGTCTTACGATTTAAAACCTGGTTCCTAAATCTCTGTCTTACCATTATATAATCTATCTGAAACCTTTTAGTATCTCCAGGGTTCTTCCATGTATACAACCTTCTTTCATGATTCTTGAACCAAGTGTTAGCTATGATTAAGTTGTGCTCTGTGCAAAATTCTACCAGGCGGCTTCCTCTTTCATTTTGTCCTCCCAATCCATATTCACCTACTACTTTTCCTTCTATTCCTTTTCCTACTATCAAATTCCAATCACCCATGACTATTAAATTTTCGTCTCCCTTCATTACCTGAATAATTTCTTTTATCTCATCATACATTTCATCAATTTTTTCATCATCTGCAGAGCTAGTTGGCATATAAACTTGTACTACTGTAGTAGGCGTGGGCTTCTTGTCTTTCTTGGCCACAATAATGCGTTCACTATGCTGTTTGTAGTAGCTTACCTGCACTCCAATTTTTTTATTCATTATTAAACCTACTCCTGCATTACCCCTATTTGATTTTGTATTTATAACCCTGTATTCACCTGACCAAAAGACTTGTTCCTCCTGCCACCGAACTTCACTAATTCCCACTATATCTAACTTTAATCGATCCATTTCCCTTTTTAAATTTTCTAACCTACCTGCTCGATTAAGGGATCTGACATTTCACGCTCCGATCCGTAGAATGCCAGTTTCCTTTCTCCTGATAACTAAGTACTCCTGATTAGTCCCTGCCTGGAGATTCGAATGGGGGACTATTTTACCTCCGGAATATTTTAACCAAGAGGACACCATCATCATTTAATCATACAGTAAAGCTGCATGCCCTCGGGAAAAATTACGGCTGTAGTTTCCCCTTGCTTCCAGCCGTTCGCAGTGCTACAACAGCAAGGTCGTCAATCATCCAGACTGTTGCCCCTGCAACTACCGAAAAGGCTGCTGCGCCTCTTCAGGAACCACACGTTTGTCTGTCCTCTCAACAGATACCCCTCCGTTGTGGTTGCACCTATGGTATGGCTATCTTTATCGTTGAGGCACGCAAGCCTCCCCACCAACGGCAAGGTCCATGGTACATTGGGGGGGGGGTTTACAACATAGGATAAAACAAAATGCTTTCCGTTATAGACAGTGTGGTACCTGCTACAGTTTTATACTTCGTTGGGATTAAAAAATGTTGGTTTGTTTTAATCCGTTTTCTCTCAAGTACTTATTACTGTAGATTCATTGTGTGTACAGTTGTCTGTTTATCATGTCTGGATTCAAACGTAAACACGTATCTCTTTCACTATATCAAAAATTAGCAGTGCTACAAAGATTGGATGAAGGAGAATCGCTCCAAAAAATTGCAAAGGAACTGAATGTAGGTGTTACGACAATTAAGAATTAGAGGATGAATCGGAAAGACATTGAATCCTATACAGCTACGAAACCTACACTTTAACTGCTTGATAACGCATTGTGGATGTGGCTTTGTTAAGAAAGATGGAAAGGAACTCCAATATCCGGGCCAATTCTAAAAAGGAAAAAGGGCGATAGTTTTGCACAAAAAACTGGAAGCTGAAAGTAAATTTGCTGCCAGTGAACGCTGGATTGATTGTTGAAAAACTTGTCTCGGTGTCAGATTTGTGTCTATTTATGGTGAAAAACTATCTGCTGATGCCGCAGCTGCTAAGGAGTTTTCTGTTAAGTTTCAAGAAATTGTAGAAGAAAATGAACTGTTACCCTGCCAAGTGTATAACATCGACGAGACAGGGTTGAACTTTAAAATGTTGCCAACAAAAACTGTCGCAGTTTTCAAATGAATCCGTGGTAGGAACGAAACTTATAAAAGATAGAGTAACAGTCATTCCTTGCAGCAACGCAGATGGTACCCACAAGCTCTCCTTGTTCGTCATTGGCAAATCTAAGAAGCCAAGGACGTTCAAAAATATAAACTTATCTTCCTTGCCAGTTTATTACCGCAATCAAAAATCTGCTTGAATGGACTGCAACGTTTTTAAATCCTGGCTTTTCAATGAGTTTGTGCCATCAGTCGAAAAAGACTTGAAGCAAAAAGTCTGCCTGTTCGTGCTCTACTGCTGTTGGATAATGCACCGTCACATCCATCGCAGAAAGTATATCAGCTCAATCTTGGCAAAATCTGAAGGAGGTAATAACGTATTTGAGGCAATGAAATCCCTGAACATCAAAGATGCTATCTACACAATCGCTGCAGCATGGGATGAACTGAAACCTGACACACTGCGGAAATCGTGGCGGAAGCTTTGGCCACAAGTTATGACCGAAAATGAGCAAAACAACTACGCACTGGAAATCGTTAAAAATTTATGAACTCTGGAGCCGAACGTCCCTGCCAATGAAGTTGAAGAGTGGATCAACGAATGTGACAAAGACTGTGACACTTTTGAAGAGCTCAATGACGACCAGATTGTTGCCGCTGTTAGCCAGGAAACTGTGACTCTGATGGTGAAGATGAACCCCCCACCCGGATTTCACACAACGATGCAAAACACGCTTTTGACATCGCCCTTCAATACATCGAGCAGAATCCAACTTCACATCCAATGGACGTTTTGTGGATGAAAAAAAAAAAAAAAATAATGGAGGGACACTGCAGCTAAATCTAGAATAACATCTGCTAAACAAAAATGTATCACTGACTTTTTTCCAAGTAATTTGTTTTCGTTTTTACTGTAAAAGCAATGCATACAGTGTAATCATTTCTTAGTTTATTTCTTTGTAAAATATTTCTTTTTTATATACAGTGCTATAAACATTGTTTAGTTTACAGTATACATCGTTTATACGTTATTAAGTACAGTACAGTACTGTAATTTGTTTGTCGTTTTTCCTTTTAAAACCAATACATATTGTAGAGTGTGTGTGTGTGTGTGTGTGTGTGTGTGTGTGTGTGTGTGTGTGTGTGTATAGACATTTTTTAATTAATATATTACTGTAGACGTCTTTTAGTTCTTAAAGAGTTTAATTTTTTGTACTAAATGTCTTTTTATATTTTTTGCAATACATATTAGATTTTTCGGATAATCCGACCTTTTTTTCGTTCCGAACATGGTCCCGGTCCCGAAGGTGAAGGATTAGAGGGGTTCTACTGTAATCAAAGATTTGCATAAGAAGTCAAAACCAGTCAATGAAAGATGTAATACTAGGATGCTCATTGTCACTACTGATGTTTATTTTGTACTTTGAAAAGGCAACGAGGGAAGAAAAGGACTATTATTGTTTATGAAGGATGGAAGGTTAGCACAATACGATTAATTGGTAATGCAGCAAAGATAGCTAAGAGTGAACAGGAATTGGTTTTGTGCTAAATGTAAAAGAACGTGTGCTAGATGTACATTAGGATAGGCACGTAAACAAGAAAAAGGTCTCGCAGGATGACATGCTGAAGGCTTAAGTGTTACATCTGGGAAAGAGATTCTTGAAAAGAACCTGGGTAGCAGGAACGATAAACATGATATGTACATGGAAGGCATCAAAGCAAGGACAATGTGAAAATGGCAATTATAAGGAGAATTAGTACCTAATCTCCAGGAATGTAAAAATCATGTCTAGTTTCAAATTCATCAGAATAAGTCCGGTCCGAAGCCCACTAAGAAAAAAATACCACTCATAAAACGAATTACAATTGGCGCATAGCATCAGAATGTACGTATGAAGATGCACATATAACCCTAATCAGTATTTTAAATGACGGAATCTCCAGGTTGGAGTATCCCCCAATGTAAGGAAAAGATAAGATTACTACTTACCGTAAAGATTACATGTTAATTTGTAGATAGGCACAATCAGAAGACACCTACACATTAGCTTTCAGCCACAGCCTTCATCAGAGAAACATACAACATTCATTCATACAATCCAGGAAACCTCATGCACACATGACCATAAACTCGAGCAGCTCGAACCAGAATGAAATTGTCACATGGAATGGAAGCAGCAGTCAGGAGTGGGTGGGACTGCTGGAGATGACAGTCAAGTGTGCATGAGGTGTGTTCGCTTGTGTGAATGAATGGTGTGTGTTTCTCTTTTTTTTCTGATGAAGGCTGTGGCTGAACACTAATGTGCAAGTATCTCTCAATTGTGCATGTCTGCAACTTAACAGCTCATCTTTACTGTAAGCAGTAATCTGTCTTTTCCTTCTACTGTTAACCAGTTATTTTTGAAGTTACACACATCCGGTAACAATTCATGTCTCGTCTTAAAAATGATTTTTGACTATAAGATTATGACTCTGCTACTGTGAACCATATGTACCTCACTTCACAGACATTTTATTATTGGTTGGTTGGTTTGTGGGGTTGAAGGGACCAGACTACAAAGGCCATGGGTCCCTCATTTTATTATTATAGACTGATATTAACAGCAGATGAAATATTACTTTAATTAGTATTAAACTAATATAAAACAGCAAATTCTCCATTTGTATCATTCCATTCTGATGCCACTACAGACTAGCTGCTTGGAGTGCTAACGTTGCTTCAGCTGTCAAAAGGCCGCAAATTTTTTTCCCTATAGAGTTTCATTACTCTTCATCTTAGACTGTGGTATGATCATGATTTAAGATATTTACAGTGATACTGTACTAACCAAAAAAGCATTGGAATATTCTACCTACAAAAAATCTCACATTTGCTAATGACACTCTGAGTCCAGAACTTCAATAGATAACTTAACTGCATCAGAAAAGGGTGTATTACTATGGAACAATGTTAAAACATATCTGACCTTTCCAAGAAAAAGAGCATCAGATAATCATAGCTATAGGTGTTTCTACTACTTGCATAGCCATGTTTCTTATTGCTATTTGTATACTGTACTTTATGTGTGTTTGAGGTGTAAAGCTGGCACTCCTCCATACCTACCTTTGCACCAGATCCCTGTAGAATGCCATTACTAAGATGTAGGAACTGAAACAAATTAAGCCAATATATTTAATTAAATAACTGCAAGTACAATGAAAAAGATCTCGACTGCAATGGAGAATAAAACTAAGGTGTAAGTGGAACAACTAATGTGAGTCACCCTCTTGAGATATTTACTGGGATTGTGTGGAATCATCTAGTGTCCATGTAATCCATATAAATTGCGTTACGGGTAAACAACAGTAAAATTAAGGACAAATTTCTTGAAGAAGAAAGGATCGTTAAACAGCTAATTTGATTCCCAGGTGTGGGTATAAATTTTGAAAGTTATTACATGGCACAGATGGCAGATAATCACAATATATAAGTATCTGGAGAATGCAAGGAGTGCTATCTTACAAAGTCAGGACAGCAGTCTGAATACATTGTCACATCTGAGCTGTAACCCAAAAGTAATGATGATGCAGTACGATAGAGCCTAATGCATCATTGTTTGAGCCTTGCACTATGGGGCCATAATATGTAACATCCTAGCTCAGCCCCTCCATGGTGCCCTAGCAGCGATGGAAAATCTGAAGGTGAGGAGGAGATTAGCATTTAATGTTCTATTGACAATGAGGTCATTAGAGATGGAGTGCAAGTTCAGATTACAAAAGATGGGGAAGGAAATTGGGCGTGCCTTTTCAAAGGAACCATCCAGCATTTGCCTGAAGAGATTTAGTGAAATCAAGGAAAACCTAAATCTGGACAGCCAGACATGGGTTTGAACTGTCATCCTCCCAAATGCGAGTACAATGTTCTAACCAGTGAGTCACCTTGCTCGGTGAAGGCAAGGGGAAATGAAAATGACAGATACCATGGTGGGGATGCTGACACCTCTGGATAATAAGGGCATATGACTGCATCACCAGCAGCGCTGACATTATGTCCAGCTTGAATAAAACCATTTTTGAAGCCTCAGTGTATCAGAGTCTTGTCATCCCATCTGCAGCTTCTAATTCTGACAGAATGGTATGTGCTACCTGCTGCTGAGAAAAACTTAGCCTCCAAGATCACAGCCAAGGCCGAGCTGTAGTGTGACTTAGCTGCTACGAGCTGCCAGTACTGTTTGGCCACTCCCTTGACTGAAGACTGGCCAAGCGTGGGCGTCCCACTGGTGAAGGACCATACTGAGTGACAATCTATTGGGCGAGACATCAGAGTATCACGTCCCTGGCTGCACGCTGTGTTGCTGATTTGAGCACTATGGTTCCACCTTCATGATACCCCTGTGTGATATGCTGTCGGCACCCGCTTAAGCGCGTGTCCCTCTTTGAGAGCACTGGGGCGGGCCACACTAAATGCCAGTTGGCCGTGGTAGGCTTGCACCAACAGACTCTTGTTTTCTGGTCACCTGCACAAGATCACTGCTGGGTCCTGCCCTCCACAACAGGCACAGCCGACAAGGCTGCCATGTCTGCATTCCTTGTTGCACTCGAGTGCGAGAACCAGTAGGCCTAATGCTGTCCAAGAAAAGACAATATGTATTATAAAATCACTAGTAATAAATAAAATTCCAGATAACACTGTTTCACTGATGCCCTAGGGCATACAACAGCCATTCACACCAGCTCCCAAGATTGGCCTCCTGCACTAGTAGCATCACTACCCCATCTGCTTATTTTCCACCACCACTAAAAATCCTGACCTTAGGGGTTACCGCTACGGTATTGGGTTAAACTACTACACATTTTAGCCATGTAAATGTTAAGAATAGTGATTTTTCAGAGCCCTCGTGACTACAGTAGATGTTGAGTCCCAATAGCAGATCCATTTTGCCAGTCACTGATGTATATCCCACAAGACTGCCTGAAGTTTTTCCATAAAAAAAAAAAAAAAATAAAATAAAATAAAATAAAAAAAAGTTGTTAATTACTTGTACAATGTAGGATCATTTGTGAAAGAATACTTGAAATCACTGTCTCTGGTAATACTGTATTGATAGTGAGCAAAGAGATACTTTTACTTTCCAATTATCATACTAATACACAAAACTGCCCATTTTGGACATAAGCCATCTTATGAGCATTTCACCATCGGTCATTTAGGTCCATCAAGTTGAAATAAAAGTTCGAGACACACCACTGTTGAATGATTTGCGAATTTTACATATTCTGCTTATTTTACTTAAATTTATTTGCTGTATCATTGGGCTCCACCTTGTTTTCCTGTTAGTTCTCTCCCTCTGCCCCAAATTTTGGATTCATAGGCAGTTATTAAAGTTTTTCCTTTTTGAATCACCTTTCCTTAACACTCGGTTCCAACCTGTTTCGTTACTTTTCCAGATCAACCTGGAGAGGTCATATTTGGGCTGATATGTGTATTTGCTGAGTCACAGAAAGGCACATCAAAAAGACTGTTCGAAAGTTCGCTTTTGGTTAACAAGGCCTTTGGCAGCTGGAGCCACATTTGAGTCTAGCTCGAGCTGCCAGAGGTGTGTGTGTGTGTGTGTGTGTGTGTGTGTGTGTGTGTGTGTGTGTTTGTTTTAACTTTGTGTGAGTGTGTGCTTGTATTTATGTTGTCTATTTCTGACAAAGAACTTGTCTGAAAGCTAACTTCCTGACAGCCTTTTGGTGTGCCTTTCTGTGACTCAGCATCTCAGCTATCCTCTTCATTATATTGTTACATTCCATCCTGGATTTTCCATTGTTTGATGTATGTATTTGAGTTACATGAATGAATGTCAATGAAAATTACAACTGTTAAACTGTTATGTAATTAACAAGTTGTACAACATCATTGCTCAATACTAATAATATATACAATGTACAGATGAGTAAAAATGTCCATGACTTCTGGTTCATTAAAGCCTTCCATACATCATCAGTTCTTCCAGTAAAATACTGAAAACATCGTATTTATGTCAATAAATATAAATAATGAGAAAAACATTGGAAAGGAACATTTTTATACCACAGGAGAAACTCACGTGAAATGCACCTAGGTTTCATTCCTGCAATGCCATTAAAAATATGAGAATCTTTTATACTCTGCAGTTGCACGAAAGAGTGCAGAATGCTCCTCAAGAACCATACTTCAGTTAACTGTTTAAACACAATGCTGTTGCTAGTTTAGCATTTTTAAAATATGTTCTTAGTCCTTGCAACACTCAGAAATTTGAGAAAAAACACCTGCTTACAACATTGACATTTCTTTCAGCATAAAGTTTTCACTTGACTTTTGACACATGTTGAAACAGTTAGCCTCATACAGTCAGCGACGAATGATATGAAAACAGCTTCTTCGAAAATTATGCTGATGTTCCTCCGTGGGCATTGGTGACTGGTTGTGATCCATTCGGTTGTACTTGGGTGATTTGCTGTTGGTTCCTCAAAGCTGCACGTGCCTGTAGATGCTTATTTTTAATTCTCTCCAGTTCATTCACCCTAC